>NC_135787.1:78602500-78907500 GCF_051106095.1 Pogona vitticeps | reverse complement strand
GTATATCATTAAGAAGGTGTAACAACTTATATTCAGAAAAAGATTTTGGCAGCATCACAGCACTGTAAACTTCTATGTGCATATGTTTATGGCAGATGGTGTTTAATGTCCAGGCAACATCTTTTCACATAATACAAATATTTTTTACTGATCCCAACCACCTTAGAAGAAAATGAAGGCTTGAGGTTTGGCCATAACCATTGGTCTCGGACACAGGTTATAATACCACACCATTGCAAGCCTTGCCATTTGGGGATCACGCTATGCCCCTGGGTGATCACCCCACCCCAGCATCTAAAGGAAAAAATTGAAAAGGCAAATAGATATATTTATTTGAATTGCTGAATAGAAATGTGGAAAAGAAGGATTTGGATGAGGAGGATGATAAGGACAAAGAGAAACACAGGGGGCAAAGACCAGACAGGACACGGGTGTATCAGGTTCTCAATATACACCAGGGTTGTGGTAAATGCCCAGACTTGATGGGCCCAATCCTTATTCCAATATTTAGACGTGATCTATAAGGCATATGTGGACTTCACAGAACAAGCATGGCTTGTGTATGATGGATTGTTCCAGAGGAGGGGGATGAGTAACCCAAATTTATGTTGGGACGAGCCCCTGCCAGGCCTCTGGCTGTAATCTATAACCCCAGCCAGGCTATATCTAGGTAACAGGACTGATAATGGACACCTTACTAGAAAGACTGCCCTGAATCAGAATCCCTGAGTAGGAGTGGGGCAAGTTATTTACCGGTGGGGTTTTTAGGAAAGGCTCTAGGATACCAGCAGTTCAGGAGTGCAAGGCATTCTTTGCCCAAAACCTTAAATTTGTACACGGTATGGAGGTTGCTGTTGAGAAAAGATGGCCAAAGTAGCACAGGAAGGAGAGTTTTGAGTCCATTTTCAACAGCTCCTCTGGAGACCTGGTGGGTCTCACCATTGGAAGTGGTAACAAAGGAGGTACAAGGTGTGTTTAGATTGATACATCATCTCTCCTACCCCAAGGAGGAGTCAGTGTCATGAGTTCAGCCGAAGAAGATCTGGAATCTGAAGGGTTAGTTACAGCTGAGGAAAATGCTGGGCAATTGAAGCACAGACAGCTGAATCACCACCAGATTCTCCTCCCCAGTAGCCAGGGTGAGGGCTAAGCTTTGACAAAGACTCATGACACGAAGGTCAGAGGATCGCATGAATGCTTCCCATAGGAACATCACTCGACCAGCCCTGAGTTTTAGCAGGATGAAGTGTTTAGATGACTGCTGATGCTACAAAATCTGCACCCAGAGGCTTAGAGGTTTGTGGAAGCAACAAGTCAACACTCTGTCTTACATCCATTCTCCTACTTATCTTGGACCTTGCTCTCTGAACCCTTGGCTTTGGACTCTGACTTCTGACTACGGTTTGTGTTTTGGCTTTGGCATTTTGGTATCTGCTTTCCATCTTCTGGACTTCTGACACTGGACTGGCTTATTGGACTTTTGCCTGTTGAAACCCCCTGGGAATGTGACAGTCAGTTAACAATGCCATCCATCAAGAAGGTCTTGAGTGGAAACTTAGGTGTAGAGTGGGATGTAACTGTGGCCCATTATTGGGATGCTTATCCTTTTGTGGTGAAAGGAATATGGGAAGGTGTAAAGTTATACTAGATACTTTTCATTCAATGGCAGAAGTGTTAGGTGTACTTCTGGTTGAAGACAAATGGAGGAACCAACCACATCACTGACACTTTGGGGCATTGAAGTGGACACAGTACAGCAAGCATCTAGGCTGCCAGATGTCATGTTGGCTGACCTTAAGGTCAGAGTAGCCTTGATGTTGCAAAGGAGAAAAGTGTCCCTGAGGGAGCTTCAGGAGATGGTAGGACATTTACATTTTTCTTGTAAAGTCGGGGCATCGTGTCATGCCTTTCTGCGTGGCTTTGCAAGGTGAAAGGGCTCCATTGCCTGTTTCATAGGACTGGAGTTGCATATGGTATGAGAGAGGATTTAAAGGTTTTGGGGGGGTTAGTTCTTAGCTGAATGCAATGGCATTTCCTTTTGGAGAGGACACAAGATGCTTAAGGCTGAATCTCAGGTCCAGTCGGACACTGCAGGCTCCTTAGGGTTCGGCATTTACCTTAGCAGCAGATGGTGTGCAGGCAAATGGCTAGTGGAATGGCACCACGTGGGAATCACCAGAGATTTGACAATTCTGATTTCTTCCCAATAGTTGGTGCATTGTGGGTTTGGGCAAAGGAATTGGCGAACTCTGTCCTACATTTTGATGGGCACTCTGTTGGTGGTCTATGTAATTAATAATCTCACATGCATTCAGACTGGATCATGACACTGGTGCAGGTTGGACATGTACCAGGTGTAGATAATAGCTTAGCTGATGCTTTATCATATAAATGGATCCAGTGGTTCAGGGAAGTTAATCCAGGAGCCAACGAGTTCACAGAGACTCTTCCCCCAGAGGTTTGGCAAATTGGAATGATAATGTGAAAGGGCAATAGGCCTGGTCTGGCACCGGGGATTTGAACAGTGTATTCAGAAGTGAGTATAGAGTTTCTGGAGTTTAGGAACTTTATTTATTTATTTATTTATTTATTTATTTATTTATTTATTTATTTACTTACTTACTTACTTACTTACTTACTTACTTATTTATTTATTTATCCTTCTAGACATAAGTCTATTCAGGGCGGCTCACAACATATTGTGCACAAACAAATAAAACATCAATTAAAATCTACAATAGTAATATGATCAAGATGGGAGAATAAACAACAAAAGCAAGAAAGTACAATCAAGAGTTGGCAGGAGGGAAGGCTGGCCTAAAGAACCAAGTTTTTAATTGGCTCTTAAAAACTTAGTTGATTTAGAACCAATGTGGCCTGCCCCAGTGGAGCAACTTCAACAGTTCATTATGTATCAAAACAAGAAGGATTTGGCACCAGGATCTATACAGGGTAGGTTATTGGTGCTGGCTTTCTACACTAAAATTAATGGGTATCAGGATTATTCTTTAGACAACTGCTTTAGGAAAATGATTGAAGATTGGTCTGAGGAAAGAGGCAGAGTTAAAGATTCGAGATTACCCATATTGCCAGAATGATTAGAAAGCATTGGTAAGCAGTGGTAGGCTCTCTGTTGAGATGATTATGAAGTCGCTTTATTCAAGGTGGTGTCCTTATTAACTTTTTCAATGCCCTCGGGATTAGTGAAAGATCATAAAATCGGAATAGTTATGCAATGGCAGGATGTTAGGGTAGTCAACGGGATGGTGCAGATTTGCATCCGCTGATCCAAGGCCAATTAGCGAGGCACACTCTGATGTCTAGGTAGGGGCCCAGTTTGTTTTATCTTGCACCTACCATAACTATGATGAGAAGAAAGCACACCATGATCATTGGCTGTTTTTGGGCAGCTCACTACGCTGCCACGTCCCCATGAGGACCAGTCTTGGACTTGGAGCCAGAGCCCTTATTGAATGGAAAGGACACCATGGGACGCCGTGAGGCCAACCTTGCCGTTCGGCTGCCTTTGGTCAACATCCCCCAGATGTGTTGGTAATACACTTGGGCAGTAATGACCAGACCAGGATCTGTGGAGAGGCGCAATCCTTGATGTGATTCATGACATCACATGGTTGAGAGTTACGTACCCTGCTATGGACATTTTATGGTCAATGATCATCCCTTGGCTGGCACGGAGGGATGTGAGGCAATTTTTGGCCCGCTAATACTGGGTAGGTGGGGCTCGTCAGCCATGGAAGGCAGCCTATCTAGGAGAAGTAAAACTCATTTCAAATCTCCAGTGCCTTGTGGCTATATCCACTGATGGAAAAGGCTTCAGGAGTTAACCTCGAGGCAAAATCCGGAGCTAGAGTCCCGAAGGCAGTTCGTGTCATTCTGCCAACTCCTGCAATGTTGCTGGAACCAGTTGTATTGGCTCTTGCCTTTCCATTGGACCATTTCAGTAGTGTGGAGAGGGGGGATTTGCTGCTTGGGTAACAGCCTATCCTCCATATTACTTTACTCAGGCTTCATGCTCTGGAGAGGACACTCCTCGATTCAGAGCATGTTACCATAGTCTCTCGAGACTGAAGGATGCCTATGCTAATGCTTAATGAAGGAGTATTAGCTGGGTAGCCTGCAGAGCTGTCTGCTGCAGCCTGGATCGGTGCTTGGTCACCAGAGGATCTATGGATAGGCCTGAGTTTCCTAATCAGTGAAGGCACCATATCATGCTATGGACGCTGTATGGCCAACGACCATCCCTCAGCTGGTATGGAGGGATGTGAGGCATTTTGGCTGCTAACACTGCATGAAGTAATGTTAGCAGAAGCCTTGGATCAGCGATTGGTCACCAGAGGAACAATAATGTGCATCCATCCATTGGATGTCCTTGAAGACATCAAGGGGGGGGGGCGTGCTGTTGGAGCTTGGTGAGTTTGATGGTGGGCATGGGAATTAGCTTGGTTAGTCCCTATGCTCTGGTGGGTAGTGAGGATATAACAGGTTTTGTTGGTGAATCCCATTGCAAAATCAGATAAGCTATAGCCCATCTGACACACACCCCCCTGTGCTGCGAATTGTGCGATTACAGTGCTTGGGGGGAAAGATGTGCTGGGGCCACACCCAGACCAACAGTCAACAAGGAGAACCTGGCTTGAGCCCCAGGGGTGGTCAAATTGGGGCCGGCTGGGTTCTCGCAGTCTTTAAGACCGTGAGAACTTGGGGCTAGGGACTTGCCTATTTACTGCTTAAGGGGTCCATTGAGACCTCTGTGCTTAAACCTGATTCCGCACTATGGCAGGACCCCCCTTTGCCAAAGGATGGCAACATGGATTATGTTTAATAAAGTGTGGCCCATGATTAACCCATAATTCTTGTCTCGCATTTTCATTCTGGGGTTAGGAAGGCAATGGGTCCCAGTATGAACCATTGCATCTGAATCTAGATCAGATGGGTGACTCACACATAGCCCTATAATAATTCTTCATCTACTGAACATGTAAGATTGGGATTACTGAAATCATATTGCTAAACATGGTGGGCAGACTTAAGTTGAGAGCTAGGTCCTAACTCAGATTTTTTTCAAAAATGTTTCTTGAAGATGATTCCAGGGAAAGAATTGCAGTCCCATTCCGATGCCTATTGTTGTCTGTAAAGAGGGAGAGAAAATCTGAAAAGGAAAGCTCCTGCTACCCATAGAATCTCCACGTAGCTAGGGATCTAGGAAAAAAAAATCAGAGTTCACAATCACATAAAAAGGCTCCATGTGCATCAAATAGTCTCCTGTTCAGACTGCTCTGTAATCTCTACATACACTTTCAAATTAATGCTTTAAAAATGCCTGAGTAAGTTTATAGAGGTTTGCGTAAGACCCATTCAGTACAAGTCTGTGTAACTGGTGATTCAAAAACTGGGTACTGGCCTCTGACATTTCAAGGTATTTATTAATATTGCTGCCTGTGCAGGATGTCAATAACACGGGGAGGTTATCAAACATCTGGCAGGCCACAACACATGGCTGACATTTGACAATGGAGATAGCACACCCCAGGCTCTGCTGTACTTACCAGACCTGCTCAGGTTATGTGGTGAAGATGAGATTTAAATTAGGAACTTCTGGTTGGGAGATCAGTCTCTTTTCTTCAAACTCTCCTAGTGTAATTCAACCATTCCAAAAAGCCTTCTTTCATTATTTATTTATCTTCTTTTGTCTTTCTCCACACCTTTCTTCAGCTCCGTTTTTTGCCTGTGATTTTCTCACTATGCTTATTTGCTCTGAAATGCAATTTTCTTTTCCTATCCATCCATGTCCTTTGGAAGTTCCTCTTATTTTTCCCCCCCTCAGGGTCCTTTTCCCTTTTTTGTTTTTGTTTCTCCTTTTTGCAGAATTTTGACAAACAAAACATTAAAACAACCAGTCCAAAGGAAGGAAGGGGGAGCTTTACAGCCCATTTGCTGAGCTGCTTGCACAGTTTCTTCAGGAAGACAAAGAAAATATAATGGAGTGTGCTGTACATTAGAAAATACTGATATAATCATTGTCACCATTATTGTAGAACTGCAGAGCTGGATGGGAACCCTATGGATCATCAAGTCTAGCCCCTGTCATGGAGGACAAGTGGGGAATCTAATTCTCAATTTCTGGCTCTACAGCCAGAATTTCTGGCTCTACAGCCAGATACCTAAACCACTGAGCTATTTTTGTACATCATCTTTCACAGAGGTATACTTTCCATAGGGCTGCTGTATTTGACATACATTGTGTCAGAGAGATGCAGAGCCCTTTAACAGGTTTTCCCTTACTTCCCTCAGAATTATTCAGATGTTTCTTCCAAACAGAAACCTCCACATTCAACCTCCATATTTGACACAGTTCTCCACGAATTGTCATGTCTGCTGCAAATCAGATATCCATTGGATGATGAAGATGGGTGGAGAAATAAATTCTAGAGTAGTGTCTGTAAGGTCAACAAACATGGTGGGCAATGTATGTAGGGAGTGGCCCTATGTATTAAGGTAGAAGTTAGCTTGTGTATCCCAGAATTAAACAAGTTACATAGTTAAAGTTCAGCACCTCATAGAATGAAACCATCCCAAAAGGAAAAGGAAAAGGGAAGAAAACCAAATCATTTCTAAAACAACAGTATTTATAAAGTAAATCATGCTATGGGCTAATTTTTTTTAATTTTCACAAATTGCATTCTCACAAACAAAAACAAAAAGTTTCCCTCACTGGTTGAGATTGCAAGATATTTTGTGCTATTTTTGCATTTTGACTTTTTTTTGTGGAATTTTTTTTTTTTTGCCCAGAACAGTGCCTGTATTTTGTGTAGAAAACTTACTATTTATTGCAGCAATATTTTGAGGAAAATGTAAGTTTTAAACACCAAATGCAAATGTATTTTTACATAAACCCCAAAGTTGGGGTGGGTGCAGTAGCTGGCGGGGGGGAGGTAGCACTTTTGCTCTTGTAGAAGCAAAAGTTATCTGAGTACTTACCCCTTTTTTGTCCATATTTTGGATGTTTTTCCATCAGAAAATCTGCAAGTATTTGTTACTTCCTTTCTGTGGATTAACTGTAAAATTATGATGACTAGGTTTAAGGTTTATTGTTCAATCTGTTTCAGGTATGTGGCAGGAAGAAAATAAAATGTGGGAATAATTATGACATACTTAAAAATATGATTCCCCCTTCCCATTTTCAAATCCATATTGTGAATATAAAAATCAAGTGCTTGGTTGAGTCCACACAAATATGTATGCAGCGCAAAGGATATGAATTGTTGTGGCACAAATTTTCTTTCAGCTTGACATCTTAAAGCCATGCTTTAAATACCAAATTGTCCATCTGTTCTTTTAAAGATAAGTGCATGCATCTGCTTTAAAAATAAAAAGCTATCTGAGAGAAAAGTGGCATACAAATGCAGGACAAGGAAAGCTCTTTAAGCTTGGTTTTGTTAACAATGAAGAATGTCCCTGGTGAAGAAGTTTGAAAAATCTATGCAAGTGGGTGAAACTTATCTGCTGTTCCTTTTTTAATGATGATGCACCTAACCAAGTTCCTTCTGTTTTCCTACAAAAGGATGCTTGCTCATTGCTTTTCTCCTGCTCATTATCTTAGAGACTGCAATTCCAAAAGCTTGGTGATTAGTTTTCCTATGTTTCAGTGTTATCAACACATCTGTTTATGAAGTACTATTGCTGATAGGATATACAGCTTTCCAAAGTAGAATAAATATTGCCATCTGATTTTAATATTCAGAGGTTGTTTATCTGAAGACAAAGTTACGTCCATTGAGCTTCCTCCAGGATGCATATGTGTGAATCTGTTGCAGCGGAAACTATAAGGAGTGATGTGGTACCTTAAAGATGAACTAGCAAGATTGGAAATTTTATAAAAGATTTTATAATATAAAATTTTATAATCTTTATAAACCAATATATTATGCAACCCATTGCAACCTCCCTATCACTCATTACATAAAATTTCAACTATTTTATGTGACTTTTAATTTTAGGTTATTTCTTTTTTTAAAAAATCCATCTAAACAATTTAAAATGGCCTAACATGAAGAAATGCCTCAAAAGATCCCATTTTTAGCTCCATCTTCTAAAGTGATGAGAAAAAAAATATTGTACATTACACAGAAAAAGGAGTGGCTGATAATTTTGTTAAAGAACTGTCATCAGCTGCAAAGGTAGCATTGTATACCTAGCATTATTACCATTGAATGTTATTTCCAAGCTCGAATTCCACATTAATTCCAACACAATGGCTGAAATCTAGTAGCACAACGGATACCATGTAAAGTTGATGATATCATCAGTCACGGTGATTTTTTTTAGAAAGTAAGGCTTTTTTATTCTGCCTCAAAAGTTGCTGAAGCACCTTTGGGATCACTTTCAGCCTTTAATTTGCAATTTGAGAGCCAGTTATGCAAGTAGCAGCCAGGCATCCCTTGATTTTTCATCACAGTATAGGTACACTGTTAACACTTTTTAGTTCTACGGGGATATTTGTTTAGATATCTATTGATGAACCTTTCAAACACAATTTCTCAATATTAGTCTCTTCTTATTCACAATTCTACAAGCAATTTCTGTATTGGTGCTGTTGCCAGGGGTTTGGGTGCACAAAGTGTAGCATTATATATATAATAGAAGACATGAGCAATTATAACAACTACAACAACTGGGTTGGGTATCCATAACATAAAAAGATCAGTTCCACATGTAGAGTCTTCAAAACTCTAAAATAAATATCAGTTCAGTTGCATATATATTAAGTTATCATGTAGATTCACCCCTCCAAAACAAGTATATAGGAATTACACCTAGAACAAGTTCGCAAGGGCTTTAGCAGCTTAAGTGGCAACAGGAGCTCCAGCCTCTTCAGCTCCCCACTCTTTCTGATTCAAATCTCTTACTCACAGCCATGTTCTTTCTTAGTCCCACCCTTAGGACTGAAATAAGGGATTAAATAGGGATTAAAATAGCAGAATGAAACTTTGATTACTGGAGGTTAGATGTGTGCTACTGAATAAGTGGCACTACTTATAATTCTCTGGCAGAATATAGGACAACTCTCACAACCAGATATAAGTACTGTTAAGGCAGAAGTGACATGTGTGGTTGCTTCTACACATGATAAGAGGTGTTGCAGTGCTTTCATAGAGTCAGTTAAATTTGAGACTACCAAAACAGAATGTTGTTGGGTGATCCCACACACCAATGATAACACGAGATCTGGACGTCTATAAAAGATACATCTATAGAATGCCTGCTTTTCCCTCCTATGACCTATATTTGGTTCTGTCTTTTGTTTTTCTTTAACTGAATAATCTGTTCTTTCTGACATTTCCCACAATTCAGTGTGCATTTGTAAACTGCATAATGTGCTTGCACATATGCGTTCCCCTCCCCCCAGTCTAGAACACATTTATGTAGTGGTTCACAGACTTTTCAGATGTGCACATTTCCTCATGCAAATTTTTCAAATGTGCATATTTTTGGATGTATTTGGTGCTTCCCATTAATGTGTGGATTCTGGACTCCCTGTTGCAAATCCAGGGTGTCTTGTCTGGTTTTTTTAATTGTTGTTGTTGTTGTTGTTGTTGTTGTTCTTGTTCTTGTTTTTCTTGTTCTACTTCTTGTTCTTCTAAACATTAGGCACAAATAAAATTATAAAAACATTGACTGGTACTATATAACAGATACTGAAATCGCTGTTTAGCGAAATCATTGTCTAGCGAAAAGCATTTTCCCATTGGAATGCATTGAAACCTGTTTAATGCATTCCAATGGGGAAGAATCGTCATTGTCTAGCGAAGATCGGCCATAGGAAAGCCGCTTTGTGAACCGCTGATGAGCTGTTTAAATCGCTGTCTTGCGAAGCTTAGGTCCCGAAAACACCTGTTTTGCGAGTGCGGAGGGAGCTGTCAAAATTGTTGTCTAGTGAAAATTGGTTTGCGAAGCAGGGACCAAACATTGTCCAGCGAAATTCCCCCATAGGATCACTGTTTTGCGAATCACTATAGCAATCACAAAAAGTCAATGTCTAGCGAAAAAAACTGTCATGCAGGGCAACTGTCTAGCGAGGCACCACTGTAAAAGTTATAAGCAAAACCCTAAGTATCTGTTAAATATTGATACAGTATGTATGCTGTTCCTAATATTTCCATTTTTTGTAACTCTGATGGTGTGATTTCTGAGATCTACAACAGCCGATCTGTAGTACTGTGTGAAATTTCTTGATATTATTCCCAATGCCCTGATGACTACGGGGACCACTGAAGTGTGCTTCTTCCAGAGGTGAAATGTTTTGATTGCCAGGTCTCTGTACTTTGTTAGGTTTTTTTTAGTTTTAGTTTTTTAGATGATGATGATGATGATAATAATAATAATAATAATTTATTGTCATTGAATGTATATACACCATATGCACATACAACGAAATTCACAAAGAACATTCAGAGACCAGACCAAAACACACACATAACAATCCTAAAACCCAGAACCCTACCTAAGAGCACACCGTATCCACACAACATACAACACTAGAGACCAAGTAATAGTAATATGGTCAAACAACTCACTGCTGGTGATTCTTAAGTTCCTTGTTAAGTTTAATTATAGGTCTAGAATAAAAACTTTTCAATAAGCATGTTGTCCGAGTTTTACTTGCTCTGTATCTTCTGCCAGAAGGCATCAGTTCAAAGAAGTTATAACCAGGGTGCTAAGAATCTCTAAGAATATTAAATGACTCCCTCAAGCAGTGGGATGCAAAGATATTGTCCAAGGTTGGGAGCTGAAGTCCAATAATATTTTGGACAATTTTAGTGATTTTCTGCAAAGTTTTTTTGTCCATGTCAAAGCAGCTCCCATACCATGAAAGGATGCCATGTGTTAGGACACTCTCTATGGTACTACAATAGTAGGATAGAAGTAAATACTGAGATAGAAGTCCCCTTCTGCGCCTTCTTCACCAGCATATTAGCATTTATAGACCATGAGAGGTCCTCTGAAATATAGATACCCCAAAATTTAAAACTACTAACCCTCTCCATCTCTTCACCATTTATGTACAGTGGTAAATATACATCTCTCCTCCTCCTAAAGTCAATTATGGGTTTTTTAGTTTTTGTGTTTGTTAAGTACAAGATTATTTTCTTTACATTTTCTGTAGTTGTTGTTGTCGTTCTTGTTGTTTTCATCGTCATTATCATTCATTTCAACTTATCATCATCTTATCATTTCAACTTAACATCATCATCATTTCAACTTATATACAGCCCCACAGTGCTAGAGCACTCTCTCAGCAGTTTACAACATAAATTAGACAAGGAATATTTTGCCGTGCCCCCAAATGCCTAAGTACTCATTTACTGACCTCAGAAGGATGGAAGGCTGAGTCAACATTGAGCTTACTATCTGAATCCATCAAAAAAGAACAAGAGCAGAGGCTTGACTGCTGTTTTGCAGTTTAACCCCTGCACCAATGGCTTGTTAAGCACAATCAGAAGTTATCTAGCTATTAAAAAGAAGTTATCTAGCTATTAATACCTACAATATCTAGGTATTAAAAAGGTATTGTACATCTGGTTTCCAGTTTTTCCAACACTATGGGTAAATGCTTGTTGGTGTTTTCCTAAGATGACCATCTAGAAAACAAGGAACTGGCTTTTCAGCAAACAAAATCTATACTTAATATGAACTTAACTTGACTTTTCACCCGAAGAAGGCTTTCACACTTTTCAAAATGTTTCTACTGAAAACAGAAAGTATGTACTTTTTCAAACTATACTGTTCTTCTTTTTACTCTCTTTTGTGGCTTACGCTTTACAGTATAGTTCAAAAGCAACTAACATTTATTTATACATGTTTTCTATCCCTTGCTTTTTTAAAAGAAAAAGTATACATTTAAAAAAACCATTGAAATGGTGGCCATTATCTTTCCAAATGTCATAATTTCACACCAATGCCAAGAGGACTTATTTTAGCAAGCTATTGTACTTTGCACATGAGTCTGCTGTAAGATACATTCATGGGAGTGTTGGGATTTATTTTTTTATTTTTTATCACTTTAAAGCTCATTAAAATTCACAAGCAAGAAAATTGGAATTGACGCTCTTTCTTCTTTAATGAAGCTATCCCTTTATTTCAGCAAGGAAACTTTAAAATAGCAAATTAAGATAGAAATCTCTTTTGGTTCTGATTAAAGCTAAAAATTTACAAACAATTGGGTCATGATTGAATCATTTGCATTGGAAATAGAGCTTCGTAAATACAAAGGAAGGTTCTGTAGTGCAGAACTCCTTTTTATCTGAACAAAGCTCAATCTTTCACTGTTCCAAATAAAAGGTGATTTAAGACACAGTCATCAAAGATGTCTTGGGAATTTTAGAAAGGGAACTTGTCCTAAATAAAGCAATCAAGCTTAACTATGATGGAGAAATGTGAAAACGTCCCTCATTTGAAACACATAGGTCTCCCTGGGTGTCAGTTCATGAAGATAAAAGCTTCTTGTGCTCATGTAGCTCCATCTACCATAACTAAGGAACTAGGATTTGGAAGAACTAGATTCTAATCTTAATTCAGTCATGAATTTCACTGGAGGATCTTGAGGCAGCCACAGACTGATGTACCTCACAGAATTGTTGTAAGGATAAAAAGGAGAATTAGGAGAACCATACATGCCACCTTGAGTTCATTGGAGGAATAGTGGGAGAGAAATTATTTTAGAAAACTGACAGGTCTCTGAAATACAGTTGCCAGCTTGTTAAAAACACTGCCTCCTCTATTTATTTATTTATTTATTTATTTATTTATTTATTTATTTATTTATTTATTTATTTATTTATTTATTTATTTATTTATTATGAATAATTGTGTCAAATATTAACCATTTTCTTCTTTTTACATTTGAATATATATATTATGGCAGAAGTACTTCTTCCCCAAAACATTGTGTTTAGTTTAGTAGCTGTTACTGAAAACAGCTGAAATTGCTGTCTTCATTTTTTCCCTTGAAAAGGAAATGGATTAATCAATGGATGGATGGATGGTGTGTGTGGCACCAAGACATTGTAGCTTAAGCAAATGACAGCCATGAACCTCAAACCACCAGAAACTCCCCAAAAAACCCAAACTGGCTTGCACTTCATTTTTCCAGTTTAGTTCCATCTCTACTCTTGGCTCTTCACTGAGAACTTCCTTTGATCCAGCCATGCTAGCAACTCCAGCCATGCTAGCAACTGCAATGCCCTCAACCTAATTGGATCTATGGTCACATATGATACAAGAGAGCTACTCTGAGCAGTCCATCTGCTATTGTTTTGTGCTTTCTTTTATTACAGACTATTCTCAACTTTTTGAGAAAGTAGCCATCAGGTCACCAAATTTATCCAATATTCTTAAATGAGACATATGTTATTTGCAGAAAGAGGGACCTAATGGAAATGTTTCATTTCCAAGGCAACTTTGTCACCTGGACGCTGACAACTTCAACCAGCCTGTGATAAAAGCAAATGTTTCAATCCAGTCAGTGTACAGAAAACTGAAAAGTGATGTGAAATTAATAATAAAAGGCACCAAATTCATTTTATTTAATTACAGTGGAGTCTTGACTTAAGAACGGCTCGAGTTAAGAACATTTTGACTTAAGAACCACTCTCATAGGAAAATATTGACTTGACTTACATACTTAGATTTGAGTTAAGAACTGAAAAAAAAACCCATGTGGGAGGCAGGGAAAGTGCAAAATTTGAACTTTCAGTTAATTGTTGGCCAGTGAAAAGGGTGCCTGTCTGCTTCCTCACTCCTCCCAGAGTTTAGAGAGTGGATTGGGAGACAGTCTTCGGAATGCCTGGTACTGGACTGCCTGGACTGTATTTTCCCTGCCTTCCCTGAACCTTTCTTGACCTAAGAAAAAAAAGAAACAAAATATCCCCCTCTAGTGGTCGAAGGCAGAATAGCAGCTTCCCATTAGTTTCTATGGACGGAAAAGAGCAGATACGGATCAAATGGTTTTCAATGCATTCCTATGGGAAATGCAGATTTGACCTGAGAACGTTTTGACTTCAGAACCGCCTTCCAATACGGATTAAGTTCTCAAGTCAAGACCCCACTGTATGAGAAGCAGTATGTATTGATAGATAGACATAGATAGACTTCCTAAGGGCAGGAGGGAAAACTGAAGTTGATAATAATATTAGATGGTAACTACAAGGGTAGAAAAGGTCAAGAGCCACCATGGCAAGCTGTCCAGAGTCTCCTACACCACTACTATTCAGAAACCCAGACTTCACATTTCGTATCAGACTAACTTCCAAAATATAAAATAGACTTCATTATCATCATGGGCTGATTTTGATAATGTTTTGCTTGACTTTGGAAATGTATGAAATAAAGCTATCCATGTCAAGCTGTGGCATTTGTTGTACTGACTTCAACAAGACTTACTCACAGATAATTGTCTATAGAATTTTTGAATAAAGACATTACAACTGCAACCATGTTTTCACCTGTAAAATGCTTGGAGGTATGCAAGCACATGACACATCCTTTCCTATATTTCATTAGGAGCAGCCTTTCTGTAACTTCAGCAGAGGAGAGAGAGAGAGAGAGAGAGAGAGAAAGAGAGAGAGAGGTCATCTTTTCCATCAGCTTGCTGAGATTATGTGCCATATAGCAAATCCCTCACAGAACACAATAAATCCAGCAGGCATTCAGTCTGCAGCTGGCCTGAGGGAAAGTGGGACAGGCAGCTACCTTACATTTGCTTGCCTGACCCATCTGTATTTTTCACTTATGAGTTTTTTTGTTCAGAAAGGAAGGTAGGTTATAGAAGTCAATAATAAAGGCAGAAAAATATATTACATTTCCCACTTAAACTTCCAGAGTGTGGCACCTTATACATTTTTACCCCCAAAAAATGACAAAGGCATGGAAATAAAGCACATTGAAAATGAAAACTCAAGCTTACAGTGTTACACTTAACTATTTACGTTTTATTTGGGGCCTGAATGTGATGAATGACACATCCTCCTCTTCATCATTGACTATAAATTTTGCATATGCAATTTTAAAGAGTTGTGAGAAAGCTGGTAATAACATAATCCTCTTTCCATGCTGTTTTGGCAATTACATTATTATTATGTTGAAGCAGCTAGTTGAAAGAGAAAACAGATCTTCAGCTTAGGCTGAGCTATGTACAAGGTGTCCACCTCTATCCTGACATGTGGCTGGCAATTGGAATAATCCTTTAAGTTACTCTAATAATTATTGTGGATGAGCAGGCTGTCAATCCAAAAACTGGCCAGATGGGGTTTAGTCAGCCTGGTTCTGAAGGGGATAAAGCAGGATCCGATAATTACTAATGTTATCAAATTTTGACCTGATTCGGAGTCATCTTGCTTTTTAATGTCCAGGAGCCAAGCATTCAGAAATAGAGGTTTTCCAAGGTTACACTCATACAATTGTTTTTTTTTCCCTTTCATTGGAATGATCTGTGAGTAGACCTGTTGAAAAATCTATGTTCAATGTTTCAAAAAACATACTGCAACCTGTGGCCCCTAGCTCTCTCTCTCTCTCTTCTTTGGCAAGGGTGCTTTTTATGGTGCTGTGTGAGAAGCAGAGCAAGAATGAGAGACAGAGATCAAGAGAGAGACTGAAAGATTGAGAGTTGTCAGAAAAAAACAGGGATGGGTGAAGAGAGATGGTGCCAGAAAGAGAGATAAAGGAGAATGTTTCCTCCTCCTCATCCTCCTCATCCTCTTCTTCTTCTTCTTCTTCTTCTTCTTCTTCTTCTTCTTCTTCTTCTTCATCATCATCATCATCATCATCATCATCATCATCATCATCTGGCTCTAGTTGTGAACATAACTAGCACCAGTTCATGATGTTCACTATCTCAACATGCAGCCCATACTAGAAAAAGGCTCACTCCTACTGTAACTCTTAAAACCAGATTCAGCTAGAGCTCTTTATGTCTTTGCTTTGCTGTGGGATAAAACACACCTGAAGAGAAGACAACACGTGGAAAGCAACCGGGGGAAGGGGGGAATCAAAACTTTTCCAAATAGCAGCTCACATGGATGCCTTGCAGATGTTCAGCAGCAGACTGACTTTTCAGGGTCAGATCTGATTCTGCAGGTATATTTGCATTTCACATCTCTCTTTTAAATATGCACTATTCCTCCATTGAGTTGTTGAACATTGGATACCTCACATATGTTCCAGAAGGTGTACATGATTCTGGTGACTACTACTTTGCAAGTTCTAAGACAATGCAAAGATGCAAAGGCTTCCAAAAATGAATTCCTGCTGTTCGTTTTTCATGTGAAAAAAAGAGAGAAACCCTTATGGGTACATATTCCAAGTCATTGACAGACAGACCGTAACTTCTGCAGAATAAAAGGATGTGCATTTTCATGCTGTCATAGAGATAGATGTGATTTTCTTGATCGTGCGTGACCCATCTAGTACAAGGTCAAAACGTCCACTCGTCCATGACTTCGGAAGTTCCCTAGGTAGACTTTACTTTCAAGAAAACCTGATTTGAAGTCATTCCCATGACAAAAACTATCACTGTCTACTATATATTCCCTGCTTTTCACTCTTTCACTACTGTGCACAAATATATTGTCATTACAAAGAGATTTTGAAAATAATAAAAATACAGCTGATTTAGAAATTACTTAATTTGGTAACAGTTTCACTGAAATTAACAATGTATTTCTGTGTTTCTATCCCAGTTATTTTGAACTGCAGCTCTGCACAAATGTGCTTAGTTAAAGTAGTTGAACTTTCACATCCACTGTTTTACAGTCTATAAAGGTTCAAAGTGGTGCAGATACGACAGACTCTTAGAAGATGCATATTCTGTAAAGTTTGGATAAACATGGTACAATCTCCTTTGCTGAATACTAGCTGCTACTACGGATAAGTGAGGATTTTGTTTTTGTTTGTTTCAGGAAAAAAAGCTTTTAGTTTTGTTAGCGGTTCTAGACAAGGCTTTTAATGAAACACCACCATCAATGTCTCCCAGCCCTGATTCCCCAGATGTAGGACTCCCTAATAACCTGCTCTCATAGACAGTATCAGAGATATAGCCCAACCCAATATCTGCTGACCTAGGATTCGGAATTATTGGTCTAGATAGACTGTGTCGTCTTCAAGTTGTACTCCTTTCATATTTTCTTACAACTTGTCTTTTTAAAAAATCTAACCCCTTCCCCTCTCAAGAAGACCATGCTAATGAAAGCAAGATGGAATATCTCCACACCACCTTTGGATCAGCACAAGTAGGAGCTCCCTGCCTAGAAGCCTGTTGCACATCATCTCCAAGTTACAAATTATTAAAGACCTTTCACCACTGTTAAAATCTCAGTTCAGATTATGGAAGCAATGAATATTCACAATTTTATCCTTCTGTGAAAAGAACTGCAATTTCTTTGAACATATATATTGTACAAAATATTGTTTTTACAGAAAAATACTGCTTTCTTGCAATGTTTTGTGAATTCTGTGAATTTTTCAAAAAGGTCCCAAAATTCAGGGGGCGGGGGATCAGAAAAACATTCTCACCCATCTGGGACAAAAACTTTTTGAATGTTTCATTCCCATCAGTGGGAATAAAAAAAAAAAGCACAGCTGCATTTCTAATTGGGGTATTTACTGCAATCCATTTCAAGTATATCAAATGAGGCTACATTTGACAGAAGAAGGAACCTATTTTAAAGTGGAAAATCTGACACAGAAAGTGGAAAAAGAAAAGAAACAGCTGAGGAGGAGAAAGAGGAACAAACCAGAAAAAGTATGACAGCTGAGAAGATACAATACAAACATGATCCACGATAGTTTTATCTCCATCTGAATAAGAGAAGCCACCACCTTTCTCCTGTCCTGAGGGACATTTATGGCAGTGGTTCTTAAGCTTTATTACTCAGGTGTTTTTGAACTGCAACTCCCAGAAACCCCAGCCAGCAGAGCTGATGGTGAAGGCTTCTGGGAGTTGCAGTCCAAAAACATCTGAGTAACAAAGGTTAAGAACCAGTGATTTACGGGATTGGAACTACATGGCTACTTTACATGGTTCCCTTAGTCCGTGTTTCATCCCCAAACTTCACAAAGGTGTGAAATAGGTTTAACTGAGGAGTACTTATTTGTGACAGAACACCGAGCAAGCCTTGTGGAAGAGAAGGTCTCTGAGCTAGCAATGTTTTCATCTATTTGTTGTTTTTGTCACATCCTTGGGGGAGGGGTTTATGAAACATGCCATCAGGCCACCAGATTTTAGCAAGATGCTGATCCAAAACCTGTCAAAAAACAAAATAGCATTAGGGTATAACTTGCGGCATCTCATCATTTGTTTCCCAGATCTGCTACATGGATACAGTGAAATATGTTTATATAAACATTTTGAAGGCTGATCTGTAATTTAGCTTTAATCCCACCCAGTCCCCACCAATGAGATAAAAAAACTAGCTTATAAAGATGTAAATTCCCACATACTTGTATGGCAAATGAGAAAATGTTGTGTGTGGGTTGTTTTCTCCTCCATGTGAGCTTCATAAGACAAATAGGGATTCTGAGGAGTTGGTACTAAGAGAAAAATGTGTGTTGTCATGAAAGATATTTGGCAATGTCTGGAAAATGTCTTGGAATATTCAATAACTGTTACCTTACACCTAAAAAGGAAGCATTGAATTGTGTGCTTGAATCTTTGTAATCATTCAAGTTCTCATTTCACATGAGTGTCAGCTTAATTTCAGTAAATAATATACAGTAGTGCTGCATACAGACATGATTTTTAGTTCAGTCATCCCCCCCCCCGTTGTGGAAATTGTGACATGCCTTGGTCATGTATTAGACCAGTGGTTCTCAAACTTGGGTCCCCAGATGTTCTTGGACTGCAACTCCCAGAAATCCTGGCCAGCACAGCAAGTGGTGAAGGCTTCTGGGAATTGCAGTCCAAGAACATCTGGGGACCCCAGTTTGATAACCACTGTACTAGACCTAAGATTTCTCAAGAGGAGTGCCAAATGCTTGCAATATAGTCTCATTATGCCAAAGCAACCAGATTTGCATAAAACTTTGGAGACAATAAAGTTTTTTTTCACATTCCTACTAGCTAGGAATGCTTACAATTTTATTTTGCAGATATAATGACCATATAAATGTGTGTAACCAGAGTAAAACAATTCAGAGGTACTGGAATAATTCACTGCTTGCATTATATTAAGCACTGAGTAAGTTAATTAAAGAAAGGCCAAGAGGAATAATATGCATAAAGGCAAATTGTTAATTAAAAGTTTGTAAGGACAACATTTGTACTTAAAATTAGTCACACTCCAGACTCAGCTGTGTTCAAATATCTTATGCATACTGCATCTTCTGCTCTACTGTTTATTTGTATTGCAAACAGTTGCTTACCTTTAAATATATTAATAAGAGACAAAGTGATAGATGGTTTCTTTTAGATCCTTCAAAAGTATTACTCTTTAAGTCTGTGGTCACATTGACAATTTGAATCCATTTCTGTTCAGAGTTTTTAAAAATCAGATTCCAGTCACATGCTATCTGAACCAGTGGCCATATTTCCATGCAATAAATGCAAAATCAATTTATTTCTGGTAGTTGTGGCATCTACACTGCTGAAATTGACTCATTACTTTCTCTTTTAAGAGCATGCTGTTCTTAAAGATTTTGATTTTTTCCAAAAAAAAAAGTGATACATCAATACACCGTGTGTTTAGGAGGTGCCACCTAGTATCATAATAGTCACTAGAAACTATGGAGGTGACCAGAGAGGTGACCCAGGCTGGTTAATGATGCAAATATGAGAATGGAGGGAAAGCTTCCAGCTGTTTTTCAGGTGATGCTCAAGTTGCACAACCTGTCCTCCATGTCCAGGTCCATGCTCTGCATCTGCTCTGCACCCACTGGTTTTCTGCTCCTCCACCAGCTCCTTCATTGACTGAATGGAGAGTATGAGGTAGGTGGCTGTAAAGCAGAACATATTGATGAAGTGTTTCAGCAATAAACATTTTAAGAAAGATTTTTAAAAAAATATTAAAAGGAAAAATGGTGTCACCCCAGCCACCCAAAATCCACAAAGGCACAAATTAAAATGACATCGGCACTCATATCCACAAAAGGGACACGGTCACATAGAACCGTAATACTTAAAAATGTGCCTAGGCGTTTGTTGGCTTCTTTGTTTTGGCACATAAACATGTAAGTCCTCCCTTGTTTGTGTCAGGACTGGGGCCTTGCTGAAATCTTAGTGCAGGCAGGATTGGCCCCATCTCTCTGGGGAGAAATGCTTTAAGGATTGCAGGACTGGGCCTTTTCCCTGCAGCTGTTGCTCAGCTCCTCAGGAGTGCCACCTGTGGAAGCTGAGGACTGGGCTATATAAGAACAGGCCTTCCCCAAGATCTTTGCTTCAGCAATGAAGATTTCTGGCTGTGGTCCTAGCCCAGGCCACTTCCTTCTTCCTGTCTTGCCTCTCCTGCATCCCTAGACCCGGCTGCCTTGACATGATTCCTCCTGGCTTTGATCCCTGGACTGTCTATGATTTGTATCATCCTTTTATCTGGCTACTCTTTGGACTCAAAACCCCAGCTGGCTGGTCTCTGTTTGAGTTGTGGGGTTGGTGCTACCTTGTTTCTGTAGTCTTGCCCTGAAGGGATCCTGGTGCCTCTCCTACTGGACCCTGACAATTTGTTTTTTTAATGGTGTAAGCAACATAGATTAAGTTGCTAAAACCTTTTGAGTGTGTACCATTTTTTTCAGTGCACAGGAGGACTAGATAACACTGAGGTCTCTTTTAAAGTTCTGGTGTTCAGTGTCTCCACTCAGAGGCTGCAAGAAGCCTGAGTAAATGTGGCTTTGTTATGCTGATCATTCTGCTTTCAAAATTGCTGTAAAGAACAGTGTGCTAAAAGGAAAGAGGGATTAGAATTTAGGAGGTAGTTGGGGATTTCTTTTCTTAAAGAACCCTCAGAGCTGTCTAATCAGAGCTCTAGAACACACAATGTGAAACCAGGAGAAGACTAATGCCTCCAGTCCATATCCTTGGAGAACAGTAAATAATTACATCCCAAGAATATTTAGGAAGGGAAGGTCAGTATCCTCTTTGAAAATTATTACATTGAGATGTACTCCTTCTACTGTATCTGTAAACCATCATTGCAGGAAAATGGGCTGAGGCTGAACCTGGACAAGATGGAGGTCCTGAGGGTGGGTGGACCCACTGTCAGCGGTTTGGGAAACGTCTTGTTTTTTTTTGGGGGGGGGAGTGACTCTCACTGTGAAGAATGAGGTTTGCAGCTTGGACCTGGTGCTCACTATGGAAACTCAGGTGGCATTTTTGGTCTGCACCGCCTATTTCCATCTTTGGCGGATTGCTCAGCTGCGTCCCTTTCTTGACATGGGGGCACTCACCACCTTGGTCCATGCCCTCGTAATCTTGAGATTAGACCACTGTAATGTGCTCTACATGAGGCTACCTTTGAGATTGATGCAGAAACTTCAAAAGGTGCAGAATGCAGGGGCCAGACTTCTTAGTGGGGTTAGGAAACATCAACATATCACTCCCACTGGCTGCCCATTCGATTCTGCATTGATTACATACAAAGCCCTAAATGGTTTAGGACCGTGATACATCACAGGATTTGGAGACTACATTTCTGTTAATGCATACTAAAATAGCATTTGCCTTTTTTGCAGCCACAACTATTTTAAGATCCTTCTCACTTTTAATATCACTGATCCAAGCATCCCCTGTCTTGTAATGTTGTTTTTCTTCCCCTAGGTGTAGAACATGGCCCTTATCTCTGTTAAATTTCATTCTGTTGTTTTCATCCGAGTACTCAAGCCTACTAAAATATTTTGAACTTTCATCCACAAATTTGATAAGCATTCCCTGTGCCACCTCATCTGAGTCATTAATAAAAATGTTGAAGAGCACTGGGCCAAGGACTGAGCTTTGCAGTACCCCTCGTTACTTCCTCTCAGTTTGAGAAGGAGCCATTGATAAGCACTCTCTGAGTATGATTCTGTAACAACTGTGTATCAACCTGATAGTTCTTCTATCCGGCCCACATCGAGTTAGCTTGCTAATCAGAATATCATGGGGCACTGTCAAATGCTTTGCTGAAGTCAATGTATTTTATATCTACAGCATTCCACCACCAGGTTGTCACAAAATGAGATTAGATTAGTCTGGCAGGATTTGTTCTTGACAAATTCCTGCTGGCTTCTAGTTATTACTACATTGTTTCAAGGTGCTTGCAGAGTGACTGCTTTATTATTCTGCTCCATAATTTTCCCTGAGATTGTTGTCATGTCAAATGGTTTGTAGTTCCTAGGTTCTCTTTTTTTGCCTTTTTGGAACAATGGGAGTGAGAGTGGTCCGATGGTGACTGACCTTGAGTCGGTACCTTTGTCATGGTCGGACCACCACCTAATAACATGCACCCTTAAAATGGCTCTCCCCCCTCGCAGGGAGCAGGGACCTATTGTCATGGTCTGCCCTCGAAGGTTACTGGATCCGATTGGATTCCAGGAAGCCATGAGAGGTGTACCGGCTGACCTGGCTGGCGCTCCTGTCGAGGCCCTGGTTGACAGCTGGTTCGCCACAGCAGCTAGGGCCGTAGACACGATCACTCCTAAATGCCCTCCCCGCCGCAGAGACCACCTGGCGCCCTGGTTTAATCAGGATCTCCAGGCGTTGAAACGGGTCAGGAGACGGCTAGAGCGCAAACGGAGAAAGGACCCGACGGATTTTAATTGGATAGCTGTCAACATCGCTACCAACCTTTACCTCGCCAAGGTAAAGGCTGCCAGTAGATCATACCTCACTAACCGGATAAGTGAGGCATCCAATCAGCAGGCGGCTCTATTCCGTATAGTACGCGATCTATCCAGAATTGGTCTGGGTGATGGGCCTCCCCCTAGTTTTTCGCCAGACCAATTTGCAGCATTTTTCAAATCAAAAGTGGAGGCCATCCACCGGGACCGCTCTCCTTTTTTGAATACAGTGAGTCGAGCTGAAATGTCCAGCGCTCCGTCTTGTCCGGTGATACTTTACTCCTTTCAGCCTGTCACGCCTGACTGTGTGTCCAGGGCAATTGATTGCTGCCATGCCACCACCTCCTCTTTGGACCCTTGCCCGGCCTGGCTAATCAAAGCAGCCAGGCCTTTAACAACGGAATGGGCCACGGTAATAATTAATGGGTCTCTCCTTGAGGGCAGATTCTCATGCTCATTAGGCCCATTAGGAAGAAACCCAATTTGGCGGCGGATGAAATTGGCAATTATAGACCCGTCGCCAACATTTCTTTCTTAAGCAAGGTGATCGAGAGGGTGGTGGCCGATCAGCTTCAAGCGCTCCTGGATGAAACAGATGCCCTGGATCCATTTCAGTCGGGGTTCAGGCCGCACCATGGTACAGAATCGGCATTGGTCGCCCTGTGTGATGACCTACTGAGGGAAGCCGACAGGGGCAAAGTGTCTCTGTTGGTTCTCCTTGACATTTCAGCGGCCTTTGATACCATTGACCACGGTATCCTCCTGGGGAGGCTCTCCGAGCTGGGAATAGGTGGCCTGGCTTTGGCCTGGCTCCGTTCCTTCTTGGAGGACCGTCCCAGAGAGTGCAGCTTGGGGAGAGTGTCTCCGCCCCGTGGATCCTCAATTGTGTGGTTCCTCAGGGGTCGATTATCTCCCCAATGCTATTTAACATCTACATGAGGCCGCTGGGTGGGGTCATCAGGGGGTGTGGAGCTCGGTGTCATCAGTACGCTGATGATACTCGGCTCTACATCTCCTTTCCATCCTCCACAGGAGATGCCTTCAGCACTGCCTGGGGACTGTACTGCAATGGATGCAGGAGAACGGGCTGAGGCTGAACCCAGACAAGACGGAGGTACTGAGGGTTGGGGATTTGGGAAACTCCCTCTCTTTTGGGGGGGGTGACTCTGCCTGCCAAGGATGGGGTCCGCAGTTTGGGGATCCATCTGGACCCAGCGTTCACCATGGAATCCCAGGTGGCGTCGTTGGTCCGCTCCGCCTTTTTTCACCTTAGGCGGATAGCCCAGCTGTGGCCCTACCTTGATGTGGGGGCACTCACCACCTTGGTGCATGCGCTCGTAATCTCAATATTAGACCACTGTAATGCGTTCTACGTGGGGCTTCCTTTGAGGCTGCTGCGGAAACTACAGGTGGTGCAGAATGTGGCGGCCAGATTACTCAGTGGAGTGAGAAAATTCCAACATATCTCGCCCACTCTGGCCGCATTGCATTGGCTGCCCATCCAATTCTGCATCGACTTCAAAGTGTTGAGGCTTACATACAAAGCCCTAAACAGTTTAGGGCCTCGATATCTGGTGGAACGCCTACTCCCACCAAGTTCTTCCCGTGTCACTTGAGCGAGCCAGGAGGTGAGGCTGAGGTGCCTAACACCGAGTGAGGTCCGGAAGGAGAAGACAAGAAATCGGGCCTTCTCGGCAGTGGCTCCTCACCTCTGGAACAATCTACCCCCTGGGATTCGCGGGGCTCACTCGCTGGGTATCTTTAAGAAGCAATTAAAGACATGGCTGTTTCGGCAGGCCATTCCTCCAGACAATCCCTGATTCTCCTTTTCTTTTCCTCTCTATTTGGTTTCTATCTTTCCAAGTTTTTATTATTTGTATTTATTTATTTGATTTATATCCCACCCATCTAGTATAATTATACCACTCTGAGCGGCTAACAACAGAAAAAAAATACAGTTAAAACAATATGAATCCATGAACGTCCATTATTAGCAAACATACTAGGAATAATAAATGATAGTTAAGAAAAGGAAAAATTTGCTGTTTTATATATGTATATTTCAATTATTTGATGATTGTTAGTCACCTAGAGTGGCCCTGAGTTGGCTAGATAGGTGGGATATAAAATAAATAAATAAATAAATATAAACATGTTAGATCTTCCTTGAAGGTCTTTCCACCATTCCTTCTTGAAAGTATCAGAGTGGAAAAACCAAGGATGTTCTCTGTGAAACTCTAAATATTCTTGAAAGGGCAACCTGAGCTGTTGTCGCCAATGCTGTTGTAATGCTAAGTTTCCATAACACATGGTTCACAATTGTTTTAGAATTTGGTTGGAGCACAGTGAGCAAATTAGACAGACATATGCCAGGAGGAGTCTCCATATTTCTGGCACTCTCTTTCCTTCCTATAAGAGGAGAAAGGTGGCTTGATTGGTTAGAGAGGCTATGCCACTTTGCTCATACTCTAAGAGCGGCAAACAGCTGAGGTCAGCACACTATTGCCATGTGATAATTTAGAGAATATTGCCTTTCCTTAATCTATGGGTAACATAAAACAAGTGATTTAATGTCCAAGGGGCGGTAGGATTTCATTTTGTATCACCCATGGCACTAAGAGCAGGAGGCAAGAAAAGTAGAATGCTGGCTTGTAATCTATGGCTAACATAAAACAAAAAGGGTGGGAAACACTAATGTCTGAAATGGTGAGGGACATAGACAGTAGGATTTCATGTATCAGAGGAAGAAAAGGCAACTAGGCTGTAGCACAACAACCAGTAAATTACAGAGGCTAATATGTTAAGGCAAACTGGCTTCCTAGGCACAGAGCCAATGGCATTTGCACAACCATATCAGCAATTAAAAAGAATAACAAAAAACATGTGATGCATTCATACCGACATGATCCAAGATTGGGGCATGTCATTATTGGTCCACTACAATATCACAAGTAAGATGAGTAACTTTAAACTATTTGCCCCAGCTATATCACACATACCTAGTGGAGATTTCTGTTGAACATAAAATTCATCTTATTTCTGACTTCTTTTTTGTGATGAAATAAATGTATTGTCATTTCTTGATGTGAATGGACAACAAAACTTCCTTTTTGGCCTTTACCACCAGTAGTTCACATTTTCTAATACAGTGTGATATTTTCCATTTCCCCTTTCCTCTATTCAAATCACTGGGCAGCTTTGTTTAGAAATGTGTTCATCCCATAAAAGCTGGATGGAACACAAAGGGTCTATCAGTGCATCATTCCTCCATGGGCAAAACTGAAGTTGTTTGCTCTGTACATGATTACCCACCAAATTGCACAAATACCTTTGATCTAGTTTATTTTGACTTTTTCTTCTTCAATGCAACATATGACCCTATTAGTAATATGGATATATACACAAAAATATTTTTCATTTAGTGCAGAGTCATCTAGTCTCTCAGCATTGTCTTTGAATGCATCACAAAACAGGATCAAATAAATATTGTAGGCACCACTGTAATCCATCACCAGAATCACAAATAACCTCAAACCCATCAGCAGTTTATTTTGCTTTCTGTTTTTGTTGTTAGCTTGCCTTACCTGGATCTGACTTGATCATCCTTGGAACCATTTGAAAACTGACACAAATGTAGACCACATGAAATAAATCATGGATGCCAAACTTCAGGTTTTATCCTCAACACAGGGCAGTTTTATAAGCAATAACATTTTAAGGCTTAAACTATCATGTGACATTCATTTTGTGTGGTTCATCATACCAAAGTAACTCCCATAATACTTCAATGTATAAGTAGCAAGTTGGGATACTAAACAGGTCTTGTATTACCTTCAGTATGAGCATACTGAAGCCTGATGGTTTATTTATTAAGCTTATATGCCACCCATTTAGATATAGTCTACTCTGGGTGGCTCAAAAAACACAGAGTAAAAACAGTTAATATACAATGACAATTTGCAAGATTTATAAAACAGACGATAGTTAAAAACAGAGGAGGGGAAGAGGTAAGTTAAGTAATGCCCAGAGGGAAGGCCTGTCTATAGAACCAGGTCTTGAGTTGGTTTTTAAAAATGCCCAGCAAGGGAGCCAAATAGATCTCAGGGGGAGTATCGAGGTCCTAAACCATTTAGGGCTTTGTATGTGATCATTAAAACTTTGAAATCAATGCAGAATCGAATGGGCAGCCAGTGGGAGTGATATGTTGATGTTTCCTAACCCCACTAAGAGGTCTGGCCCCTGCATTCTGCACCTTTTGAAGTTTCCGCATCAATCTCAAAGGTAACCTCATGTAGAGCACATTACAGTGGTCTAATCTCAAGATTACGAGGGCATGGACCAAGGTGGTGAGTGCCCCCATGTCAAGAAAGGGACGCAGCTGGGCAATCCGCCAAAGATGGAAATAGGTGGTGCAGACCAATGATGCCACCTGAGTTTCCATAGTGAGCACCAGGTCCAAGCTGCAAACCTCATTCTTCACAGTGAGAGTCACTCCCCCCAAAAAAAACAGGAAGTTTCCCCAACCGCTGACAGTGGGTCCACCCACCCTCAGGACCTCCATCTTGTCCAGGTTCAGCCTCAGCCCATTTTCCTGCAATGATGGTTTACAGACAGAAGGAGTACATCTCAATGTAATAATTTTCAAAGAGGATACTGACCTTCCCTTCCTAAATATTCTTGGGATGTAATTATTTACTGTTCTCCAAGGATATGGACTGGAGGCATTAGTCTTCTCCTGGTTTCACATTGTGTGTTCTAGAGCTCTGATTAGACAGCTCTGAGGGTTCTTTAAGAAAAGAAATCCCCAACTACCTCCTAAATTCTAATCCCTCCTTTCTTTTAGCACACTGTTTTTAAAGCAATTTTGAAAGCAGAATGATCAGCATAACAAAGCCACATTTATTCAGCCTCTGACTGGAGACACTGAACACCAGAACTTTAAAAGTGTTATCTAGTCCAGTGGTTCTTAACCTTTGTTACTCGGATGCTTTTGAACTGCAACTCCCAGAAACCCCAGTCAGGACAGCTGGTGGTGAAGGCTTCTGGGAGTTGCAGTCCAAAACTCCTGAGTAACCCAAGGTTAAGAACCAGTGATCTAATCCTCCTGTGTGCTGAAAAAAATGGTACACACTCACAAGGTTTTAGTAACTTAATCTATGTTGCTTACACCATTAAAAAAACAAACTGTCAGGGTCCAGTAGGAGAGGCACCAGGACCCCTTCAGGGCAAGACTACAGAAACAAGGTAGCACCAACTCCACAACTCAAACAGAGACCAGACAGCTGGGGTTTTGAGTCCAAAGAGTAGCCAGATAAAAGGATGATACAAATCATAGACAATCCAGGGATCAAAGCCAGGAGGAATCATGTCAAGGCAGCCGGGTCTAGGGATGCAGGAGAGGCAAGACAGGAAGAAGGAAGTGGCCTGGACTAGGACCACAGCCAGAAATCTTCATTGCTGAAGCAAAGATCTTGGGGAAGGCCTGTTCTTATATAGCCCAGTCCTCAGCTTCCACAGGTGGCACTCCTGAGGAGCTGAGCAACAGCTGCAGGGAAAAGGCCCAGTCCTGCAATCCTTAAAGAATTTCTCCCCAGAGAGATGGGGCCAATCCTGCCTGCACTAAGATTTCAGCAAGGCCCCAGTCCTGACACAAACAAGGAAGGACTTACATGTTTATGTGCCAAAACAAAGAAGCCAACAAACACCTATGCACATTTTTAAGCATTACGGTTCTATGTGACCGTGTCCCTTTTGTGGATATGAGTGCCGATGTCATTTTAATTTGTGCCTTTGTGGATTTTGGGTGGCTGGGGTGACACCATTTTTCCTTTTAATATTTTTAAAAAAATCTTTCTTAAAATGTTTATTGTTAAAACACTTCATCAATATGTTCTGCTTTACAGCCACCTACCTCATACTCTCCATTCAGCCAATGAAGGAGCTGGTGGAGGAGCAGAAAACCAGTGGGTGCAGAGCAGATGCAGAGCATGGACATGGACATGGAGGACAGGCTGTGCATCACCTGAAAAACAGCTGGAAGCCTTTCTTCCATTCTCATTTTTGCATCCTTAACCAGCCTGGGTCACCTCTCTGGTCACCTCCATGGTTTCTAGTGACAATGTGTGCCGAATCTAAGACCTTGGACTCCCACCTTCTGAAGTGCCAGATCTGTTAACTTCCAAAACTGGTACTTCACCAAAGGGGATCCATCCGTATGGATAAACAGATAAACTGGGTCTGCACCCCTAATTACCAAATATTCTACCATAGCCTGAACTGGGCAAATGAACTTAATATGACATTGAGCCTGTTTTATAACTGCTCCTTTGCCCCATTGATCGGCCTTAAAATGACATATGTGAAGCTTCACCATCTCATCTTCCACCCTAACATCACGAAATTGAAGGGCTGACCTGGATTTACCACCTTTTCCTGAGACCACTACTTCCCTAATGTGAAGGGTGGCAAAGAACGTTAGCAAGGCTGCTGCCCAAAATAACTTGACTTCAAAATCATCCGTACAAATAACCTCCCATTGCCTACAAATCACCTTAAAAAGCTCAGGGGATATAGGAGCTCTTGAATCCTTTACCCTGCCCCTTTCCTTAGACCAGCCTTCAATCATCTTCCATATATGGAAATCTGATGGATAGTCTGGAAAGCCCTTAATTTTCACATAAAAAGCCAATGCAGATAACTTGCCTTGTATAGTTCCTGTGCCAAACCTTATCTATTCAAGGACACTATAAACTGTTACAGATGGTTGACTGGAAATGGCCAGGTATGATCCAAGCCCACTAATTCTCTAAATTTTTGGAACTCTCTACTCACTGCAGAGTACCCTTTCCTTGTCCTTGGTGAAAGGGCCATACCTATTGCCCTCTCCGTATCCTCATGCCAATTTGCCAGACCTCTGGGGAAGAATCTCTTGGAACTCGCTGGCCCCTGGATCTAGTTCCCTGAACCGTTGAATCTGTTGGTGTGATAATGCATCTGCTAAACTATTGTCAACGCCAGGTACGTTGTGCCTGTATTAAAATGTTAAACTTCAATGCATGCAATGTAAATGCTTTAACCAAAGCCATGACCCTCTCTGAATGGGAGGTGAGACTATTAATGATGTGGACCACTGCCTGGTTATCACACCAGAAGCATACCACTGAATCAGCCCATTTGCCTGCCCACAGCCACAAGGCTCCAACTATAGGAAAAAATCTCTAAGAATGTCAGATCCCTTGTGATACCTGCCTGGTCCCAGTCATCCGGCCAAGTGCCAGTGCACCACCTGCCTCTATAGTAAATTCCAAAGCCAGCAGAACCTGCAGCATCCGTTTGGACCTGAAACTCTGCTTTGAGCAGCCTCTGACTTCTCCAGAAGGATATGCCATTGTACTAGTCCAAAAACTGACTCCAGACTTCTAGATCCTCTGTAATACCAACTGTGACCCTTGTTCGGTGGAATGGACGATACAGCCCACGTGCTGCCTTGCGAAGCCAACACGGAAAGGCCCAACCTGGTGTCACCACTCTGCAGGTGAAATTTAGGTGACCCACCAATTTCTGCAACTTACATAGGGTCACTTTTTTCTTTTGTCACATTGAGGCTACCCTGTGCTTGAGAGCCTCTAGTTTTCCCAGCGGCAGCCTAGACGTCTGATGGACTGTATCTAATTCAATCCCCAAAAATGTCAGGGTCGAGGCTGACCCTTCAGTTTTTTTCTTCCTAAGGGGAGACCTAACTCATCAGCCATCACCCAGAAAGTATCTAAGATAAATTTGCACTTTCTGGTGTTTTGTTCCCCACCGAAAAGATAATCATCAAGATAATAGGCCATAATAGGTCATACTATTATAGCCCACTCTAGTCCTAAGCTTCCATTGAACAAAGGAACTAAAGCGTTCAAAAGCTGTGCAAGAAATGGAACAGCCCATGAGTAATGCCCTATCTATATAAAAGGACCCTTGAAACTGGAATCCTAAAAAGTCAAAATACCATGAGTTAACTGGCAAAGTTCTAAATGCAGACTTCATGTCACATTTTGCCATTTCTACTCCCACTCCCTATCATTGGACCATATTATCTGCTTGTCAAAAGATGTATAACGGACTGGACATAGCTCCTGAGGAATGGCATCATTCACCGAGCCCCCTTCAGGAAAGGACAGGTGCTGAATTAATCTAAACTCTCCAGGTGTTTTCTTTGGGACGATTCCTAAGGGTGAGACCCTCAGTGTGTCTAGGGGAGGCGTTGTGAATGGCCCCAACACTCCCCCCTCCTGCACCTCCTGCACAAACAGTCTTTTTCTAGGAAGAACCTTTTAGTACTCTCAGGGGTTAATTGAACTTCACCAATTTGCTTAAGACATTGATCCAATGTGGGATCTGTACTTTGTTCCCTTCTAAAAGTGTTTTCTAGTGGAACCTTAACTGGTATTGGTTCAGCTGTGGGATCCTCTCCCCTCATCAGTTCTGTATGAATTTCGCCCTTATCCTCTGCTTTGCCTATTTCTTTCTGCTGGGTGCGAATCTGCACTAAAACGCTTTTGACATGCTCAGTGAGATTGATCCCAATTAAACAAGGTGCAGGCAATCACTCAGCTATGCCTATTCTCCATAATCCTTTCCATCCTTGATACCTTATAGGCACCTCAGCCACTAGCATAGTAATTAGTTCTGTACCTATCCCTTTAACTGTCAGGCTTTCACCTTTCAATATTTTCTCTGGAGGGATTATATCCGGATGGCACAAAGTGACTTGATAGCAAGAGTCTTTCAGAGCCATACATCTTGTCTCATATATGAAAATGCTGTCCCCAGCACTTTTTAAAAGTTCTTGGTTGGTTTCTATTAAATAGCAATGGACAATCTCAGCTACAGGAAGCTGTTCTGTTTGCCTTTCCTGACCCTCTGCCCTAGCTGCACTCGTATTATGAGTTACTGTTTCACCATTCTCTGAGGTAACTGTTTTGCTGCACGCAATACACTGACTTAGGCTTGGGAAAATTAGACTTTTGACCCCCTTCTCTGGCCTTAGCACATTGTGAAACGAAATGGCCTTTCTCTCCACAACCAAAACACGACTGGCAATTTCTCTGTTCTGGGCTAAGGGACTTATCTCCCTTCTCTTCCCAGTGCTTATATTTGGGCCGGCTCTGTTCTGAGGGCTTGCCTACAAAATGGCCACCACTTGCCTGCTTATTCTTGAGGTGACCCTTGGGCTCCTTTTCGCTGCCCTCCCAGTTTTTTCTCCCAACTTTTACCTCAGAAAAATTTGGGTTTCAAATGTGTGAAATAAAATCTGTGACCCCTCCAGCTTCCTGAACATTTTTGGGCTTTTTATCTCTCACTAGGTACCTCAGTTCTCCAGGTAGAAGTGACTAGAACTGCTCTAGCCCCATGATATTCTTAATATCTTATACAGTCTCAACTTCTTGTTGGAGCCATCTGTCTATATATTTGATCAAGTTTGCCCCCAATTGAGAGTAGGACTCTTCAGGGTTTTTTTCAGAGCCCTGAACTTTCATCTCAAATGCTCTGCATTGATGCCATACCGTGTGAATACCAACTATTTAAATTCATCAAAATCTTTCACTAATACCAATGGCATTTTGGCGTATATATCTGCTAATCCACCACTAATCTGAGACCTCATCACAATCATGTGTTCCGATCCCCTCACTTCAAAATCTTCACATGCACACTCAAACATAATCATAAAAGATTCAGGATCATCACCCTTTCTAAACACAGGAAATCTTTTAAGGCCTGCCTTGGACAGATGTCTCTCTTCAGAATTAGACTGGCTATTATTATTATTATTATTAGCCTGAGCTGTCAGCTCCAACCTCTTAATTTCAAATGTCATCCTTTCCTTTTCTAGCTCCAATTCTCGCTGTCTATCCTCAGATTTAGCTTGAATTTCTAGCTGTCTAATCTCTAGCTGTCTTTCCTCAGCTCTAGCTTAAATTTCTAGCTGCCTTTCCTTAGCCTTAATTTCTAGTTGTTTTAGCTTGTACTCCTGTTCCTGTGCTTTCTCTAATTTCCATTTTGGGAATTCTATAGAGTCCTCCCCCTTTGAGGTCTCCATTTCCCTCTCTGAGGTGATTTCTTCCTGAGTTTCTTCTTCCTCTTGATCTGAGTCAACTGCTACCTCAGGAGGCATCTCTGCCGCTTTTTTCCCCCACGTGGAAGGCATACTTATTTCTTTAGGCTTCTGCTTCAATTTAAAAGCCTCAAATTTAAAAGGTACACTTTTTCCTTTCCTTTGTGTGTGTGTGTGTGTGTGTGTGTGTGTGTGTGTGTGTGTGTGTGTGTGTGTGTGTGTGTGTGTGTGTGTGTGTGTGTGTAATAAAGTTGCTTCCCTGCCAATATTCACTGAGATATTGTGTTTAGACCTCTGGCTCAGCTTTAACTCTTTCCAGTTTTTGATGATTTGAGTCACCTCAGCTTCTTTTGATCTTGGCCTCCGTTCAGTCCCCTCAGAACTGTATCCTTTGAGCTCAGGACAAACTAGCCAACTGGCTCTTCTCTGCTTGAGGTAAACTCCTTCCAGAAATGGTTTCCTCAGAGCCTGTCTCTATCTTAGCCCCCCCCCCCCGATCTGAGCTTAGGAGCCTTCCTACTAAGCTTTTCCCCCTGAAAACCTCTAGGAAGTTACCCACTCCATTCACTTCAGATCCCCTGTCTAAAAATATTTTTCTGCTCTGGGAACCTTTCTGTATCTAGGCAAAATTGGATTAAATTTGGATCCCGCTGCTGGTCACCACTTTGTGGCAATCTCCTCTGAAGCCCTTATTCCCCCAGGCCTTCACGAGGTTCTCGCTCTTCTTCTTTCTTTGCTATCACCAGGTGCTTTAATATGCTGCTTTAATACCATTTAATCATGGAGACAAGTGTGCTTTTAGAACTTAAGTTATTTATTACATCAGGGAAGTTAATACATGATTAATATTCAATAGGTAAATCACAGGTTGATAATCACTACTAATTGAATCAAAACTACTATAACTTTAAACCTCTTTTAACTCTCTATTCCATTCATCATTCTTACAGATCTCTAACTCACTCTTAGTTCACTTTTAAGTTTCACACTGTTTCTCACTCACAGAATCTCTCTCAGATTGCATCCACCAGCCTTTATATCCAGCCCCCTCTCCCCTTGGCTCCGCCTTCCATCCTCTCAATGGCTCCTTCTCCACTGTTCTGCTGTGACAGGCAGGTGAGGGCAGGTGAGGTTTGCCTATACCAGATTGTCTCTGCCCTTGTAATAGTGATAAAGTTGAATCAGTTGGTCATATTCTCCTTTTCTGTACTTGCTATCAGGATCTACGTATGGAGCTTTTACTACCTATCTGTAAATCTCCTGGGAGATCAGAGGATGATTATGTACAGATGCTACTTTCTGACAATGCCCCTTATGAGACAAGTGGCCAAATTTTGTGCTGCAGCAATGGTTATTCATGTTCAGATATTTGGGTAGGTGATTTTAGATGGATAATATAATGCTTTTAATATAACACTGGCTGAGGTTCTACTTATACTAAGTATTTACAATGTTATTAAGTAGAAAATAGGGTTTGTTTTATCATGTTTTAATGGAAATTCTATAATGCTGCCTGATTTCACAAAACTACAATTGTATGTATGTATTTTATATTGATTTGGTTTTACTGATCTTTGACCATAATAAAGTATTCATTCATTTTGTATAAATGTCTACTATAGCAGTGGTCCCCAAACTGTTTGGAACCATGGACTGGTTAGGGGTGGGGTCTGTGCATGAGGGGGACAGGGGCACCACTGCACTTGTGGGTGGGCATAGCACATTCACAGATGGGCATGGTGTGTTCGCTGGTGAGTGGGGTGCGCATGCACATGAGTGCCCCACACCCACCCACAAATGCACTATGCCCATCCTCGAATGCCCCCACTCATCCACACATGCGAGTGAGTGCGCCATGCCCACCATGCGTGCATGCGGGGGCAGGAGATCTATCTCCTCAGCCCGGTCCTCCGAAGCCCATGGATTGGCACCAGGCAATCAGTACAGGGTTTGGGGACCCCTGTACTATAGGATACTTCTTTATAGCTCAACAGTCCCCATTCAAATGTCATTATCAGACTACTATTCATACAATTCCTGATCATTGGCCACATTGCTTGAAGCTGACAGGCACTGAAGATGAAAACAGATGAAGGGCATCAAATTGGGGAAGGTTAAGCTCCTGAAGTATTGTCTACATTGACTAATAGTATTTCACCCACTCTCAAATATGATCCTTCCCAGACAACTGTATGCTAATATTTGAATCAAAAAGTGATTGTAATTAAACATATGCTTTACCCATGAAGAATATGTGAATTATTTTTATGGGTAACCCTTTAAAATATAGAAATGGAAGGTCCAGTCAGAATTTAAAGAATTCTAAGACATTAGTTCCACCTAGATTTTCTGTCACACTAAAAGGATTGTGCACATACCACATACTCCAGGACGGTTATTTATTAGCATCAGAAAACAAATAATATATCCAGGAAACACTAATACTTAGAGTTTATGTAAACATTTTCAGATTTCAAGTTTAAGCTTTTAACAATAAGGTGAAGAGTGGAAATAAGTAGAATTAAACAAAAGTTTATTAAATATATCCTGCAAAACACATCCGTGAACAATGCAACTTTTTGGACCACATTATGCTACCAAGGAATACTACATCATCAAAGTTGCAGTATTGTGATGATATATTGCTCTAATAAAGTATAAGTGTGACTGCAGAAGTATTTTTGTAGCACCATGCATCATCACAACAGTATCACTTGAATGATTTATCAAGGCATTCCATCACTGAAGTGACGTTGCTCTGATGTTATAATGCCAACAACAATGCATCATTCGACCCAACCAGTCTACTTTGGTTAATTATTCAAAAATATTACTTTCTTTGGCAAAAATGTATCAGAGAAAAAAATGGACACAGAAAAAAAAAGATAGATAAACTCTGAAAAGCATTGGTACATTATTTTTGCACTCTTGAAAACGAAAGACACCCATATGCTCCAAATCTAAGCAGAGTAAAGCTCCTTTCCTTCTCCAGAAAGGGAACATTTTAGCTTGCAATTCCAAATTATTGTACTATCTAACAATTAGGACAATTAGTAAAATTAATTAATTAATTATGTTTCACTGAAATGAGTCTTACTCATCCCATTGATTTTAGAGTGCTTCAAATATGATTAATTTTTTTTCTCACTGTAAAGATGAAAATGTGTGGGTACAAAATTCAGTGTTATAAAAGCTATTGATATAAGACATACAATCTGCATCTGATACAATTATTTATATTCTCCTCTCTCCTTTCCCCATTCTTCCCATGGCTGAAGCAGGGATCATAATGTGTATGCACACATGAACACTTCCGCTACTTCCTTGCTTATTCATGCACAAACATAGACATGCCCTTCTCTGCCCTACCAGATTAAGGTGTCTGTCCCCAAATTCCTGCTGTAAAACAAAAGGAAGAAGAGGACAGAGGAGGCAAGTGCAGTTGCACTTTTCCCTCCCCACTGTCTGGATGGTGAAAAGAAGTTTGAGAACACCTGCTGGCATGGCCCATGTGAGCCAAGCTGAAAGTGGGGGGGGGGGGCTTATATAAGGTGGCTGCATCCTCTCCCTGGTCTCTTTAGAAACCTTCTTGATCCACTCACTTGCCCTATATATCCTGTGCAAGATGAGCTGGTTGCTTCAGGGCTATATAGGAATTTTCACCCCATCTCACCTGACTAGTATATTGAACAAAAAGTGGATGGAACTTTTTTTCTATTCTGCACTGACTGTTCATGGGACATGTATAGAAAGACCCAGGCAATGCCATTGTTAAATAGGTCACACTGGCAAAGAGTGGAGACTGTTGAGTTCTCAAAGGGGAACTACTGCATCCAATATCTCAGCACTGCAGACCCTGAAATTCCATTATGAAGATGAGGGATGATCAGGGGGATGACCCAGGCCATGAACAGCCTGCCCAAGGTCCCAAGACTTGGACAAGTGGTGGCCAGGAAAAGACACTTGGCTATTGGCAGCTGGAAATAAGCTGTCTATAGAACAACATGAGTCCAGGGCTTGAGATTCACCCTTGGACAGCTGGGAGCAGAGGACAGGATGGACTCTGAGCTCCTGACTAGAGATGCGGATGACTCACCATTTTGGTGAGTTGTCCCACTTCGTGAGTCGTCAAAAGTTGACAACTCGCAAAGTTGCCCCCATGAAGTGACAAATAACAAATATATTCATTGATTTATGGGGGTTATTAAAAACTAATAACCCCCACAAATCAATGCCACTGCCACCCCCACTGTCGTCCGGCTGCTGCCCCCTCCACCTCCACACCCCTGCTGACACAGCCTTACCATAATAGTCACCGCTGCTGCCAAGGTCTCTGTGGCAGTTGCCCCACTTCACATTCAGGGTCTCATTTACATGAGCCTATGAGACGAGCAGAGGGGTGGAGTCACCAGAGATAAGAGGCCTGGCAAGATAGCGAAGAGTGGTGGAAAGAAATTTCAGAGAGAGAGAGAGAGAGAGAGTCAGGGAGATAATGATAAGAGATAATTAATAGTGATAAGCTGGTTAAGATCAATAAACATAGTAGGTGGAGATTGTTTATGTGGAAAGTATCTGACACGTGAAGGATTTGATTATAAGAATTAAATAAAGAACATCTGTGATCCTGAGCAACTTTAATACACCTTAATAAACAAATAATAAATAACTTTGACAGTAATCAGACAAGTGTTTGTCTACAATTCTTGGTATTGCGGATAAAAGAAAATCCACTGGTGGCAGCGATAAAAAGAGGAACTGTCTTAAGTGTTCAGAAGGTGCGTAGTGTGAGCTCCTTGTGTGGTGAAGTAGGCAGGAGCCACGAAGGAAACATCAGTCTCCATCAGCCATGGCATGTAAAAAGGGAAACTGGCTGCCCTTTGCAAAGTTGGCAGCTGCAGCTTTATTTAGGGTACGGAAACTGCAGCTGCCATCTTTTTCATTATTAGTATTATTACGAAGGGATGAATAAAATGGGGAAATATTCATCCCTTCATATTTGTGGGGGTCTCTGGAACCCAAGGATATGAAGGGATTATATTTAATGGAGCAGCGATTTTCCATGAATATCACAATCTGTTTTTTTTTAATTTTTATTCATCTCCATGTCTACTCCTGACCTGGGTTTCAGACCTATGGCAGGCCTCCGTTCAGGACATGAGAAGTTACAAACTAAATGTTCAATAAAGTTGTAGCCATAGTTAAACCTATCACTTCTACCTTGTCTCCTTATTCCAGGCTGTGTGGGCAAAGCCTTGTTTCACTGTAATAAATAGAGACAGAGTTGGTACTAACTTTAAGCAGAATGAAGTGATTTCATCAAGAAGCAGATATGGGATAACATGAAACAGTTATTTATTTACTTTGTCTTTATTTTATTTTATTACCAGTGATGGGGAGAAGTAATTAATCCCAGAAATCCTGTTTTGTAGTTACGCAAAAGGTGTAGCTACATCTTTTGCATAACTACATAACAGGATTTCAGCCATGAAATTTTCTTTCTCACACAACTATTCAGCACCAAGCATTTTGACCGGGTGAGTGTGCAGCAAAATGTCTTAAATTTGATTTGAATGGAAAGTAGAATTCACAAAAACTATTCACACTCAGATATATATACAGATCTCTGTGTCTGGGTACTGGTAGGATTTCTGAGTTTTTACTACCATGCTCTGCAATCAATCCTTAGATTCCATTTGGAAAAGAAAAATGCAACTTTTCTGAGACAGATCATTTTCAACAGACGTATATCTAAATCAGAGGCAGAAGCTTTTGATTCTACATCTGACCTTGAACCTTAGATGCACAGCCAAATAATTATCTGTATGTTCCTGAGAAGAGTTTATGCAATCAGACAAAAGCTGTGCTGTCTAGCAGGAATTAGAATTCAGCATATATTAATCACTATTTCTATCCTCTCAACTTTGTCATGGGAATGAAGGACAAAAGGTACAAAGCACTCCAAATAAATAAATAAACAAAGCCAAGGATGTTGGAGTTAGAGGAACAGTACACTTCTTCCTCAGTTAAGTCATTTATAGACCACTGTCATGATATGTAGGCAGATGCAATAGTATAATCTGAAGCCTGTCCCTTCCTCTCCTTCACATGTGTAGTACAAATGAGGACATACCCAAAGTCAAAAACATAAATAGGGTCAGGGGAGGGCTGCAGTGCCATGTCTTGCACTTTGTGAATGTTATTTATGGACTTCTCTAAGCATTTGGCTGACTTCCCTTCAAGAAATGGAAACAGGAGAGAAGATATGTGGGAAATACTTTACATATTTGTAAGAAAGGATGAAATATCCCACCTTTTCATTATACCTGTTAATGAACTCAAAGGTCCTGGAAAGACTGAAAAGAACTGGAGATTTTATTAATATTAAATTCTTTCCCCAAAACCTCTGGTTTATGCCTGTGGGATTTTTTTTCAATAAGTTTTCTAGGCATCTGTTTTTCAACAAGTTTTCTACTATCTGTTGCTTTTAAAATATGGATGAAGAAAACTCTGCTTTGTGGGGGCAATTGACAAGGGTCTATTCATCCAGTTGATCAGTCATGTTACAACTGAGCAGGGAGAGATGGCTTTGACTTCGCATTTCAGACCCTGGATTTTGCAGATTCAGAGAATGGAGCTCTTGTTTCTTTCTTTGCATCAAAACCTTCCTTGTCTTTCTTGAAGGACCATATTAGCCGAACATAATCTTTGCTGCTTCTCTAGCTTTTGAATTTGATATACTGCCAATGTTTTAAATACAAGGTGATGATTCATAAATCCTGGTGTTAAGGAGGAGGCAAAGAGAAAAATTGACAATATTCGTTGGTCTCTTCATCTTGAGGCAAATCAGCAAATTCAGAAAGATTTGTATCCACTACAACCATGCCAAATTTGGTGTCAATCTGATACCCATTTGAAACTAATAATATTTTGTATGGGCTGCCCACATTTTTCGAATTGCCTTAACAGAATGTTGATGTGCTCCGCTGCACAATATCAGAGGCACAACTTTCATGAATCTCTAATTTTAAAACTCTTTAATTTACAAATAATAGACAAGTTATATTCAGCCATCAGAACTTTCTCTTGAGGGCTCTGCCTAATCTGACAAAAAAGAAAAAAGCAGCTATTTTCATTTACAGAGTATGGCAGTAGTCACGCACACAATGTTCTTTCTTCTGTTGATGTGCTGTCCTCTTTCAGATTTCACATGATGGGAGAGGATGTAAAGCAGCAGTGGGGAATTTTCTAGTGGGCCACACTAGAAACTTCACAGCTCATTTTTGTGACAGAATAAAATAGAGTTGGCACTTCCTTTTACTTTAGAAATAAGGATTATGAGGATTATACAGTCTCCTCTGCTTATAAAAGAGAACTGGATATGTGGGAGTAGGATTCTGTTTTAAGACATTTGTGCCTTTTGTGCTTTGTTTTAAAAAATAAAAATATGGCCTTGTTTACTGCCAAGCTATGTACCAAGCACCAGTGGTATGGCAGCAATTTCTGTGATGGTAGAGGGTTAGTGGTAGTGGAGGCAAAAGCAAATGAAGAAAGCTTTGTGCAGCATAAGAGTACATATTGTCCATCTTTGGTTTCAGAGTTCAGTCATTTCAGTAACCAAGGACGTTGCCCATCTTGTTGTCCTTCCATATGAGACCCCACAATCTTATGAGGTTATCCATTCCACTGCTGAATAGTTCTTACCATCAGGTTGTTTATCCTAATGTTTCAGGGGCATCTCCCTTCTTGAGTTTGAATCTGTTGTGTGGGATCCTACGCTCTGCTGCAGCACAAAAACAAGATTGCTCTATCTTTCATTTCAAATCATTCAAATACCTGAAGATACTTATCATAATCTCTCTCAATCTTTATTCCTCAACCAGATTATACATGCCCAGCTCCCTCAACCATCCTCATACGACCTGGATTCCAGGACCTTTTACCATCTTGGTTATCCTCCCCTGGACACATTGTAGCTTGTCAATATCCTCACATAAATAATGGTGCCTCAAAATGGACACAGTACCTCAAGCTCACCTTGCAGAGCTCCCCCTCCTTTGCACACCCATAGAAATCATTTAGCTTTGTATAAGGCTGTTGCAATGAACACAACAAATAGTTCTGTGGCATCTTTCTAATTAATGAGGTTGTAATAGCATGAACTCTTTGAATTATAGTCCATTTTGAATGAATGAAATATAAACTGCTCACATGATTGGGCTGGATGTAGACAATGAGGTCACAGTGAATTTAGATGCCAAAAGCTTTGATAGGTGTCAATGGACTATTAGCAGACAGCTTTACTCTTCCACAAATTCTGTCCTCTCTTATCCTCTGACCTAGAAGCCTCACAGTCTATGTGTCCATCCAGAGAGCACATCCCTGTACATGAGTGTGTTCAATTAACTCTCTTTGACTATTCTACATTGTATGGTCTTAGGACCAGAGGGTAAACTGTTTTCACTTAACCTAAAGTTGTGGAACATTAACACTGGAAACTGAATGAAATACCTGAAATAGAATATGTCTATGGCTTTTGAACAGTGTAACTGTTACCTTGCATTGTGTAAAAATTCTAAGCGATACTATAATTGTGATGACAGTCAGTTTTATTTGTTTGGAATTCAAAAAGCAAATCTATGCACAGCTTGAAAGCTTATTTTGAGCTTTTCCCAAGAGCTGCCTGTGAGTGTTGCTTGACACTGTAGCTTAAAGTAGATTGTGCCAGGTTCTATTTTATATATTGCTTCGGTGTGTGTGTGTGTGTGTGTGTGTGTGTGTGTGTGTGAGAGAGAGAGAGATGTCAAATTCAAATCCGGGTCATGAAAGCCGTGATGATTTAAGCATCAATGTAAAATACCACTGGAGAGGAAACAGCATTAAGAATAGAATGGCAGTGTAAAATAAGGGGAAACGTTGGATTGAGAAGCCATAGAAAATAGAATGCAGTAAAGGAAGCAACCTCTTCTTGCCCTTTTCCATTTGGATACAAGGCTTAGACATATGGGAATGCAGCTGTTGAGCAGAGAAAGCTTTTTTTAAAAAAAAGAAACTCAAGTATTATTAATATCCCAAGTTCGACCTTGAGGTTCTTATCTATTCCTTTAAGTGAACATCCATATAATAATCATAGTTCTCTATTTAGAATGTTGCTATCTCCAAGAGAATGTGTGTGCGTGCTTAGAAAGCAGTGTCCTACTTTTTAAAGAATAGTTTTAATATCCATCTTCTAGAGTAGCATTCAGAACAACCATGATAGATTTTTAGGTGTGGCTGTAGATTCCTAGGTAGCAAAGAACCTTCTGCTTTCACCACCTGTGAAATTAAAATATTTGCATGCTCTTAAATCATGGAAATGTTGTTCAAAAAGTGAAATCTGGTTCTGGGTATGTGCTTAGCTGATCAAGAAAATTTGATTAGTGCTTTCAAGATTTAGAGGACTCCCTTCCACTTTACTAGGCATTTCTTCTGAGCAGGAAATTCCATGCACGTTCAGAAGAAGCTAAATTGTCAGAAAGACTTTTCTACACTCTACTGGTCAGACTCTGTGGTTGAGAAAACAGTCTGTCCATGGAAGCCTATCAATGGTATTCCATAAATTCCAACTTCCAGCAGTTACATTATTTGTTTGGGAAAATGCATGTGATTAGAAATGTGCAACAGAACTAAGAAATGTAACTAATGAAGTAGCTTCAAGTCTTTAAAAGTACATTATTAAATATGTTAAATATAAATAGAGGTAAATAGATTATTGTATTTTTTATATTCATTGGCTAAAACATTTGGAGTTTTATGTTACTTCTTTAATTGCAGGCAGAGTTCAATTTCTAGTTTCCAGATTGTTGTTACCCACCATTTCAGCTGACTTTCTACATGGATAAAGTACTAAGATAAAATTAACAAAGCCAGAAAAGGTTGTAAGGAGATTTCTGTAAAGCCAGAACTTGGAAGTAACTGGTTCCTAGCAATGTATAAAAAATAACTAATTGCTGTTACACAATGCTAGTAACACATAACTGTAATTAGTTACTCTTTGAGCAAAGATTACAGCTACAAGTGGAGTCTCAATTGTGGGGTCCCACAGGGGTTGATTATCTCCCCAATGCTGTTTAACATCTATATGAGGCCGCTGGGTGGGGTCATCAGGGGGTGTGGAGCATCATGTCATCAATATGCTGATGACACACAGCTCTACATCTCCTTTTCACCAACTGGTGATGCCATCCTGTCCCTCCGGCGCTGCCTGGAGGCCATCCTACAATGGATGCAGGAAAATGGGCTGAGACTTAATCCGGACAAGACGGAAGTTCTGAGGGTGAGTGGCCCCATGGTTAGTGGCTTGGGTGACTCGCTCATGTTTAGGGGGTGACCCTGGCTGCAAAGAGCGGGGTCCGCAGCGCTCGTAATCTCAAGATTAGACCACTGTAACGCGCTCTATGTGGGGCTGCCTTTAGGGCTGATGCGGAAACTTCAAGTGGTGCAGAATGTGGCAGCCAGACTCCTCAGTGGAGTGAGAAAATACCAGCATATTTCTCCTACGCTGACTATGTTGCACTAGCTGCCCATTCGTTTTTGCATCAACTTTAAAGTTTTAATGCTCACTTATAAGGCCCTAAATGTTTTAGGACCTATATATTTGGCAGAACGCCTGCTCCCACCAAGATTTACCCAGATCACCTATGCGAGCCAGGAGGTGAGGCTGAGGAGCCTGATGCCGAGAGAGACCTGGAAGGAAAAGACACGAAATCGTGCCTTCTCGGCAGTGGCTCCTCGCCTCTGGAACAATCTCCCTCCTGAGATTCACGCGACCCCCACTCTGGGCACTTTTAAAAGTCAATTAAAAACATGTCTGTACATTTAGGCCTTCCCTCCAGCTAATACCTGATTTTTCTTTTTATTCTCCCTTTATATATTTTCTATTCTATCTTTGTGTTGTATTTGTCATTGTATGGTTTATGTAATTTTTTGTATTATTTTATTGTTTACATTATGTTCGAAGCCGCCTAGAGTGGGCTTATAGGCCAGATGGGCAGGGTATAATTAATTAATTAATTAATTAATTAATTAATTAATTAATTAATTAATTAATTAATTAATTAATTAATTAATATATTTTAGTAATAAAAATTTAAGAATGTTTGCCAGAGCTGCAAAAAATTTTAAAAGCTAAAAACATAATAGGAGTGACTAAATTATAGGCTCGTCGCCAATGTTTCTTTCATGAGCAAAGTGGTTGAGAGGGTGAAACAGATGCCCTGAATCCATTTCAGTAGAGCTTCAGGCCGCGCCACGGTACAGAGATGGCATTGGGAGGGAGGCTGACAGGGGTAAAATGTCTCTGTTGGTCCTCCTCGGCATCTTGGCAGCCTTTGATACCGTCAACCGCAGTATCCTCCTAGGGAGGCTCTCTGAGTTGGGAATTGGTGGCTCGGCACTCACCTGGCTCTGTTCCTTCTTGGAGGACCGCCCCCAGAGAGTGCAGCTTGGGGAGAGTGTTTTGGCCCCATGGAGTCTCAATTATGGGGTTCCACAGTGGTCGATTATCTCCCCAATGCTATTTAACATCTATATGAGGCCGCTGGGTGGGGTCATCAGGGGGTGTGGGACTTTGTGTCATCAATATGCTGATGACACCCAGCTCTATATTTCCTTATCACCAACTTCAGGTGATGCTGTCCTGTCCCTACAGCGCTGCCTGGGTGCCGTACTGAAACGGATGCGGAAAAATGGGCTGAGGCTGAATCCAGACAAGACGGAGGTTCTGAGGGTGGGTGGCCCTGTGGTTGGCAGCTTGGGTGACTCTCTCACATTTGGGGGGGGCGACCCTGGCCGCGAAGAGTGGGGTCCGCAGCCTGGGGGTACATCTGGACCTGACACTCTCCATGGAAACACAGGTGGCATTGGTAGTCCGCACCGCCTTCTTTCACCTCTGGCGGATCGCCCGGCTGCGGTTCCATCTCAACACGGGGGCACTCACTACCTTGGTGCATGCGCTCATAATCTCAAGATTAGACCACTGTAATGCGCTTTATGTGGGGCTACCTTTGAGGCTGATGCGGAAACTTCAGGTGGTGCAGAATGTGGCGGCCAGATTCCTCACTGGAGTGAGAAAATACCAACATATTTCTCCAACTCTGGCTGGATTGCATTGGCTGCCCATTCATTTCCGCGTCAACTTCAAAGTCTTAATGCTTACTTATAAGGCCCTAAACGGTTTAGGACCTCGATATTTGGCAGAACGCCTGCTCCCACCAAGGTCTACCCGGATCACCCGCGCAAGTCAGAAGGAGAGGCTGAGGAGCCTGACGCTGAGAGAGGCCTGGAAGGAAAAGACACGAAACTGGGCCTTCTCGGCGGTGGCTCCTCACCTCTGGAACAACCTCCCTTCAGAGACTCATGTGGCCACTATGCTGAGAATCTTTAAAACCCAATTAAAAACATGGTTGTACATCCAGGCCTTTCCTCCAGTCAATACCTGATTTCTTTTCTATTCCTTCTTATTTTATTCTCACTCTATTTTATTATAACTGTATCAAATGATTATGTAATGTTCTTGTGTTTTATTGTTATATCCTATACTGGAAGCTGCCTAGAGTGGTCCAGTAGACCAGATAGGCGGGGTATAAATCAAATAAATCAAATAAATAAATAAATAAATAAATAAATAAAGAAAGAAAGAAAGAAAGAAAGAAAGAAAGAAAGAAAGAAAGAAAGAAAGAAAGAAAGAAAGAAAGAAAGAAAGAAAGAAAGAAAGAAAGAAAGAAAGAAAGAAAGAAAGAAAGAAAGAAAGAAAGAAAGAAAGAAAGAAAGAAAGAAAGAAAGAGGAAATTTAATGAAGGTGAAAATTAGTGCATTTCAAAAAAAAATCTATAAACTATATCCACCAAATAATTCTATAGATGAAGTAGGAAAATGTTAGGGGGAAATTCAGGAGGATCATATAGAACAATATTTTAAAACCTGGGAAAATTCTGAGGATAGATGAACTACTTATAGAGAATTATAAAGTTTTTTAAAAGGTTTTAATATCAAAGCTTAAGATACTGCTTAATAAAATATTAGATGCAGAAGAAATTTCCTCTCCCTGGAAGTTTTCTCCGTACCATTTCCAAAGCTTCATAAGCATTCTCCAGGTTTAAGTTCGTATAGACCTATTTCATTAATAAATCAAGATGACAAGATTTTTAGTGCAATAATGGAAAAAATAATAAATACATTGATTGTTAATTATATAGGTAAAGATCAAAGTGGATTTATAGGTGGAAGATAGATGACAGATTTAACTAAAAGGTTACTTAACATAATCTATAACTATACACAAATTAAAAGCATGGATACAGGCACTGGATATTTTCAAAGCATTTGATTCTGTGGAATGGCCATTAAAAATGTTAATAGAGAAGTTAGGATTTGGCATTAGATTTAGAAATATAATTCAACAATTATATTATTTGCCATGGCGTTAGTAAGTCATGGTATAACCAATCAATTTTCCCTAGGCCATGGAACTGGACAAGGATGTCTCTTGTCCCCAATTCTGTTTGCCTTGGTTATTGAATTGCTTGTGAACGTCATCAGGAAAGATGAAGCAATAAAGGGAATAGGATAAAAAGTGAAAATCAAAATTAGTTTATTTGCAGAAAACAGATTAGGTATAATAATGCAATTGTACTTCTGTTCTGTATTTAGGCCATCAGACACTGGCCAAAGGTATTTTTCAGGAATAGTGACTAACGTCTAATTATCCCTTCTGATCTAGCAGGATCCCTATCTCATGTTCACTCCTGAAACTGTTGTGAGGAAGCACACCAGAGCAGAAGACGATATTTACATGATTGCATTTTCATTCCATTTTTTAAAAATTCATTATAGCAAAAATATAAAAGTATTATAATAACATTAATAGCTACAAACATAACAGTATTATTGTTGTCACTATTTATTTATTTATACCCCACCTTTCCCCTTAAAAGGACACAAAGTGGCTACCATCATTAAAAGACAATATTAAATTTAACAATTCTGAGTATACAAATGAATAAAACTAAACATATATTTTAATGACATTTAAACACATTTTGGGGGGAAATGATATGAGTTTTTTAGGTTTTGTATCATTCTCTGATTTAATCTTCTCCTTTATAAATATTTTCCAGTCACAATATCAGAAGAGGTTTCTTGAGAGAGCTATAAATTTTTCCCTGTATTTTTCTGACCTGCTTGTAACAAAAATGCAATACACTTAGAAGAATGCAGCAAATTACTGTGGTGCCTCGCATAGTGATGTTAATCAGTGCGGCAAAAATCGCCGCTAACCGAAAACATCGCTATGCGATTTAAAAAACCCCATTGAAATGCATTGAAACCCTTTAATGCGTTCCAATGGGGGGAAAAACTTACCTTTAAGTGAAAATCCTCCATACGGCAGCCATTTCCGCTGCCCGGTAAGCGAGGAATTCGTCCCAAAAAAGAGTGGGTGGCCTTTTTTTTTCTGGTGGCCAATTTGGAACCACTGATCAGCTGTTGGAAAAAAATCGCTATGTGAAAATCAGAAAGCGAAACAGCTTACCGATGACCGCAAAGCGATTTGTTACCATTCAAAACATCATTATGCAATCGCTTTTGCGATCACAAAAACCTAATCGCTATCCGGATTTGTCATTAAACGGGGCGCTCGTTAAGCGAGGCACCACTGTACATCTATGAGTAAGGCATTGATAACAATAATCACAGCTTAGCTCTCAAGATGTAATAAATAACATAGAAAGTTCCTTTTAAAATATAATGTTTCAAGCTCCATGTAAAATTATACTCAAAGTGACCTTGAATATTCATATACCCAGATAAAACAACTCAGGAATTCCAACTCAGAAAAAGTAGGTCAGAAGCATTTTGACAAATCTAGTCGCCTAGAGTGGTCGTTCGACTAGATAGGCGGGGTATAAATAAATAAATAAATAAATAAATAAATAAATAAATAAATAAATAAATAAATAAATAAATAAATAGCGGGAAAAAAAATCTTAAAGGCAGAATGCCATCTAAAATCACCCAGTAGTAGTGTAGGTCCAAGATGCTTTACAAATGTTTCTCAGACTTTGCCCCTCCAGACGTTTTGGATCACAGCCCCCAGAATCACTGGGCTGGGGCTTCTGGGAATGGAAGTCCAAAATATCTGGATGACCAAAGGTTAAGGTGATCAAAAGTCACCTTCCATATGCATTCAGGTCTTCAGTACAGGCACTAGTTCATGTGTCTTAGTCTTTTTATGTTTCTGAAGTGTTAGAGTAGCAACAAAGAAAGATAGAATTATGTTTCCTTCCAACAATTTGGGTGCTTTCTCTGTGAAATTTTTTGCCTACAGTGGCTTTGCCAGGCCATCTACTCACAGATAGTAGAAGATGATAGTCACTTTTTTTCCTTTTAAAGGCTGATGGTGCCATTGCTGATATGAACCATGACAGTTACATATTAATTTTGATAATAACATTGACAAAAATTATGCAACATAAATGCCTTTGAACATTCATGGCTTCAAACTTTGTTCAAGCAGGGAATGTCTTATATCTTTACTAAGATGGCAACTGAGTAATGTTAAACTTTCTTGGTAAAAGCAAAAATGAAATAACTGTTCTTCCTCTCTTTGCTCATAAAAATGATATGCCTCAAGAACCAAGCTGTAAAGACAAAGAAGAACTGAAATTGGATTTTTATAACATATTCTTCCAGCTAGCAATTGTTTCGGACTGACACATCCAGCGTATACATTCTCTATGGACAGAGTTAAGAGAGAAAATTATAAAGGATAGTGAAAATACAAGCACCCTCAGAGGTGCCACAAATATTGACTAAAAAGCTACTGACACTGTCAGATACAGCACATGTGAAAAATATGTGATTTTCTTTCATGTTGCTAGTTGCTACTAAGGGCATGGTGGCACCAACATTGCTTTTCTTCTGAGAACAGAAGCCCAGTTGTGTCAATCTAGCAGTTCTCTAGAGCAAGACTTTTCCAGAAGGGGAAAACCCTATCTAACTTTTGTTTTAAAGTTGATATTGGCCGGTTGCTTTGAAGGAAAATGGAAGTTGATGGTGTTTGAAGAAGAGCTAGAAACATGTAGGAATAACTTGAAATCTACTGTTTTGCTCACTGCAGAATACATCTCTTTACATAAAACTAAAGTTACCGTGCATAGGGATAAATACATCTGTCAGTTTCACTTTCTTCTCTTTTGTCAGTTTTGATTTAAAAAATAAATCTTTCCATTGCATTTCTAAAATGATTTGAAAATGTTATTTTCAAACTTAAACCCAATGAAATTTTTGACCAGTTTTATTGACCAAAGATCCATCTGTAAACAGAGCTAGCAGAATTAGGACTTTCTTCCCTTCCACCCCCTATTGCAGCCTCGGTCTAGAATGTTTCTCAGCTCTCTGGAGCAGTTTTTCAGAATACCTGGGGAGTGATTGGATGAAGGGGCTATAGCTGATTTTTGTGCAGCAGCAGGCTCCAGAGTAAGTGAACTATTGGATCTTAGCCTTAGATATCACAATTGCCAGATTAAATGCCCCATGTTGCAGCTGTTTGGAATGTAGCTTTGCGAGTTACAACCCAAGATGCTCAGCTTGTCTTTGAGAGAGTTGCATCTCTGAAGTGCAGTTACAAAATAGAAAATATCCTCACTGGCCTTTTCCTTTAATATGTGGATGATAAAGTGCAAAGATTTTCCTCAGCTCTTGAGAACATTAGTTATATTATGGCACTGTTGACAAAAGAATAAGAACAGGGGCTTTGCACCAATTAAGAAAATAATTTGCACAAGAGAGTGATAGTTGCTGTGTTGTTGCATGGACTTCTAAGGATTAAAAGCAATGGAAGGTTGATTTTACCTTTTCAAACAAGCAGCTCATTGTTCTGTCTGCTTTGCTTCAGGACACTAGGTTTGCAAAGAGAGTTTGTGCAGATTACAAAGACCTTGATGAGAAAAACACACACTTTGTCTCACTCTCATGGAAATTCCTCATGACTCATTAGTAGAGATGGGGGTATTCTTATTCATATACGAATATCCCTGTGCAGCTGGACCTAACAAGGGTCCGATCCCTGGGGCCATGCCATCCACTCACATGTCCTGTGGTGGTGGCAGCCTCACTCATCCTTCCATTCACTCTTGGAGCACTGCTCTCTTCCCACTCAACTGGCCACTCCAGGCAGGGGGAGGGAGGACGAGTCTCCCTGCACGGCTGCCGAATACCTCCATCTCTACTCATTAGGCAGAGACAACCTACTTTGATGAGAATTTAACAAATATTTACATCCCCATTGTAAAGAAATCCAGATTTCAGGAATTCACTAATCTAGATGCAAAGGAGGGTAGGGGGGCCCATAAGACTGCTTCCATCAAGTATTTTGAGTGCCAGACATTCTTACATGGCAGGATATTGTCTTCCTGTTGGAAGATTTGCACTTTGCTTTTTTTGATGATGATGATGATGATGATGAAGGAGGAGGAGGAGGAGGAGGAGGAGGAGGAGGAAGAGAAGGAGGAAAATGAAGTAATGATATTTGCACAGCCTGACACCATCCTTGGAAAAATGAAAATGATCAGTCTGGATGCATTCTGGTTAAAGAAAATAACAACTACCTTTTACTGAATAGTGCATGCTTTTTAAAACTTCCTTTTATATAATGTAGAGCTACATCTCTACACATCTATTTTCATTAGGGGGCATAAAATGAGGAAGAAAAAAAGGGCAGAGTTAAGGTGTCTAACAAATGAAGAACAGGAAGGAAGCACAGCCTCAAAATCCCTGAGGCATGAGGTAGGGGAACTCTATAGCTAAGTTAGCAGCAGGTAGTAGCTGGGAAGGAGAAACAGACAAATTCATAGAGTGATACCAAGCAAGCTAATATCCAAGAAAGTGATTCCTTATTTCATCAGTTAATCACTTCCAACCCAAACACAAAACAATGATCAGGGCTGTTTTTCAACAAATATGAATGGTAGTGAGCACAAGAGGATATCCAGTAGACCACTGTTCTTGGACTAAAATTCCCAGAATCCTTCACCAGAAGCTATGCTGGCCAGGATTTCTGGGAGTGGTAGTCCAAAAACATCTGGGGACTCAGGCTTGGGAGACACTGCTGTAGACTATCTTGATTGCTGACATTTGTGTTCTCAACATTCAGGCTGCCCTTTGCTATGTACATATTGGCATTCTTTTTTCCTGCTAATAACACTGGCACCACATTGTGCAGTAATATCAGACCATTACCTGCAGAATGCAGCAGCCAGACTTCTCACTGGGGTGAGAAAATATCAGCATATTTTCCCCACTTCGGCTGCCTTGCATTGACTGCCCTTTCATTTCAGCATTGATTTCAAGGTGTTAATGATGACATATAAAGCCCTAAATAGTTTAAGAACTTGATATCTAGCAGAACGCCTCCTGCCACCTAGATCTACCCAAATCACTCATTCTAGTCAGGATGGGCAACTGAGGGACCTAATTCAGAGGGAGGCCCAAAGAGAAAGAACAAGAAACTGGGCCTTCTCATCAGTGGCCCCTCACCTCTGGAATAGTCTACCTGCAGAAATCTGCCTGGGTCCCTTGCTGGATGATTTAAAGACCAAACTTAAGTCCTGGCACCTTAGGCAGGCCTACACTCCTGTCATCACCTAATCTATTCTTTGCCATCTTGAATAACATTAATACTGTTGTTTTCATTTTAAATTGCTTTTACTTTTATTTATCGTTGTTAGCTGCCCAGAGTAGACTTTGGTCTAGATGAGTGGGGTATAAGATTAGGCATCCTTCAGTCTTGACAGACTATGGTAACGTGTTCTGTATGGAGGACTTGGAACAGTGTCTAGTGTCGCTGAGAAGGCCAATTTGAGAGTGACAATCCCTTCCACACTGAAGACAAATACAATCTGTCCCCTGTCCACCTCCCTGATTTTGCTGCTTTCATGACTGCCCCTTTGCCTCAGCCTGCCAGACAAGGGTCTCTTTGACAAGGGAGAGGCCATGATGCACCGCCTGCCTCCAGGCTGAATGCTCAGACGTCAAGGTTTCCCATCTGTTGAGGTCCATTCCTAAGGCCTTCAGATCCAGCTTGCAGATATCCTTGCATCGCAGCTGTGGTCTCCCTCTGTGGCAATTTCTCTGCACTAATTTTCCATACAAGAAGTCTTTTGGAATCTGACCGTCAGCCATTCTCACAACATGTCCAAGCCAACGTCGTCGTCGCTGTTTCAGTAATGTATACATGCTGAAAATCCCAGCTCGTTCTAGGACTACTCTATTCGGAACTTTGTCCTGCCTGGTGATACCCAAAATGCATCGGAGACAACGCATATGGAACGTGTTCAGCTTCCTCTCCTGCCATGCACAAAGGATCCAGGACTCACTGCAGTACAGTAGTGTGCTCAGGACACAGGCTCTATAGACCTGGATCTTGGTATATGCCATCAGCTTCTTATTGAGCCATACTCGCTTTGTGAGTCTAGAGAACATGGTAGCTGCTTTCCCAATGTGTTTATCCAGCTCGACGCCTAGAGTGTCAGAGATGGTTGAGCCAAGGTACACAAAGTCATGAACAGCTTCCAATTCTTATGTGGAGATGGTAATAGAGGGAGGTGAGGCCACACCCTGGCCCATGGCTTGTGTTTTCTTCTGGCTGATAGTTAGTCCAAAGTCCTGGCAGGCCTTGCTAAAACGATTCATGAGTTGTTGGAGGTCTTCAGCAGAGTGGGCAACAATGGTGAACAAGAAGTCCCACATGCATTTCAGCTGGACTTTGGTTTTCATTCTCAATCTAGAGAGATTAAATATCTGATCTAGTCTGGAGATAGACACCTTCTGTTGCAGTTCCAAAGGCGTGCTTCAGCATGACAGCAAAAAAGATCCCCAAAAGGGTTGGCACGAGGACACAGCCTTGTTTCACTCTGCTTCGGATGTCAAAGGGATCTGATGTTGAGCCATTAAAAACTACAGTGCCTTTCATTCCCTCATGAAAGGATTGGAGTCAAGGTGGACATCCAATCTTGGGAAGTATTTTAAAAAGGCCATCCCTGCTAACCACATAAAAGGCCTTTGTGAGATCTATGAAGGCCACAAAGTGTGGCTGTCATTGTTCTATACATTTCTCGTGCAACTGTCTAAGGGAGAATACCATGCCAGTGGTGGATCTAATAGCTCAAAATCCACACTGTGATTCTGAATAGACTCTGTCTGAAAGCATCTGGAATCTCTTCAGTACAACACAGGCAAGCAGTTTCCTTACAATGCTAAGAGAGATGCCACAATAGTTATTGCAGTTGCCCCGTCTTTGTTCTTATAAAATTTGACAATGTTTGCATCCTTCATGTCCTGTGGTACTCCACCCTCGCTCCAGCAAAGATGAAAGATTTCATACAGTTGGGTGGTTATGATCTCTTTACAGCACTTCAGCATTTCAACAGAAATGTTATCTTTTCCAGGTGCCTTGCCAGAGGTGAGGGAATCCAAGGCCACTTTTATTTCTGTTAAAGTTGATTTGCTGTCCAACTCTTCCAAGACAGACAGGCACTCGATGTTATTTAATGCCTCTTCAGTTACTACATTCTCTCTGGAATATAGCTCAGAGTAGTGCTGCATCCAGCGTTCCATCTGCTGCGCTCGGTCCTGGATGATCACACCTGTAGCAGACTTCAAAGAAACAGATTTCTTCTGTATTGGACCTAAAGCCTGCTTGATACCGTCATACATTCGCTTGGTGTTACTTGTGTCCACTGCTATCTGTATCTGAGAGCAGAGCTGAAGCCAATAATCGTTAGAACATCTCCTGGCAGCCTGCTGCTGGACTTTGCTATGAGCAACTCAAAGAGCCTGCAAGTTGTACTCACTAGGACGGGCTTTGTATGCTGCTAGAGCTCTCCTCTTATCCTCGATGGCTGGCATCAACTCCTCCGAATGGGCTTTAAACCAGTCTGCCATCTTTTTGGTCTTCTTGCCAAATGTGGACAAGGCGGTGTTATGAACAGCATTCTTGAAATGTTCCCATCATTCAGGTACATTTGCATCTGCTGGGCCTGGAAGGGTTTCCTCAAGTGCTTGGGCAAATTCCTCCATTTTTCTTTGATCGTGAATCTTGCTGATGTCAATATGTGGCCTTCCTTTTCATGTGATACAATCTCTTTGTTTGCAGTTTTACTATACTACACACCAAAGAGTGATCAGTATAACAATCAGCACTCTGGTAACTGTGTGTGATCATAATACTAGGAAGGCTAGAATTTCTAGCGAGGGTCAAATCGAGCTGATGCCAATGTTTGGATCTTGGATGTCTCCAGGAAACTCTGTGTTGAAGCTTCATATTAAAGATTGTGTTGCTGACACAAAGACCATAATAACACCAAAACTTCAGCAAGCGCTGGCCATGTTTGTTCATCTTCCCAGTGCCAATACAGCCTAGACAAGTAGGCCAAGAATTGTGATCAGCACCAACTCTAGCATTAAAGTCTCTGAGAATGAACAATGGCTCCCTCTCAGGGACTTTTTTGATAGTAGCTGCCAGATTGTTGTAGAATTTGTCTTTTACTTCTGTTGTGGATGACAGTGTTGGTGTATATGCACTAATGAGTGTGACCAGTCCCATTGATGAGTGGCGCTGCAGAGACAGGATTATTTCACTCCCTACAGTAAGTGGAACAATGGATCTCAGCAGAGTATTTCTGACTGCAAACCCAACAACCCATTCCCTGGTCTCATTCAATCTTTTTCCCTGCCAGAAGAATGGGAATTTTTTTTTCCTTAGACAGATCCTGAGTCTGGCAAAATCATCTCTTGCAGGCCAACAAAGTCCATCTGCAGTCTACTCAGTTCCATGTAGATGACATCTGTCTTGCGCACATCATCTATTTCCTGCAAGTCATCAGAAAAGCTGTAGTCAAGCCAAGGCTCATTTTCAGAACATATCAGGTGCCGAACTTTAGGGCAGTTTCCTTACGATTGTTGCTTGGTGCAGGGTTATCGATCTGCTTGTCGGCTTTCACCCTAAACCCCACACACCTCATTAGGTTAACAGACCGTGGTGAGGTAGCACCTCACTGACTGGGGGCTGCCCAGCTTAAGGTGGGCAGTAGCTTCCTAGGGAGGTGCAATGACCTCTCCCACCATCAGAAGTAGCCCCTGGCATCATGCTCTATGCCAGTCGAGCAAAGACTAATAACCGGTAACTGCTAGTTTCTGTGTTGTTTTGACACTGTATGCGAAGCTGGAGTGTCCTCTCCAGAGCACGAAGCCTGGGTAAAATAATATAGAAGATAGGCTGTTACCCAAGCAGCAAATCCCCCCTCTCCACATTGCTGAAATAGTCCAATGGAAAGGCAAGAGCCAATACAACTGGTTCCAGTGATGTCGCAGGAGTTGCCAGAATGACATGAACTGCCTCTGGGACTCTGGCTCTGGATTTTGCCTCGAGGTTAACTCCTGAAGCCTTTTCCATCAGTAGACATAGCCAAAAACGCAGTAGAGGTTTGAAATTGGAGTTTTCCTTCTCCTAGACTGGCTGCCTTCCAAAGCTGATGGGCCCCACCTACCCAACCTGCTCTCTAATAGTGCAGGAGTATGATCTGAACCTTAAAACTTTCCTATCCCAGGTGTAAGCAATGCTAATACAATTTATTTAATAAAATTTATTTAATAAAATAAATAAAACATTTCCTGGCATTTTGAATAGTGGATAGAGGAGCACAATATCCCACATTTTTAAAGGCTTGGTTTAAAAAGCCAGGAGATTATTTTCTTCACAAAACCTCCGGTTTATAAACCAGAGTTTTTTTTGAAGAAATTAATTTTCTGGCTTTTTAAAATGAGAGTTTAAGTATACATGCACTACACACAAAAACAAACAGTAATTCCCTCGTGCTAAAGAATTCCAGACAACCCAGACAATGTAGTTGCTGACCTTGAGCCAGGCATCCTGGAGAGTGAAGTCAAGTGGGCCTTAGAAAGCGTGACTAACAACAAGGACAATGGAGGTGATGACATTCTAGTTGAACTATTTAAAATCTTAAAAGATGATGCTGTTAAGGTGCTACATTCAATATGCCAGCAAGTTTGGAAAACTCAACAGTGGCCAGAGGATTGGAAAAGATCAGTCTACATTCCAATCCCAAAGAAAGGCAGTGCCAAAGAATGCTCCAACTACCGTACAATTGCACTCATTTCACACGCTAGCAAGGTTATGCTCAAAATCCTACAAGATAGGCTTCAGCAGTATGTGGACCGAGAACTCCCAGAAGTACAAGCTGGATTCCGAAGAGGCAGAGGAACTAGAGACCAAATTGCTAACATGTGCTGGATTATGGAGAAAGCCAGAGAATTCCAGAAAAATATCTACTTCTGCTTCATTGACTATACAAAAGCCTTTGACTGTGTGAACCACAGCAAACTATAGCAAGTCCTTAAAGAAGTGGGAGTGCCTGACGACCTTATCTATCTCTTAAGAAACCTATATGTGGGACAGAATGCAACAGTTAGAACTGGATATGGAACAACTGATTGGTTCAAAATTGGGAAAAGAGTACGACAAGGCTGTATATTGTCCCCTAGCTTATTTAACTTATATGCAGAATACATCATGCAGAAGGCTGGACTGGAGGAATCCCAAGCCGGAATTAAGTTTGCCGGAAGAAATATCAACAACCTCCGATATGCAGATGATACCACTCTGATGGCAGAAAGTGAGGAGGAATTAAAGAAGCTGTTAATGAGGGTGAAAGAGGAGAGTGCAAAAAACGGCCTGAATCTCAACATCAAAAAAACTAAGATCATGGCCACTGGTCCCATCACCTCCTGGGAAATAGAATGGGAACATATGGAGGCTCCATGATCACTGCTCTTGGGCTCCATGATCACTGCCGATGGAGACAGCGACCGCAAAACTAAAAGACGCCTGCTTCTTGGGAGGAAAGCGATGACAAACCTTGACAGCATCTTAAAAAGCAGAGACATCACCTTGCCAACAAAAGTCCGAATAGTCAAAGCTATGGTTTTTCCAGTAGCAATGAATGGAAGTGAGAGCTGGACCATGAAGAAGGCTGACCGCTGAAGAATTTATGCTTTGGAATTGTGGTGCTGGAGGAGGCTCTTGAAAGTCCCCTGAGCTGCAAGGAGAACAAACCTATCAATTCTGAAGGAAATCAACCCTGAGTGCTCACTGGAAGGACAGATCCTGAAGCTGAGGCTCCAGTACTTTGGCCATCTCATGAGAAGAGAAGGCACCTCGGAAAAGACCTTGATGTTAGGAAAGTGTGACAGCAAGAGGAGAAGAGGACGACAGAGGATGAGATGGCTGGACAGTGTCTGTGAAGCAACCAACATGAATTTGACACAACTATGGGAGGCAGTGGAAGATAGGAGGGCCTGGCGTGCTCTGGTCCATGGGGTCATGAAGAGTCGGACACGACTAAACGACTAAATGACGATGAAAGAATTCCATAAGTTGAGCACATGATGAGCACATGATCTGTACTATGGTTGTTGAGAGAGAAGCAAGAACAGCTGGGATTGGCAGCAGCCCTTCTGTGCCATCATAGTTTGAAGGACTGGTTTTGAACTTAATAACATGGTTAAGCAAAGGTGGTAATAAGTGCAACACATACAGCAGAGAAACATGCACATCTTTTAACCTCTCAGGTAAATTAATGTTGTCATTTTCCTTTCTAAATACTGCTTTTGACAATCAATATTTCAGTCCCTGTAGTCTAAATTATTTCAAAAAGAGAGAGGGTAGAGGGAGGGAGCAACCATTCTCTTTCAAGATAAGCAAGATTGGTCTTTTCAGTTTGTATGAGCTATCTTAAATTTGAGGACATTTAGGGTCATTTATTTCTGCACCAGGGAAAACATTTTTACTTTTGAAAAAAACTAACATGAATACCCTTTGCATAAACTTCCCGAAATTTGGCATAGATCAAGGCCAGTCTGTCTGCTACATCTCTGCCAAATTTTGGTGTGGATCTGAAGTATAGTTAGTTAGTTAGTTAGTTAGTTAGTTAGTTAGTTAGTTAGTTAGTTAGTTAGTTAGTTAGTTAGTTAGTTAGTTAGTTAGTTAGTTAGTTAGTTAGTTAGTTAGTTAGTTAGTTAGTTTGTTTGTTTGTTTGTTTGTTTGTTTGTTTGTTTGTTTGTTTGTTTGTTTGTTTGTTTGTTTGTTTGTTTGTTTGTTTGGGATGCTCCTATTTTTAGAATCACCTTATGAAATATTTATTTACTCTGCTGCACAATAACATAACTGCACTATCATTTTCCCAATCTAGAAGTATTACTGCTCACAGGATTCAAATAGGCAAGCCACCACTGCAGTCTGAAAGTAATTGCTCACACAATGCATAATTAATTGATAGAGTGCTGATGGCTGTTGATTTACAAGGTTTTAATGGAAGATTAGATAAATTCATGGGAGGAGGAGAAGTCCATTGATGACTACTATCTGTGAGAGTTAAATGAAGCCAAAAGAAAACTGGGTATTTTTAAAGCACATATACCCATTTTGTTTAAAAGCCTCTTAAGGTTTTGTCACACTTTCTGACTGTGCTAAACAAAATCTCCTTGTTCAAACCAATCACTTCTATCTATTTATTATATTTTATCTGCCTCATGTAAGCTCAAGATGTGTCTCTCTTCCTCCTAGATTATCTCCTCATTCTGCTTGAATTCCCCCTCCATATATATGGCTGCATATTAGGACAGTCAGAATATACTCAACTCTTCCCATCACATCTATTTGGGTTGCTAAGTGGAGGAATGAGGGCCAGCCAGCACTGATCTGCTGGTGGATGTTAGGAGATGGTGATGGCGGTGGTTCTTACAAGAACTATAACTGTTTTATGGCAGTTTTCAAAGTGGTTGCCATGTTAGTCTGTGTAATCATATCGGACAACGAAAAAAACAAAACAAAAGCGAACAGAAGAAGAAAAGTGTTGTGGCATGTTAAAGGCTAAAAGCTATATTGTAATGTAAGTTTTTGTGGACCAAGTCAAGTTCATGCATGAGCATTTAAACTTGCAAAAAAAAAGCCATTATTAATCTTCTGATGACTGATCACACATCAGAGCAAGTTCATTTGAAAGATACAAGAGGTTAGAAGAGCTCAGTTTGTGACAAGTGAACATCTATCAGCACTTACGGAATTCATATTTCTAATGGCTTTCTGTGCACTTTACCTTACTTTCTCTCCAAGATCTTTCCAAGAGAACTCTTGCACTTAACAATGCTTAGTAATATAGGGAATATTATCTATTCTGAACTGTAAGAAGCCAACGTCCTGCTGACCTCTATTGTGAAGAAAAAGGCAGAAGCGAAATGAAATAACTGCTGGATCATCTCTGGTGTCAGATGCCTTGCTTTGAACCAATCTGCAGCAGCTACAGCAATCACACAGTTTAAAAACACAATATTAGAACTTTTATATAACCATTGTATTATTTTTCATCAGAGATATCAATTATACCCCAGTTCAGCCTCAGGGACAACAGGAAATCACACTTTTTTGCACTCTCCTATAAATGACATGCTTAGTATTCTCAAGAATTTGTGCTTTCCTGTGATTTTGACAGTTATGCAAATCTTAAAGCAGTGATAACGGACACTTTGTAGTTGCAGAAGCATGAGATGGGTTGTTTGCATTTTTATAAATAATCAACTTGCCCTTTTGTGCATGCTTTATGTGTTGCACATGTGCATGCACACACATACTTGGCTGCAGAAAGGGAAAACCAGTTAGAAGCATTCTGCAGAAGCTATTCTATTCTACACAACTGATGGCATCGCTTGGATTGTCAGCTATGCAATATATGGCCTCCTGAGCAATGCCATGTCAATGTCTGTATGTTGTAATCAATTAAAAAAAGAGGCAATCTCTGTCACCTCAGCCTATTGCCTAGTTACTGTTTCCATGTGCCACCTCCACTCAATACTACTGTGACAGACATCCGTGGAAAAATATAAGAGTAGGAAAAATTTCACCCCACATCAAAGGCAACAAAAGAGGATAACTGCTTTCACAGAACAAAAGGCTTAAAAACACATTTGTTGTAGGTGTTTGTTCTTGAAAATGTGCCAAATGCAAAAAGAAAAAAAGAAAATTTCACAAAGTATACTGTTCAAGTTATTGTGTTTTTACAAATGTTTCTATATGGTTCCAACTGTATTGCCAATAACAGATTTGACTCAGGCTTCTAAATGAAATCCTAATCTGGGAGAATAATACCCTCATTATTTCACAGTCAGACTTTAATGAAGAACACTCTTTTTGTAAAAAAAATCATAAACAACTGAGAAATGAACCTCTGTGTTATTATTTTTGCAGATTGTTTTCTCTAAAATATAGATAACTATTTCTAAAATGATGAAGTTAGTTTCAGAATGTTTGTAGAGCTCATTACTAACTTGGTCGCCTGCTAGATGAGTTCTAGTGGGAGAAATTTCTCCTATTGTTTATTGAACAGTTTTGCTACATGCTTAGAATAGATATAGTTCAGTATATTCATTCCAATCCCTGTCTTCAATTTGACCATCTCTTTTAACAAAGGTCAAAGATCAAGCCATTATACAAGAGCCAGCCTGGACAGCAGATTCCCTTTAAAAATGAAAAAAAAAATATTTCAAGATACTTGACATGTCCAATTGTATTTGGACCATGTTCTAGCCTTCCTATCACATTAAAAATGAAGCTCAATTAATAATATTTTTTTTCAACTACTATAGCAATTCAGCCATACCTGATATAAAGATTTTTTTCTGGAATATGAAATGGCTTTTCTCATGAAAATATATAAGGTCTGGTTGCTCAGTCATCTGTATATGAAGTATGTTTTCCTTGAAAAAGAATTTAGTTTGAAATTGTTAATGGACTAGGTTCTCAATTGACTTATGAATGATATATCATAAAACGAAAGACAGCACTTATTTTTGTGTGTGTGTCATGATTTGCATGTTGTAAAGCCATTATTTAGTTTCAGCATTGTTTTACTGTTACAATAAACAGATATGGGGTAACTTGAACAGAGCTGTCTGTGTGGGCAAAATTTAGTGATGGACGCTGAGCTCCAGCACCACTGGAATAGGAAATCCCTTCTCTTCGTCTTTCTTCTGTAGGTCTCCGTGGCACCAAGAAGTCAGCTTCAGAGGAATTCTTACCCTTCTGGAACATATTTTTAGAGGGATTCTAAATGGGCTCAAGGAAGAAGATTAACTCATTGATTCTGAGAGGGAAAGGCTTCACTGGGATCACACCACTGGAATGTAACCTCTGCTTTTAGTATACCCTGTTTTTAAACTACTGCTATCCGCTCTAAGCTCTGAGAAACAGTAGTGTATAAACAGATCTGTTCAAAATTGTAGACTTCTTTTATGCCTTCCAGTCAGAACTACCCAATAAAATCTGACGTTGAAAGGAAGAACAACAAATTCTTCCCTCCCATCTATGCTATATTACTCAAAGCTACCTATGTTGTTTTTGGTTTGAAAGAAAATATCACCTCTCTCAGCCAAGCAGTAAGGATACAATTTCAACAATGTAGATGTCTGAAAATTTGCTACCATTTCATGACACCCACAATCTGCTGCCTGAATCTTAATAATAAGGGGTGATTCCTCTCATGCTCTTTCAGACTGCATTAACAGAAGTGTAGTCTCCAAATCCCATGAGGTACTAGTTCCTTTCTATTCAGCACTGGTTAGACCTCATCTTGAGTTCTGTGTGCAGTTCTGGACACCACATTTCAAGAAGAATGCTGACAAATTAGAACAAGCTCAGAGGAAGGCAAAAAGGAGCTGGAAAGCAAGCCCTATGAAGAAAGACTGAAATAACTGGGCATGTTTAGCATTGAGAAAAGAAGACTGAGGAGAGATTTGATAGTGCCTTTCAAATACTTGAAAGGTTGTCATACAGAGAAGGGGCAAAATCTCTTCTTGATTATCCCAGAGTGCAGGATGCACAACAATAGGCTCAAGTTACAGGAAGTCAGATTTTGGTTGAATATCAGGTAAAACATCCTAACTGTTTGAGCAGTTGGGCAATGGAATCAATTAGCTCAAGGGGTGGTGAGTGGTCCAAAATTGGAGGCATTCAAGAGAACTTTAGACAACCATCTGGCAGATATCCTTTGATTTGTATTGCTGTATTGAGCAGGAGGTTGGACTCTATGGCCGCCATTATTCCATGATTCTATGATTTTCTTACCTAAAATCTCCCCTGCCAGTAAAATAATCAAGTGGAGATGATTTGTAGTAACGACTCATCTAATATCTACAAGATGAAATGGATTATTTACAAGTTGGAAAAGATATGGGAGAAAAGGGATGTTTTTAATTAGTCTTCTACAGTCACAGTCCTACAAGCAGGATTTCAGCCTTTATCACATGTTTATCAGCTGTAATTTCCTAGAAATTCTGTACTAAGAATGAAAGAATTAGTGCGTTCATGTCATTTCTTTAAGATATTATCATCATTTAAAAGAAAAATTACCTTTTGTGGGTTAAAGAGAAGAAGAACCTGCTTTTTGTTCTGGAAGATTTTGACAATCTTTTTTCTCCTTTCCTATGCCTACCCCTTGCAGACTGAAGTGTTTCTTTTCCTTCTTATGTCCTTTAACCTTACTGTTTAAGAAGGACAAAGATAAGTTTTTAAAATTCTGCCACTGTTCATAGGAGATGTCATTTTTTGGCAGGGCTTCCAAAGAGTAGCACAGCTTGATCTCCCCAAACAACCCCTACAAACACTGCTAGGCTTGACATCCGGGAGCTCTTTCCATGACAGGCATAAATTAAGCTGAAACTCGCTTGTACCTTTATGGATTATACTTAAAAATTTATAGCCAGAAAGGCAGATCCTTAGCAAGTCAGTTCTTCTCTAAGATTGCTTTCCTAAGGGAAAGATGGGTCAAGAAGAACTTTTCAGCACACAGAAGCTTTAGCAAAAATCATTCAACAGTATTCAGCACTGCTATGATACAGGCATAGGATTTGTTTCGAATCCACACTCCCCATACACTTTCTAAATCCTAAAACAACTGCATGCAAAAGAGGGAAAACACAGTATGGAGGGAAAAAATAATAAAGAAATGCAGAATGGAAATTAAATGCCCATCTGTTTCTTTACAAATGAAGAGGACTCGTGTGAAAAGCTGACCTCTCATCTCCCTTGTTTGCTGCCAGGCACCTTGTTAATTGACCCAGTTTAATTAGAAAATTGCCTGAGCCAAAAAGTAGTATTTAGAGGGGCTTAAAATAATTAAATATTGGTCAGTTGATACCACAGGGGTCAGTTCCAGATGGTCATTATTTAGGGGTATATGAAGCTCAAAAATGAAAAAAAAAATCATATCAAAGCAAAAAATCTCAAAAATAATAGAACCACGAACTGTGGGATAAACTGAATGGAATTCTTTGACAAATTGAAGATTAAGACACCTTATTTTTAGGGAAATAATTTTTCTTTAGCAGTTTCATGAGCCCTCATTGTGTACATGTTACAGAAGTTTGCAATCATAAGAAGATGCAGATTTGTTTGTTATTTATTAGTTATAGCTGTAAATATGGATGCAATTAAAGTTTATGGAGCTCTATAACATCACCTTGCACTAAATCTTGTTATCTGCTTATTTGTCCAAAGGTTGGGTGAATTTTTTTAAAAGTTCTTTAAAAAAAGTATTTGCCAACATTTGAAAATTCCTTCATGTCACAGAAAGATCTTGAGGCTGAAAACACTTAAATAAAACTGAGATCAGCATCCATTGAAATCCTGGGTTTTGAGCTTAACTCTTAAAAGGCTGCTTTTGAATTTCTCTGCTCACAACCAAGCTAGTCTTTTATTTTAATAGCCTGCTTATTTTTAATTCCTGTGTGGCAGGGAAGTACAACACAAAGATTATCCCCTTGCTGGGATTGGTTGAACCTACCGAATTAGGCCAATTTCTTTTCAGTTTGTTTTTGAACACTTTGCCAAATTTTCAGTTGTTCTCATATTCTGGATGAAGAGAATGTGAAGTAAAACAACAACAAAACTACAAATGCATGCAAAAGAAAAGCAGACAAGTTTCCCAATGTTTAATCTATCTAAAACCTTGAAGTCAACACTAATTCTGATTCATATTCCAGCATGACCAAGTAAAGAAACTAATACCTCAGTTGAACAAATGGGAATTTTTAGATGTGACTGGATTGTTCCCTAATGACCAAGGACATCAGAGGCAAAGAATTGGGTTAATCTCAGGGATGTTGGCAAGTCTTCAGGACCAAGGACCAAATCTGAGTTGGAGTCTTCAGGATTGAGTCCCAAGCCCCAAGTCTCAATCTCAAATTGCTTGTTCCCCACTTGGGTGGCAGTGCATTTGTCAGCAGTCCTGGAAGGAAAGGCAGGCCAGAATATGAGCAGAGACAGCAGGCCAACTTCCCTTCCCAAAGCTAGAACTGCCTCTGTGCATGAGCTCTCATATACAGTGGACCCTTGACTTACAGATGGCTCGACTTACAGACTTTTCGAGTTACAGACTTCTCTGGCTGCAAAATTTAGGTTCGACGTGCAGCCGGAGAATCGACTTACAGACCAGAAAAAACCAAAATAGAACAAAAATGGAACAAAAACGGCCGGTTATGGATTAATCGGTTTTCAATGCATTGTGGGTCAATGGAGACTCGACCTATAGACTTTTTGACCTGCAGCCACCATTCCAATACGGATTAATTCTGTAAGTAGAGGGTCCACTGTAATAAGCTGGGCATGGATGTGTGGGTGGAGTCAACAGCCAGCTCCTGGAAGGGAAGCCAGGCCCACTGTCTCTGAGGATGGCAGCAGGAGGCAGTGGGCAGCGGTGGGGATGGGCAATGGCAGGTAGGGATGGCCTTAGAGACTTGATAATGTGACTTGAACAAATGGTTGCTCCGTTGGTGAGTGCGCTTCGCTGCATGGAGCCTCTTTGCCTTCCTTCCCCCCCCCCCAGGATAGCGTGAGACAGATCGTCTCACAAATGCGATCCTGGAAGGGAGCGGGAGCGGGCACCTATTTAATATGCACCCCGCCCCCTCTTCAGCCTCTTCAGAGGCAAACAAGCGGGAAGGAGACTGTTGGCTGATGGAGCTTGATCTGTGAGGCAGTTTGTTTCTGCAGTTTGTTTCCGCTTGTGTTGTAGCTTCATTGGAACTGGGGAGTTTGTAAATGCACACACCCCCAAGGTTTGCTTAGTGCTTTATTAGCACTAATATAGTTATTTAAAAAAGAAAAAAGAAAGAGAGGGAAGCCAAAGGCGCAAGGGGTTCTGGTGCTCGCCACCCGGCAGTGTGGCCGCACCCGGGTAGGGAAAAGCCTTTCCTTTTCTTTGCCTTGAGGCTTGGATTGAGCAGTGCTCAGAGCCCGTTCGAGGCTCAGCACCCTATAATTTTGTTACCTCCTGTGTGTCAGGCTTGTATGGCATAGTGTCCAGAGCAATTGAGGCTCAGCACCCCCAACTTTTATTTCTCTTGGCATTTGGGGAATGGGATTTAATCATTATAACAATAATTATAAGCAAGAAGAATAAGAATAAGAATTAATAAATACAAGGAATTTAATTTGTTAAGGGGCAAGATCGGAGAAGGGTCGGTGTGAGTTCATTGCAACAGCGGGCCTTTGCCCCCCCCCATATTGCATAAAGGCACCCCTCCTTCCTCCCCTTAAAAAAAGTTAATTTGGGCTACAATTTGGCAGGTTGAATTGAACAAGCTACTAGAGGGCATTTTCTAATATTTGCTTATATTTTATGGATAATTATAAATAAATAAATATATATAGATAATTAAATATATAAATAATAAATTAAAGTTGATTACTGGGCCTTAATATAGAGGTTCAGGCCTCTGCCTTGGGGTACCCAGGTCAGGGAATTTAGTCACCATGTGGGGGTGATTCATTGTAGGGGCTCGAGCCTCCTGATTTGGGGGTTTGGGTTTAGATATTCAGCACCTAATTGTTAGATATAAATATTTCATAGATAAACAAATAAAGGAGGATTAATTTATAGCTATGAGGCCTAAGAAAGGCCAGGGATGAAGCAAGAGCAAGCAGCCTGCTGTGAAGCACCCAATGCCCCAAGCTTTGCCTTCGTCATCTTCTTCTGACGAGGAGAGCTGGCCAATATGGCAGCAGTGACAAGCTAAGATTAGTGTGCTGGAGGTGGAGTGGATGTTGCAGCCTGCTCCAGCTGCAAGTGGTTCCCAGCCTCGTAGGTCAGATAGGGAGTCGAAGAGTTGTAAGAGATCAAAGCTTAAAACTGTGGCTAACAATTTGTTATTTTGTCTCACTGCACTGGAGGTGGGATGGCCAGCTGCTCCAGGGGGCAGTGGTACCAGCATCGGAGTCACAACCAGAGGCATCCCAGAGGGGAACAGCAGGAGCAGTGGGTTGTCCTTCTGATCCAGGGTTGAGACAGCAGTAAGCAGAGAAGGGGCAGTTACCAGAATACTCCAGGATTCAGCGGCAGCGGGAGTAGCAGGTGAGCTAGTGGTGGCAACAGCCACATGCAGGGCCTCAGCCTCTTGGCCTTGGCCTCACATAGGGCAAACAGGTGTATATGCACTTCTATCACAGCTACCTCCACAAGGATGGGTCCCACAATCCACTCAGGTTAGCTCTGCAGCTCATATTTTTGGAGCCTTGTGGAGCGAGGCAGTAGCAGGGAGTAAGAATGATGTGTTGCAAATTGCAGAGACAGGACATCTGGCTGGCCAATAACATTTTCATGCACATATGCAGATCCAAAGCTGATCAGGGAGGAAAGGGAGTTGACATTCCTCTTGGTAGATGCTCAGTAAAGAACATATGCCCTGTTAAAGCTGTTGTAGCCTATCTAGCACTATGTGGGGAGCAACACGGTTATTTGTTTGCCCACAGAGATGGTTTGCCATTAACCAAATACAAATTTTGGAAGCTGATTGATAGGACACTTCAGCAGGCAGGTGTTTCAAGCCTATGCTTTGGAACACATTCATTTAGAATAGGAGCAGCTTTCATGGCTGTGGCCTTTGGCTATAGCCCTGGAGCAATTAAGAAGCTGGGATGATAGGCATTGGGTTGCTTCAGTCGTTATATCCATGCTCTCCCACAGTTTTAGGTTGGTTGCTGGAATTGTTTCTTTCATTTCAGGTGTGGTGAGACTGCTGTCAAGATGGTTTGTCCTGCTCGTTGGTCACAGCTACATATTTTGGGTGGCACATTATGCAGCTGGATGATCCTGGGGAAGTAATTTAGATTTAGATGGAGCAGCTCAGTTACAATGGAATGGGCAGAGGGGCATGCTGTGGGATGTGTTCCTGCAAGCAGTGCCTCATGGCCCTCATGTTTCCCCTCCTGCTGTATTCGTGGTGCATTTAGGAGGCAACGACTTGGTTAAGCATAGTGGCAAGTTGTTGGTGATTGCTATAATACAAGATTTAAGCCTATTGAAGGCAGATCACCCAGGAATGAGCATTTTATGGTTGATGATGATACCGCTGGCAAGCTGGAGAACAGATTGCTCCCCACAGTTCATTAAACACAGCTCGTAGACTAGTTAATAGGGAAGTATATCATACAGTGTGCTTGGAACTGCCACAGGACATCCCGACATTCATTTGGACCAGCCACAGCTGTTCAAGAGTGATGGGGTGCACCTGTCAGATTTAGGAATGGAGTTCTTCCTTTGGGATCTTCAGAGAGGCCTGCATGCTGTTATAGATGAGGGGGGTGGGTAAGGGACATAGCCATGCTAGTTCCTGTGCCATGGTGAACAGTGCGGAAGGAGGTTCTGTTGGTGAGTCCCAGTGAGAACACAAGCAAGGATATAGCACATCCAAATTCCCAGCATTACAGCACGCAGGGGGGAGGATGTGCTGGGGCCACGCCCAAACCAAGGGCCACCAATGGAATTGGGAGCTTGAGACCTGGGGGTGGTCAGAACAAGGTCAGCTGGAGTTGTGCTGTCTTAGGACCACGAAGCTTTGGTTCATGGGACTTGCACATGTCCCTCACTCCTGATATTGAATGGGCTTGTCTTCAGTAAAAGAACAATCTTCTACATATCTCAATCTTGTACATATTCTCCCACAAGCAGCCTCCAGATTATGACTGCATGGACAGCCCAGCCTCAGATGGGTCAGCTACTGTGTCTACAAATACTTTCTTCACTGAAGAAAAGACTGTCCCTCATTGTAACATGTTACAAATAATACACATCTATCCTGAAGTTGTCCCCAGTGAGTTCTATGAGAGTTACTTCCCAAAAGGTGTGTACGGGATAGCAGTGGTTGCAAGGGTCAGCTCCCTGATAATGCCTGAATGTCCACTGCATCTAAAGGGAATCCTGCAAGCTCCTTCTGCGTCCCTATTTGAAAATCAATTAATGCTGTGCTCACATATGCAACAAAATTCAGCACACTTCATTCCAATAGTGTTCTCTAGAATATGTAGCAGATTTCAGCCCTAAGCTAATCATTTCCTGAAACTTATCACTGAAGCTGAAGTAAGTTGCACCTTTTACTGCTCCTTTCACAGGTCACCGGATCATGAAGGAAATTATTATTAATTCTTTAATAATAAATAAAAAGATTTTTCCCATACTGCTGTGTTTAACATTGGCTCCATCTTTACTCGCTTTCTACAAGCAGACAAATATTTTTCCCCTTCAGGCAGGCATTGTCTTAGTGATTGGCTGTCTAAGAGGGTTTTTCTAAAATAACACTACAGTGGACCCTCTACTTAAGGAATTAATCCGTATTGGAATGGTGGCTGCAAGTCGAAAAGTCTGTAAGTCGAATCTCCATTGAACTACAATGCATTGAAAATGGATTAATCCCATAACCAGTGGTTTTTATTCTATTTTTATTCCATTTTGTTTTTTTCTGGTCTGTAAGTCGATTATCTGGCTGCAAGTCGAATCTAAATTTTGCAGCCAGAGAAGTCTGTAACTCGAAAAGTCTGTAAGTCGAGCCGTCTGTAAGTCGAGGGTCCACTGTATGTTTCTCCTTTTAAAACATGTTTTACTACTGTTGTTATTTACTAGCTCCTAAAATTATTTTGGTATAATTCTTTTTATACTTTTGTAATATGTTATTCTTCTTAGCTTTTAATGATGTTTATTTTTAATATTGTAAGCAGTTATGAGACTTTTTAGAAGAAGGCAAGTTAGAAATTAGTAAATCAATAAATAATGCTAAAATATAGACACTCATTCAATAAATTACTTGGAATGGGAAAACAAACAGACAAAACCAACAGAGCAAAAAATAAAAGATTATATATTGTCTTGTTCTCATGTGAAACTTCTTCAGCATGTTGATGATCCACCATCAGAGTAACATTATGGCTGGCCTTATAAATCATTCCAATCTTGTAGAGAATTTCTGAGTCAGCACTCAATGTTCCATGAAGTACTTGTTATAGGTCTGGAGATTAGCCATGTGCTTGGGAAAATTTAAGTGGTAAAATGTGCTTGATGTGACACAGTGGGTAAATAGTTGTATAGTTGAAAACATAACCTTGACTGCAGTGCTCTGAGAAGACCCAGAAGTAACCCATTTGAAGCTCATGTCCTTTACCCTAAGAAGAAGACAAAAGAGAATAATGGGATTTAAATGGGGTGGAAAGGTGATTAATGATGTGGAAGGTACCTGAAAGTAAGGATGGGAGGATAGTTACTGTGATTTAGATCTTGCTTGGTTTGAGATACTATATATTATATTATTGAAGGAATAGGAGTCACTCTTGAAAGGCCAAAGTTTCCAGCACAAGAGTGTAGCAATCATTTTGTGCTGACAACGCAAATCAACATTTTATAAGGAAATTTAAAATAGGGGCAACCTAAACAAACAAAAACCCAGTACGTAAAAGAACAAACACTTCAGGTTTATGAATGTGGAATATTGTGCTTCTGTACCCAAGATATAAAATAGCAGGAAATGGCCTGATATTTCTGCACAATATCATGCCCATGTTGCCACTAGAAAAAGGGATGCCAAGATTTACATAGCAAAGGGCAGCCCGAATGGCAATGGCAGCAGTCATGATGACCTACAAGGTAACCTCTTCTGCTTGCCACCATTCACAAAGTGACATCAAGCAGGGGGAAATCCCAGAAGCTGACTCCTTTTTTCATCAGCTTACCACTTCTCATGCAAACACAAAGAAACTGCAGACCTGTTTTTCAACCAGTGTGAAAAGACAAGTTTTCTTTGAAGAGTAAAAACAAAACAAAAACAAAACAGGCTTGCTTTAAGCAATGGTGTGACAATCCAGGAAAGGACACATTTTGCAATGTATCTCCAGGGAATTAGCACACAATTTTGCAAGGCATATTCAAAGTATTTCTGCATTACAAAAGCATAACAGTAGTATTTTTCCCACCCATGAGCATTTTCAGTAAAATTGTCTCATGATTTCTGAGGGTTAGGGTTTTCCAAAGAAAAATCCAGAACTGCAGCAATCTGAACCTTTGAACCAGTCAATAGGAGCCAATTTAATTTTTAACTCATTCCTGACCAAACAGGGATTCATGCTTGCAAGCTTTTGCTCGTGGCTAGGAAAGGTCTTACTCTATGTGAGCAGAACTTTGGTGTCTATTTCCTGCCTAGTCTCAACAATTTCACCATTCTCCACTGCATCCATTTTTTCATTTTACATTTGTTTGGTAATTTTTAAAAACTGCAAAGATGTTATGTGCCATCATGTCAGTTTTGATGAGGAAATGCATCACCAAAACTCAGGACCACAGAGGACATTGATTTTCATAATATTGTAGTATTATCTCATTTAAGAGATCTCAGTCAAAATTTGTAAGTGAACCTTTACCTTTACCTTTACCTTTAAGTGGATGCTTTATTTGGAGAAAACATACATTTAAGGCTTGCATGTCTATTTTATTTCTACTATATAAAGAGATATACATATATTCTTTAAATGCATTGAAATTGAGGTAAAATGGATCTCGCAACACCCTAGCTTGATAACAGAGTTGAAAAAAAGAGCGTTGTCAAAAAACTTGAGTAAACAGTGTTGGTAATTAGATCATTTGCTCTTTTGCTGAGTTAACATACCTAATGTATGCCACTCTTGTGGCTTTGCTATGAATTTAGATGTCTTACAAATTATGGTTTAAAACTCTCATATGTTAATATAACTAGGGATTTGCACTGAAATATTAATTTTAATGATTGGTGATAAATATGTGGCTTAATAGCAGCTAATTAAGTATTTCTCTCTTTTAAGAAAAGAAAACTTTAACCCCATAGGAGAGAAACTGAAGAAAAATTCAGGTCACACTGTTCAAAAACATTTCTCACTCATTCTTACTTTGATATCTGAAATTCACACCTGATTATCCACAACCAGTACATTGAAAATGAATCCTTGAACTTCTTATTTGGAACACTCAAGGAATGTCCAGGTAACAGACAAGCACATTAATTTTATTTTATTTTGAAAATCATCATTATACCAGACAATCCTTAGATTACATTTATGTATGAAATATATGATAAGAAGTAAGGTAAAGGTTCGCCTTGACAAATTTTTTTTTGTCCAGTCGTGTCCGACTCTAGGGGGCGGCGCTCATCCCGCTCTTCAAGCCATAGAGCCAGCATTTGTCCAAAGACAATCTTTCCATGGTCACATGGCCAGTGTGATTTAGACACGGAACGCTGTTTACCTTCTCACCGAGATGGTACCTATTTATCTACAGTGGGGTCTTGACTTAAGAACGCCTTGAGTTAAGAACATTTTGACTTAAGAACCACTCTCATAGGAAAATATTGACTTGACTTACATACTTAGATTTGAGTTAAGAACTGAAAAAAACCCACGTGGGAGGCAGGGAAAGTGCAAAATTCGAACTTTCAGTTAACTGTTGACCAGTGACAAGGGTGCCTGTCTGCTTCCTCACTCCTCCCAGCGTTTAGAGAGTAGATTGGGAGACTGCCTGGTACTGTACTGCCTGGACTGTATTTTCCCTGCCTTCCCTGAACCTTTCTTGACCTAAGAAAAAAAGAAACAAAATATCCCCCTCTAGTGGTCGAAGGCGGAATAGCAGCTTCCCATTAGTTTCTATGGACGGAAAAGAGCAGATACGGATCAAATGGTTTTCAATGCATTCCTATGGGAAATGCAGATTTGACCTGAGAACTTTTTGACTTGAGAACCGTCTTCCAATACGGATTAAGTTCTCAAGTCAAGACCCCACTGTACTCACATCTGCATGCTTTCGAACCGCTAGGTTGGTGGGAGCTGGGACAAGCAACGGGCGCTCACTCCGTCGCATGGATTCGATCTTACGACTGCTTGGTCTTCTGACCCTGCAGCACAGGCTTCTGCGGTTTAGCCCACAGCGCCACCACGTCCCTTTATATGATAAGAATGCTTGACATATTTACAAACTACCTCATTTTTATTGAAAAACAGTGTGTTGACATACTGAAGCATCTTGTTTAAAAAGAAAATTGTCGAAGTATTTTTTTTGCTCTTGTGTAAGAGTGGAAAGACAGTGCTTCCTCTGACTATAGACAGAATAATAATCTTTTTTGCATTTTGTGCAAAGGTGTCTTTGTGTTGTGTGCAGACGAATAGCACAAAATGCAGTTTTGTATAGCGTACAACACTCTTTCATAAAATACAAGACATTTCTATACCCTGCACCCTTTTTTGTGATTTTGTAAAAAAAAAAAAAGTCTGGGCATGCAAAACTGTGAAAAACTATTGTAATTTCTTGCAGCATTCTAAATTGTTAAGTACTGTATATGAATCAGTGTTGATGCTTATCATGATCCACATCATAGGAAATATCTTGCACTCTGCAGAAGAGAGGTTACATCAAATGGGATAATTTCTTATAATATACACACTCCTAGAATCTGTTGGTTTCAAATGGTGTGATAAATTCTGCTCTTACTTAAGTGTCAGTTTGATGATCACAGCATGATAACATATCTCATTATTAGTACCATAAGCTATTTTTAGAGTCTGCTGCATTCAGTCACAGCTCTGCCAATCCACTCTGATACTGGGGATGTCAAATGAGGTGGAGGTGATTCATTTCATCAGGAAAAATAATATATTATTAATCCCTCTTTATATATTTTACATGGTGACAATTCACAGCTTTGATACCGAATGCAACGACACTTGAAGTTAAACAAAAAAATGTTTCTCAAGTGTCAGGCAAATAATTTTCTTTCATCATAAATTTTATAGCAATCCTCCCATGGGTGATTGAAACAGGATGAATAAAGGGGAGGGCAAGTCCTGATGATTTAACACAGGCTAAATTATGTTTTAACTTCAAAATGATTTTAGTGTAATATATGTTTTAATTGTTTGTAGATTTTATTAGAAGCTCAAGTACTATTCTTGGGAGAAAGAGGGATATAAATCAATTCCATGAGTGCAGGGCAAAGCTCAAATGGAGTGGATCCTTGGGTATGCAATGGGTCTTTTGATATCAAGAGTATTAGTGGTGGTGATGATGATCATGATTTGCTACAGTCCAAGCCAGCACTCCATAAGCTAACTCAAAAAATAGGGGGATTCCCCCCAATTATAACTTTGAAACTGGAACTCAGATCAGCACTAAATATGACACAAATATAGTAGATTGGTTTTCAAGTTATGATTTCTTAAAAGTAAAGCTATTTTAGCCCTCTGTGCAGACACCAGAAACCTTTTCTGTCTGCAAATGTAAAACATATTAAATACATTGGAAAGGCCAAACCAGCTTATCTAGAAAATAGAATGGTTATTCTACCCCCTTTTCTTCATTGGAAGGAATCCAGGCATCTGGGGCTTTAATACTGACTTTGAAAATACCCATTTCAAAGCAAGAAAAAGATTGAATTTCTGGCTTACTTTTTGTCAGGACCAAATCTCCCTAAGGGGTATGGGTCATTCAGTCAGGGAATTCCTCAGCCACAAATCTACCACCTTTACGCTTGGGCAACTCCTCAACCTCCAGAAGTGTGTAGCCTTTGCACCTAGAATAAGCCTTACCTTAAAAGAAGACTTTGCTTTTACTCAATAGTTTGCAAGTACAGAGACATTGGCTTTGTAGTTCTAAGAACTCAAAACAACTCAGTTAATTAGGACTTCTCTGTCAGCTAGTCAATGCCCATTACCACTCCTCTGGATTTAGCCAAACCCTGCTTATCCAAGAGATGATCCTTGTTGAAGGTTTTTATTATTTTTATTTAAAAAATATATAATTTCACGGAAACAGTTTGCTTTTGCTCAAGCATAGCCTAAAGAATATGTTCAAAAGAATACACAGTTAAATACAACAACTAATTCCCATTAAAATAACAAACACTAAACTGGGCTAAGGTGGGCTAGCCCTACCTCTTTCTTTCCATTACTTACATTCTCCTTCTCCTCCAAACTACATACTCAAACCACCAAGTTCACTCCCACTCCATCATCATGGATCTAGAATCGAATAAGAATCTCTCCCACATAACCCATTGTCCATTTTATACATTCTCTGGACCTCCTTCTTCTTCACCATAAACCAATCAACTTAAAGAGGTGTAACTGTCCACTCCACCCACCATTCTCATGAAGATGCATGTGGTTTATCTTCATTCCAGTAAAGAATTTGTTGGGTCTTCATGCTCTCTGTGCCTCTTCATCCTTGTATGCTTATCAGGATTCACGCTGTACCAGGCTGGCTATAAATTAAGAAAAACAACCTCTCTGCTTTTTTCACATTCCCATATCTTCCTTTCATTTTTAAAGCCTAACAGATTCCATTTTCTCTCCCTTTCATTGACTACAATTCCCACTCTCCTTTAATCTCTGACTACAAGTCCTATTCTCCTTCAATCCCATGACACTTTTAAACATAAATATTCTGCATAGTAACCTCTTCTGCTCACTACCATTCAAACTTGTTGAAATACAGCCTTAACAATTGTTTTGTGTTTGGGTGAGAAATGGTTAACTGATGAAAAAAGGAGTCAATTTTTTGGGTTTGTGTGTATGTTGTGTCACTTTGTGAATGGTAGTGAGCAGAAGGCCATCTCCTGTAGGCCACCTTGACTGCTACCATTGGTCTTTTCAACATTCAGGCTGCCATTTGCTATCTAAAGCTTGCATCGCCTTTCCTACTGGCAACATGGGCACAATATTGTGCAACAGTATCAGGCCATTTCCTGGCATTTTGAATCATGTGTACAGAAGCATAGTATCTCACATCCATAAATTTTATATTGTTGCAGGCAATAGCCTATGCAAGTAACAGATATTTGGATCTGCAAAACAACAACAAAAAAGCAATGTTGAAAGATGAAGCCATAACAAAGTTTTGTTAATTGCATTAGGGACATGCAGCAGTGATAACAAATGTGCAGTGGCTTTACTTTGCAATTAGCAACATGACATCACTAAACCAAGTGAAGATATTGTATGATGTATGACATAAGAAAACAGAGGTGTGCTTCCCGCATGAGAATACAAATCTTAGCTTATTTAATTCTAGCATGTGAAAATATTTTAAAAATATGTGCATATATCAGAATCTTGCTGGGCAAGCCTGTGACAGTTTTAAGGCATTCTTCATATTTAGAGGCTATGACTTTGGACAAATCATACAATTTCCTCTCACAAACTCCCACTTTTTTCTTTTTCCTTTCAAAGGAAAAAAAAACGTCCTGTTAATGTTAAAAATTAATAAAATACAATTTTATTCGGTGGGAAGAAAACAAATGTTGCTCATGATAAAGCCACTGCAGAGCCATGCTTCAGCAGCACGGCTTGCCTTTGCCTTCCTCCACAGATGAGATAAGAACTCACAGTCTTGTATGAGTAACTTGAGGGAAAGGAGGGAAAGGTAGGTGATTTAAGGGCTGTTTTCCCCTTCCTCTTCCTCTTCCTTTGAAGGCATTGAGAAAAAAGTAGGTCTGCTTATCGAACAGCATCATTGCTGAGGCTCAAGTGTTAACTGTTCCTGGAGAAAGGGAGGGTAGCATCAGCTTCCTCCCAGAACTATATTTATTTATTCATTCATTTATTTATTGTTCAAATATTTTAGATTAATTAAATCGTGTTTTGGGAGGACTGTGAAGCACGAACGGGGCTAATAATAATAATAATAATAATAATAATAATAATAATAATAATAATAATAATAATAATAATAATAATAATAATAATAATAATAGAAGAAGAAGAAGAAGAAGAAGAAGAAGAAGAAGAAGAAGAAGAAGAAGAAGAAGTTAATAAAATCATAGGCTGGGGTCGTGGTGCTGGTTGTAGATTTCGGGACCTTAATGGCAGAGGCTTGGCTCTAGCCTTTTTGAGCAACAGTTCAGTGTGAGTGGACTTAGCATGACTCCCAGGCCTTGAGCATTATTAATTTCAATTTATTAAAAAAACTTGCTTCTATTTGTTCACAGCGGCCTTGAGTGTGGGCCTGCAGTGGGCCAAATTGACAGTGAGGCCCATACTATACAGGGCCTAGCAGCTACAATAGGACTGCAAATATATATATATCAATTAATAAATTGAAATTAAATTATATAACAATTCAAATTATATGACTATACACAACTATAATAAATTAATTTTGGTATTAATAGTAATTAATTGATTGATAAACAATGAATAAAGTTGATTAACTTAATTTATATAATAAATAACAATAAAGTTGATTGCATTAGTTTAGTAAATTGATAAATAATTTTAATTAGGAACATGAGTGATTAAGACAATTGATTAATTGGGTAGCGAAAATCAGTCAAGAATTTGAATAACTCGGGTTCTAAATCTTTAGTAAACAACTAGGACCTTCTTTCTTGCTGGTGTCAAGTGGATTGGTAGGCAATTAGGAGGTGCTAATTTAAGGAACCAGCTCATAGCGATCATACTTAATTAAAGAACAATAATCATTATACTGTACTGATAGGAATCATCATCTGACTTGGCTACTGTACTTCTGAGGCAATTATGAGCACTTACCCACTGGGAATTTTATGTTCACAATGGCATAGCAGAAGGATCAGGACAAGAAGGGGAAATAGCTGGCCAAGAAAAGGCCAGCTCCCCACATGTTGCCTTCACAATCCTCTTCCGATGAGGAATCCTGGCCAGTATGGCAGGAACTGCAGGAAAAAAATTCTTCATTAGAAGCTGAATGGCTGGTGGGACAAGCTCCAAAGCCATGCAAGGTCCAGCCATGCAGTTCAGCCAGGGATGCCAAGGGCCACCATAGGGCCAAACGTAAGCCAATAGCCAACGATCTAATGGCTAGATTTGCTGTTCTTGAGGCAGAGCAGCTACCCGAGGTGACCACCAGATGCAATGCAGACAGGGCTTCTTCGACACCACAATCTCAGTGTACGGAGAAGGGTAGAAGGTCGTCAACTCCTGTGATGCTTGAAACAGTGACCGTGAACCAGGAGGTGCAAGCGAAAACCAATGAAGACGGCCCTGACAGGCTATACGCTGGGGAAGGACCAAGTATGCCAATGACTTTGTTAGAGCAACAAGTGGAGAGGACATCCAGAAAGGTTGCAGATGGGGTAACAGTAATGGCATCACAGCAGGGAACATTAACCCCAATCACAGCAGCGACCAGTAGATCAGCATGTGTCATGAGTTCTGCCGAAGAAGATCTGGATCAGTGTTTCTAAGATTGCTTGAAGCGTGGATTTTGTTTTGTCCCAAAAATTCTCTTGTAGCATTATATCCCAGATATCAAACAATTGTATTCCAAGTAAAAATTGTCCAGTTGCTTCATAGTAATCAGTCCAATTCCATCAATACTTGCTTCCATAGGTCCCTTTCAGTAGATTGGTCATCTTTAGGGTTAAACTTAAAATCTCACCAGTTCTGGGCTTTTTGCCAATGCTGTAGATAGTTATAGTCAAAACATATCCCGTATAACTCCAGAGTTGTTAGCTAATAAGAGAAAGATTTCTTAAGTTTCTAATGCCAAAACATACCCAGCTTCCTTCCTTGAAGCACAATTAAATATCTAATTAGTGTCCAATATATTTTCTTTGCATCTCTTTGTGTCTCTTCCTCTTTCTAGATCCACTGCTGCTCCGTGAGTGTTGAGGGCTAGATACACTGTTTCTGTTATCGGGAACTGTTTTGTCCAGGTATAGTCATAAAGCCATATAATTATAAAATATTTCTCACCCAATGATAGCGGACAATGTTAATTAAGCTGCTTTATTGCTTCTCAATTACCAGCTGCTAACAACTTGCAAGCAAGCTTTCCAGCTGCTTGTTTCCACCCGCTGGTTGATTGAGAAGTTTCCCAGATCAAAAGGGGGTAACCACTGTCCCCCCCATGATCAACAGGCTTCTCCCCATTTCACCACCTCTTCAGGGTCATTTTAATCCTGGGGGGGGGGGTCCCAAACAGGTCAGAAATCAGCCCAGGGGATGGAGCTCCATCCTCCTGTTGCTGTCTCATTGCAGTGTCAAGCTGCATCTCAAATATTTATCCTTTTTATTTGTCCCTTCATTAGGCCCATAGACAAGGTAGGCTGCTGGAATGGCAATTCTGGCAACCTAGTTTGCTGTCTCTACCTATGGCCCTGCTGAACAGCTGATCAGCATGCACAGAGGCAGAGAGAGCAGGCTAGGAACAGTTCTGGCCTGCTCTGTCTGCCTTTGCTCATGCTGATCAGCTGTTCGGCATGTACAGAGTCAGAGAGAACTCGCTAGCCTGCCAGAACACGAGTTTCCATTCTGGCAGCCTAGTTTCTGTTCCACTAGCAGTGGTGGCAGAGGCAGGACAAGGTAAGGAGGCAAAGGGTGGGTGGGAAGGAGGTGGAGGGGCATGTGGGAGGGCAATGGCAAGGGGTGGAGGGGCCAGTGGGGGCTTAGATTTTTTTTTAAAGACAGCCATGGGCTGCTTTAAAAACCCCCAGCAAGCAACAAACAGACAAATCAATTTGTGGTTCATCGGAAAAACTGGGGAAATTTGTGGTTCATGGTTCATCAACCTTGATGAACAATGAACCATGATGAACCATCATTTTGGCAGTTTGTCCCCATCTCTAATTAGCACCCAAAACTATCTAGGCATTCAAACAAACAGTCTGCTATAACAGAAACAGCAGAAACAAAACGAACATTCTTAGCCAACATGTCTTGCTATAGTTACTGTAAGCCATTTAAAGATCTATTTGCAAGGAGGTGACACTGTATTTTTGCTTAATAAATAAATAATAAACACACTGGATAGGGTGTGTGAAGTCTGTCTGATTGAAGAAATCTGTACCACCTTCAGTTTTAATAAAATTTTCCAGCCCTTTTCTATTTCATGTGTCCTTGGAAAAACTTCATAGGTTGCCAGATCTCAAGGCACCAGCTGAAGTCTCAAGATGCCACTATACTTCTCCAGATCTCCAGGTAGAAATCTGGAAAAGTAAAGCTTAGGGTTAAGTTTGTTTTGCATATAAGGTGTCTTAAAAAGAGTTGGCAAAATGCAGCCTTCCAGAATTTGCAGCTCCCATCAGTTGCAACAAAAATGGCCAATGGAGGAAGTACTGGGAATTGCAGCCCAACAACATCTGGAGAGATTGTTCCCACCCAATTTAATAACATGGCTACATTATAACGTTACTTTTTTTCTTCTCTTTTCTTCTTTTTGGTTGTCATTGTTTGTTTGTTTCTAAGCCACCTAGAGTGGCCACTCGACTAGATAGACAGGGTATAAATGCAATCAATCAATCAATCAATCAATCAATCAATAAAATAAATTTTCTTCTCTGTAATACTTGTAAATACTTTCCTAATGAACAGGATAAAAACAAACCAACATTTACTTATATGGAAAACTCAAACTATCTGCATGGAAGCTCTGTTTTTATTAATAACCAGTAAATTGTTTAGCTGTTACATTTTGTACCTATCTCTCTTCTTAGATTCAGGATGGTTAGTAACAACTTTGTAGTCATTGTTGTTACTATTACCCTAAGAACTGTGTGTCCCAAACATTACATGTTCTAAGGGTTAATTTCTGGCCTGATATGCATCCAATGAACTTGAATTTTGGTTTCCCCCATGCATAGATTGCTATGGCTTTCTAAGCTGTCTCTCATGTGTTTCAGCCCATAGTGTTAGGTGAAATTCCAAGCTAATACCAATAAGTGGAAAAGAATGTGTAATTTTAAATTATGCCTCTTATCTCTTTAAGTGTCAGCAGAGACATTTGTTTTCTGTTCTGCTAAATGAATCTGCAGACTGTGAATGCAAGCATATGCTGAAAAGCACAGTTAATACACTTCCTTTTTCTTTCTTTGACATATCAATCCTCTCTATCTCTGCTGCTGAAGCAAAACAAATCTTCCAAAATAAAATGATCAGCACCAGAATGTCTAGGAGGGATGTGAATAAGGATGTGAACAAGGACTGTCTTCATTATGAATAATGATCTATGAAGAGTAGACCGATGTTCAAGAGAAGGCAAACCTGTCTCACTTGAAAGGGAAGGGATACTGAATGCATTGCCAGCAGGCACAAAAAGGCCCCTGATGTTGTCAGAGATGGTAGTTATAATAACATAAGGAAATAGATGCAGGAAATGTTGGGAAATAGGATGTTGGGAAGCAAGCCAGAAATTAGATTTAACCAATTGTTGGTATATATTAATTTTTCAACTTTTTAAAAATGTGGGTTTTTTTGTAGTATTTGTATGATACTTGATAGAATAGCCTTGGTGAATGTTTTACATTAAAATCTAATACTTATAATGCTGTACCCTGGACTGTCAGAAAGACAAATAAATGAGTGCTAGATGAAATCAAGCCTGAACTTCTATTTGGAGACAAAAAAAAATTGAAACTAAGGCACTTTGGCCACTTCATGAGATGGCTGGATTCTCTGGGGTGAAAAAGACAATAATGCTAGGAAGGGTTGAAGGCAGCAAGAAAAGTGGAAAAAACAAATACAAGTTGGACTGACACCCTAAAGGAATCTACAGGCTTGTGCCTATGCGAACTGAAAAGGGCAGCTGAATACAGGACATTTTGGAGATTGCTCATCCATACGGTTGCCGAAACTTGGAAGCAATTTGACAGCACATAACAACAATATGATGCAAAACTAATCTCAAAAGAAAAAAAAAGAATAAAGATAATTATTTAAGAACATTTAAAGCAGCACACTTTTTAAAAGGTCAGCTTTCAAATCTTACTCCTTCACATATGTGTTACACATTTTTCTGAACTGGATTATTTGGTTACATTGTGGCCTGTGTATAGTGTTAGGTTGTAAGCATTCTTCCAAGAGACAGGTATGAGCAAAAGGGAGGAGGAAGAAGAGATAGGGGGTGAAGACTTTTAAAAACTCATGAGAGGGGGTAAAATAATATAAAAGAGGAATGATGTGTTTTAATGTAGGGAATATTGACAGTTTTTATATTTCAGCTTCTTGAATGTTAATTGTTGCTTATTAATTGATCTGAATACAGTTCAGAATAATTTAGTCCTTCCTAAATCTGTTTGAGAATAGATTACAGACTATGCTAGTTTTCATGAAATCATCATTAAGATGCTGTTTTATATCATTTAGATACTGGAGCTACTAGAGAGACATAAGATGTTATTTAGCACAGGCAGCAAAAAGTGACAGATGTTCTTAAGACACTTGCAATGTAACAAGCTTTCTGTAAGTAATTTGAATAATTGCTGAAGCAGGTCTTAGCAAGTGATGCCAGAAAATTATATGAGTCTGACCAGAGACATAAGATATCTTTGTGGCTAAGTTGCTGGATCAATGGAGTTTTCTATTCATTTGTTCCCATAGATAGTAAAAGTTTTAACCTCTTAGTGCTGCTGATTATTTGTGGTCCAGGCTGGAAGGCAGCAACTACAGGTGGGCAGAAATAATCACATGAACGCACAAATGTTTGAAGTAAAGCAGCCACAACTTTATTGATAAAAACTGTGCCAATTTGAAGCACAGGTCAGGTCAGATGGGTGGTGGGTAGGGTTAGGCAAGTGATCTTCCTTGGTGATTCCCTTTAAGCGGTGGAACAAAGGGCCATTGCATGGCCCAGCTAAGGAGACCATGAACTCTCCACTCTGGAAGTGCCAGAAACGTCCATGTGGTTAACCCTAGGTTGGAGTTAACCTGGTTCTAACCAGTTAGCATATGGGTTCACAGCTTCAAAATGACAGATCCGAGTGAGTAACCACCTTCCCACCCAGGTCCAACACTGCTTGCCACCAATTTCTTCATAATCCTCCTCATAATGCTCACCATTGCCAAATCTTTTGGCAACTCCCCCCACCCCCATTTTGCTGACCAGTCTGACCACCAGACAGAAGCCCTTTGGAATAGTGTCTGTAACTGAAGCAGATCCCCTCTTGATGCATGGAAGATGCTCAATCCCTTTTTTCCCATAAAGTTTTTTTCTTCCAACTGTATGTATGATCAGGATTATCAAAAACAGTGCCCAAAGGAGGTGGAGCAGGGAAGTCAGGTTGCTGCTTCCAAGTAGGCATCTGCCGGGAAATACGGGGCTTTGAAGTGCTGAAACCTGTTCAGGTGAGAAAGAAACTGGAAAAAACCACCATAGGTAGCATAGCAGGGCAACAAGGATGATCAGAGGGCTGGAAACCAAGGCCTGTGAAGAAAGACTGAAAGAACTGGACATGTTTATCCTTGAGAAAAGAAGACTGAGGTGGAGATATAACAGCACTTTTCAAATACTTGAAAAATTATCATACATGGGGGGGCAGGATCTGTTCTTGATCATTCAAGAGTGCAGGACCTGTAACAGTTACAGGAAGTGAGATTTAGGTTGAATATCAGGAAAAACATATTACAGCTTGTGCTGTAAATATGAGAACCTCTGTCATAAAACATGAATGGCGGAGTAAAATGAATGTTAATTAGATAGGCTACAGTATTTACAGTCATTGATGAACCTCACCACCACCATGAGCTTTCCTTTGTAATCAGTTGCAATGGTGTGTGAGGAGACCACAAGAGCAGAGTAAAGAATCTGTTTTACATATTCCCAAAGGCTTTCACGGCCGGGATCTGACGGTTCTTTTAGGTTTTTCGGGCTGTTTGGCCGTGTTCTGGAGGTTTTTCTTCCTAACATTTCACCAGTCTCTATGGCCGGCATCTTCAGAGGACAGGGGCTAGAACTCTAGAACATCTTCAGGGGACAGCAGCTAGAACACAGACAGAGTTCTAGCTCCTGTCCTCTGAAGATGTCGGCCACAGAGACTGGTGAAATGTAAGGAAGAAAAACCTCCAAAACATGGACGAACAGCCTGAAAACCTACAACAAGTAATTATTTTACTTTTAAGTTTCTAAAGTGGATCTGTTAAGGTGTGTGTGTGTGGGGGGGGGGAAATATCTTGGAGATACAGTACAGTATATTATTTATAGTGTTATATCTAGTAGTGCCCTAAAAAGCCTTGGCTTGTAATGAGTCCATTGATGTGTGTGTGTGGCATGCGTATATATTTTATCTCAGCTGTTGTTCTCTGGATTCTTGTCCTATAGTTTCTTTTTTCTAGGATGGCTATTTACATATCTGTGGAATGTCCTGGTAAATTAAAATGATATGAAACAGGTTTCCATGTTGGCATTCCTAGACACCACTGTAAAACTACAACATGGACACCTCATCACAACACTGCATCAAAAACCCACTGATTGATACACCTATTTGCATCCTTCCAGCTTCCATCTTGAACACAGAGCAAAATCCATTTTTTTTTGCAGTCAGGCTGTCAGATGCAATCACATCTGCTCAGAGTCACAAGATAGAGACTCCAAATTTAAAGATTTACAAAGTGCTACAATACCCACTCAATATGATTAAGGAATGCATTAATAAAGTAAGATAAATACCCAGAAGTAACCTATTACAGGACAGATCCAGAAGGGAAAATAATTAAAAACCACTAGTTGTCACTTTCAGTCCACAACTGACTCACGTGCATCATAAGTGAGCTCCAACCCATCCTCAACAAGAACAATTCACTCTCCCAAGCCCTTCGTGGCAGACATATACTGACCTATAGACAACATTCCAACCTCAAATGACTGTACAATGGACTATTGATTGATTGATTGATTGATCGATCGATCAATTGATCCATCCATCCATTCATTCATTCAAATTATTTTTACCCTGCCTTTGTCCTTGAAAAGGACCCAAGGCAGCTTACAAGAATGAAAGACAATATTTAAAGTTGAAAACAGTAAATTCAACGGTGGTTAACATATTTAAAAGACAATATTTAAAACTACAAACAATGAATAAAGAGTCATCTTGCATCATTAACAGGCAATAGTAAGGCAAATACCAATAAGTAAATAAAAATTAAAACATGCCACTCTGAGAAATGGAAAAACAAACAAAAAAAACCCACAAAAAAAAAAATGGAACGCACAAGTAGTACTAAAAATTCAATCAAAGCAATAATGCATAGCAATCTATCTAAAAAAAAAACACACATAGGTAGCTGGTTACTGAGAGAAGGCTTGTCTGAAAAGAAAGGTCTTTGCCTGCTGCTGGAAAGATAGCAAAGATGAGGCCTGTCTGGCTTCCTGTGGGAGGCAGTTCTAATGTCTAGGAGAAGCAACAAAGACCCTCTCCTATTTCTCTATCAAACACACATGTGACGGGACTGAGAGCAAGGCCTCTACTGATGATCTTAGCACCTGAGCCAGCTCATAGTAGGAGATATGATCTTTGAGCTAGCTTGGACAGCCGTTTAGGGCTTTATACTGTAGATTAAAAACATTTGACCAAACTCCAGGAGGCAGTAGAAGACAGGAGGGTCTGGTGGGCTCTCGTCCATGGAGTCACGAAGAGTTGAACATGACTTAACGACTAAACAACAACAACAAAAGATTAAAAACAGCACTTTGAATTGTGCCCAGTAACTGGTTGGCAGCCAGTGGAGCTGCTGTAAGAGGGGGGGGGGGGGTTATGTGATTCTTGTAACCAGCCCCAGTCAGCAATCTGGCTAATGCACAACACTGACACAGATGGGAATGAGACCCTCCTACAAACCCAGATGCCAGCTCTGCTTCCATATCTGTTCAGGCAACACAATTACTGCACGTAACAATGTCACACAAAATGAAAGGTAATTTTGCCTGTTCCTTTACCACTATTATTTATGCCATCTTTTGCTAACAATGCCTATCTGCACCCTACATAGGACAAACAGGACAATCCCTATGCAAATGAATTAATGGTCAAAATTAGATCTGAGGCAAAGTATGGATTAACCTAAGTATTGGGAATGTGATGGGTTTTCATTGCCTGAATGTGGAATGGCTCTCCTCCAGCCTTCAAGAGCCCTCCTGGTCAGGAATGACCTTCAGGAGTCCTGACCCCTGTGCAGCTTGCTAAAAAATGAAATGGCTGCCATGTGTGCTGTTGTACCCCTTGGGGCCCGACATTTGTCCTGCAAAGCAGCCATGTAATAAAGGATCTCATTTCTCATGCAGGCCAGCACCCAGATATCTCCACCCCCAAAATGGCTCTATCAAATTCAAGGCAATTCCTCCTGGCTGTCCTGTATGTCCTAAGTGTGGCAGGTGTGACTAGTTTCAATACTCCCTGAATTATGACTCCTCTGCAAGATCCTACAGCTCTGTCAGGAATCAGTCCAATATCCTCTGAGCCTGAATAAGGAGAAAGAGGAGAAAGAGATGTTAACCTTGAGACAGTTAAGTTCCTGACCATCCTCACAGGCCTCTTAGACTGTGATGTCTGTTGTCCTGACCACCACCATGGCGTCACACATAAATCTGATTTTTAAATCCTTTAGGATGTCCCTTCAAATGCACACCATTACCAATATAGGGAAGAATTTGAGAAATGTGAGATCCCTGAAAATTGCTCCCTGCATCCAGTGTCATGGATACCTCTCCATGCACCAATTCCTCCCCCCAGTAATCATGAAACCAGCAGTGTAAGCTGCAGCTGATTGGACCTTCAGTGTGTCCCCGTAGTCCATAATGGTCTGTCAAGCAGATATGCTGTTGTGCTGTTCTAAGGATTTGACCCAGACCTTCAAATCTTGTTTAATCCCCTTAGTGGTGTGCATACAATGATGGCACACCCATATTCCCAATGTAGCCCAGCTGAGCCTTACACAGAAGTGGTGACTCCCTGCTTGGAGCCACCACTCTGCAAGCAAAATTAAGAATGGACTCAGTCTCCTTAAAGGTGTACTTCTTCAGCTGTTCAAAACTCTCCCTAAGGGTCACCATCTTTTCCTTTGGCAGTACTGTTGTACTTGCCACAGTGTCAAGATGTATTCTCAGCTATATAGGCAAGTAGTCAGTCCTTCCATATTTTCTTCCGCCAATGGGATGCCCAGTTTCCCCGTGAAAGACTTGAATAATTGCAGCTCACCTACACATGCAATGAACCTGCTAGCATCAGTACAGTATATGAAAGTCATACAAACAGTTCATGACATGAGGGGAAGCCATCCGGTCCTTTATGACCCATTCAATGAAACTGCTGCATGTCTCAAACGTTGCACAAAAACCTTAGCAACCCATGACTGTAGCCTTATTGTACCACTGTTTGCTATTAAATTTGAAGCCCAGCAGGTGAAAATCTTGTGAGTGGACAGCGGAGCTGGAAAGCCAACTGTATGTCACATTTTGCCATAGTGTTGCTGATTTATTTACATACAAATCAACACATTTGTACTCTTACTCAAGCTCCCGACTTATCCAATTGCACATAAATTACTTTATTAGATAGTCTATAGGAATGTGGAAACAAATGTATAAATCTTTATCTGATTCACTCTTTTATTGCTCACTTTAACATCAGAGTAAGAAGAGACAGGCCATGCAGAAAGTCTTTCCCCTTCCCAATTTTCTGACAGTTATTCTTTTAGGATCAATTTACGCTGAACCATTTAGCATCCTCCCTATAAAGCTGTGCAAATTGCATACTTAAATGATAATGTCACCCGACACCTGATTAGTATTCTTGGTTTTTAACTGGCTGCCCACTCTATATATTGTGTTCTGAGTAGCTAGGAATAAAAAGTAGAAACAGTATGGCAAGAAGGGGCATATATGGACAGCATATTCTGTATATTGTGTGTCTCTTATATGACTCCAGCATGTTACCCATATATTTTGGATGAAGGCACAATGAAACACACTGCTTTCACTATTTGTCTCATAGTTGGACAGGGAAGGAATAAGAAGAGAGAGTGTGGGGTTTTTCAAAGGGAAAAATACATTTCAAAGTATGAATGAAACCAAATATTTTAAAAAAAATTTTACATGCTTCAGCCTACTGCTTTATTCTACATCTGCAAGAGTTTATTCAGTGCAAAATAGCTATTTGTCCTGGAAATTTAGTTGTCTTTGGCTTCCTTTGTCCATAGTTCCTGGCTTCAGAAGTGATTGCCCAGTAACAAAATCCCAATACATACTCCCTCCTCAAAAATCACAAATGCCAGCCAAGACTATGTCATGACAGCTGTCTAATCATCTGTCTATAAATCTATCACAGTACTTACTTGCTACCTTTTTGTCCCTCCTTTCCTTCTGGGAACTCAAGTTAGTGTCCGTGGTCATCTTCTGCCCAATAACCTGTTGTGCCTAACCCAGTGGAATTCATGACCATGCCCAATTCTCAATCCTGATCTCGCATGTCATGTCCAGCAATTTGGCCACTACACCACATGGGATGCAGTGCCAGAAGTAATGTGGTTCTCCATACTGATTGCAGAGGTGCATTATTGCCTCCATGCCCTGTGGATGGATTTTTTATAGACCCCAGATCCATCATTGCAGGAGACAGGATTATATGTTAGTGTTCTTTAAGTCTTTGGTTCAATTACCTTTTCAGATGTGAATTGAGTATTCATTTGTATCCACTGCTCAGCTACATCCCCTCTGTAATTTGGAGATATTAACCTAAAGCTGAAGCACTTCCAATGGATACACACTTGCAACTGGATGAGCATCCACATTCACACTGCAATGTTTATATGGGACTGGCCAAACTTCTTATTCAGCAGTAGCCTTTGCTGCAGACATTGCAATGTTCCTGTTAAATTCTCACTGCATTTCCCCCCCCCTCCTTCATAGATTTCACAGTGTTTCAGCAAAGTGAAGAGGTGACAGCTCACAACCTCTGATCAGTCAATCTCCAATTTAAAGATGTGTACCGTTGGCAGACAAAATGAATTCCAATTCATTAGTTGCTTGATAAGTGTTCAATTTTTCTCAGCTTGTATCTAAATAGAATGCCGGTCATAGCGTAGTGTCTCTCCTCTTTCTCATTAGTATTTCCATTTGCAATTTACCTTCTGTGCAACACCATATGTTTTATACATTGCTGTGTTAGCCTTGATGCTCCAGCCTCTGGAGTGTACTAATAATGTAGCCTAGAGGTGCTGGATATGATAGTGGCTTGATTAGTAAATATGATCATGTGAAAAAGCTACTTGGATTTTAAAAATGCACACCCACAAAACTGAGAGCTGCTTTTGAAGGTAATAGTTGCACTTGCCTCAGTATGATTGATCTCACTCATCCTGCTTGTCTATTGGGGTGTAAGAGTGAAGTATTTGATGTTCAAAATGTGCCCGTCCAGCAATTTCCAAGCAAGCCTCTTGATATTTGCTGTGCGTAATGATGTACTTGTTCTCTAGTAATTCCATTTTCCCTGCTTGATAAAATGTTTGAAGTTTCCAATAGTCCATGTCATTATTGCTTTTTTGCTATTCCAGGGAACAGTGACCTTGATAATTGTGTTTCTTTCTGCTGTCCCCCACCTCCATAAAAATGGGTTCACAAAGTTCTGAATATTTCAGCACCAGTCAGATCTCTTTTTAAAAAGAAAACTGACATTGCTGTTAGTCATAGTGTGGTGTCGTACGTCATTATTACCTTCAGTTTTACAAGGGATATAAACAGCTTTTACACATAGAGATTTCCTTTGTTCCAGTGATGATATTTGACTTTTTCCTAAAGTGAAACTCATAAGCAATAGGAGGGAGTTCTTTCTTAGGCAGAACAACACAAAACAAGCAAGCAAACAAAAACAAATGAAGGCAAACATATTTTTAATAAGATTAGTGACATTTCTTAAATCCCACATACTTGTATGAACCTGACAACATGAACCTGACACAACTCCGGGAGGCAGTAGAAGACAGGAGGGCCTGGCGTGCTCTGGTCCATGGGGTCACGAAGAGTCGGACACGACTAAACGACTAAACAAAAAAACATACTTGTAGGTTTAAAAAGAGAGATTTGATAAAACAAATATTGATTTCAGATAAAATGAAATTTGAAGCAAAGTAGAAGCTTTTGTCCTCAGAAAAAAACATTAGAGAGCCTTTGAAGAAACCAGGGAACAGCAATAGGACTCGTGAAATTTTTGAACTGGTGTAAATGTAAATAGTTCAAACATGATTACTTCAGTCCTGGTGTCTGCCACTTTCAAATGTTTCCACTGAGTTCAATGAGGAAGTGTTTTGAGCTTCTAGAATGCTTTGAAACTCCAAAAGTATGCCATGAGGATACGGCTATTTCACTTGCAGAAAAGACTCTTTTTTTTCCAAAAAAGGATTTTATTAATTAATAATCTCTAACATACAAGCAGCCATAAAACACTAAAAGAAAAAAAAAGGCAAATAGAAAAAAGACAAAAGTGGAGAGACAAGAAAAAGAACAAAAACCATACTACATATATAGGAAAGAAAAACCTAACTAACCCCTCTATTTGAAATGCCCCCACCCCCCTTTGGAGTCAACGATTCCAGCCTCGTTAGCCCCCTATTCTCCCTATATCTGTTTACAGTATATATTAAATTAATTCATACATATATCATAGATTTCAGCCTAAACTCCTGTCTTCTTCTGGGCCCAAGAATATATTAGTCCCCAGCTTTGTTTTACATAGTCTCTTGGCTTTCCCGTAGTGCTTCTGATAGAGTGTCCAACTCTGCCATGTCCCATAGCTTCTTTAGCAGCTCTTCCATCGTCAGAACCTCTTCTGTTTTCCATTTCTGGGCCCAGAGTAATCTAGCTGCTGTGAGTATATACATAAGACAATGCTTCAATTTATTATCATTTACTCCTGAAATGACATTCAATAATGCCATTTCAGGTTTTAGCTCTAACTTCTGCTGTGTAATTTCTTTTGCTAGATCCCATACCTGTGTCCAATAAATTTTGACCTTTTCACATGACCACCACATATGATAGTAAGTTCCTACATTTTTTCTGCATTTCCAACATATGTTACTGTTACCCTCTGAGTAACTTAGAGGTGTATAGTGCCATCGGTAAAACATTTTGAGTATGTTTTCTCTTAGATTTGCTGGTTTCAAAATCTTATAGCTTTCTTTCCACTTGCAGAAAAGACTCTTGACTCCAAGCAGACAAGTAAGAATATCTGGTGTTCTCATTCAGAACTAAAATCACCTAATATGTACGCAGGATTATAAACGCAGGCACTTTTGTGTGAATTAATTAATTAATTAATTAATTAATTAATTAATTAATTAATTAATTAATTAATTAATTAATTAATTAATTAATTAATTAATTAATTAATTAATAGAGTAATTAATTAATAGAGTAATTAATTAATTAATTAATTAATAGAGTAATTAATTAATTAATTAATTAATTAATTAATTAATTAATTAATTAATTAATTAATTAATTAATTAATTAATTAATTAATTAATCTTTTGTAGGCTGCCTTTCTCCTGTTGAAAGGAAACAAAGTCACTCACAATGCTAAAATAGGTAAACCTAAAACCACAATAAATTACTGATTTAAAAGTAGTAATCAGTAATTACTGGTTAAAAAGCAGTACGACTATGGAACCAGTTACCTTCAGTGAGTGCTCCAACACTGGAGGCATTCAACAAAAACTTAGATAATCACTTGGCAGGTATGCCTCGATTATATTCCTACATTGAGCAGGGAGTTCGACTTGATGGCCTTGTAGGCCCCTTCCAACTTCACTTTTCTATGATTCTATGAAACCACATGTCCAACTGAAAATTTCTTATGTAATTTAAAAACTTTTAAGACTATAAAATCGTACTCTAAAAAGTAAGAAGCCAGCATTCAGGACTCAATTATAGTTATTAAAAGTTATTAAAAGCCTGCCTGTGGAGGTCAGACTTCAAATGTCAGCAGAAGGATTAAAAGTAGGGAGCTAACCTAAGCTCCTGGGCGATAGCTTTCCACCATCTGGGAGCAGCCATAGAGAAGGCCCTTGCTCATGTCCCCATCAAATGTGCCTGGTATATCTTTATCCTTTCTGAAGCCTCATCATTTTTAACAGTTATGCAGCAAGGAGTTGTTATATGGTCCTTTCCATATTAGTTAACTATAATTATTACCTCTTTATTTAGGCCAATGAAGGTGAAGGATAATTTGATCTGGTTCCCTTTTAAAAATAACTTATCAAATTATCAAATGTGGGAGACAGCAAAATAACAAAATTGTCTATTCATAGTTCATGCTGAGGACACTGAAAATGGGAGTTGAGGTGTCCCAGAAGCAACTGCAGGGAAACAAGATGGGTTGAATCAATTTATGCAAAAGCTGTATGAATAGGGTTACACCTGGTCCAACCATCCTCGCCCATGGGAAAGTTATGAGTAGAGATGGGGACAAATATAAAAATGGATCATTTTTTCCCAATGAATATAACTAATTCGCCATATATTTGGTTGTTGTGGGTTTTTCGGGCTCTTTGGCCATGTTCTGAAGGTTGTTCTTCCTAACATTTTGCCAGTCTCTGAGGTCAGCATCTTCAAAGGACAGCACTCTGTGCTCTGGTGTAGTTGGCTTGGGAGTGGAGTATTTATGGCTGTGTGATGGGCTTTTGTCTTTTTCTGTAGATGGGTGATTAGTGTGTCTTGTTGTGGGTATATTGTTGTGATAAGAAGGAGAGATTATTTGTCACTGTGGTTGATGGGTGTCATTAGCTGGTCTTTTGTGTGCAGTGATCCCCGGTCCTTGTGGCTGGGTAGAGTTTGTTGACCTTTTGCACGCTGTATTTTTGAGAGCTGGGAGCCAAGTTTTGTTGAGTTTCAAACTTTCCTCTTTTTTGTTGAAGTTTTGCTGGTGCTTGTGGATTTCAATGGCCTCCCTGTGAAGTCTGACGTAATGATTGCTGGTGTTGTCCAGTATATCGATATTTTGAAATAGAATTTCATGTCCAGTTTGTTTTAGGGCATGTTCAGCTACTGCAGATTTTTCTGGTTGTTTTAGTCGGCAGTGCCCCCAATGCCTATGAAGACACAGTGAGTAAAATCTATTCATTTCTTAATTTAGAGAAAGAAGAAAGTGAGAAAGAGAGATTGAAAATAGTGTGGGAACAAGATATTGGAAAAAGAATAAATGAAGAAGATTGGAGGAAGATATGGAAAATGAGGGTTTTAAGATTTATGTCGGTAAGAATAAAGGAAAATTTCTTTAAACTTAGTTTAAGATGGTATTTAACACTGGTAAAATTAAACAGAATTAATACTAATCACCTGAATGTCTGCTGGAAATGTGAGAAAGAAGTTGGTACATACTTTCATATGTGGTAGGAATGTGAAAAGGTACAAAGATTTTGGAAACAAATCTTCAAAGTATTAAGCTATATGTGTGGAAAAGATATAGAAGGTAAGGCTGAGATTGCTCTGTTATCAATATATGAGAACGTGGAATATGATGAAATGACTAAAGAATTGATAACTAATCTAATAACAGCAGCTAGATTGATTATAGCTAGACAATGGAAATTAAAGACTGAATTACAAATTGAAGAATGGTATAAAGAAATATGGAATGTAGCAATAAATGATAAACTAACTTGTAATTTAAAGATTAAGAAAGGAGAGTTGAAAAAGGACAATTTTTATGTAATATGGGGCAAATTTCTGGAATATGTGTTAATAAGGGGGAAAGGGAGAGCTCCAAATCAAGAATCTATGCAGTTCTGGAGAAGAGGACAATAGAAGATTCAAACTGCTGAGCAATCTGATCAACAAGCCCAGTGGCTCAGCGGTTTAACCCACAGCACCATGGTCTACTTTTCTACCATGCTCCTCAGTGCCCGATGCGGCCATGGTCTATTTTGCTGCCATGTGCCTCAGTGCCCGATGGGGCCAAAAAGCCTACTTTGCTGCCAACTGCCTCAGCGCTCGATGTGGCCATGGTCTACTTTGCTGCCAAGTGTCTCAGTGCCTGATGGGGCCAAAAAGTCTACTTTGCTGCCAAATACCTCATTGCCTCCTGGGGGCAAACTCTACTTCACTGGGAAATGTGATGTTGCTGAAGACAAATTCAATGCCTCATGCCCCTGTGTGCCTGCCAGAGACGAACCAAGCTACATCAGTGCCAAAGATCTCTCATTCTCCTGGGGCCAAATAGAACAATGCCATGGACTTCTACAAACTTGGCGGGCATGTTCAGGAAAGACATAGAAAGCTTTGACGTGATTCCGGATTCTCTAAGTACCTGGAGGAGCTTTCCTGGGGTCATCCTCCTTGTGACTATATAATTCTGGAGCCCCATACCCAATGTTAACCAAACATTCTGGACTTGTAGAAAACCATCTGAGGAAGCTTCCCTGTAAATTTTATATCTCTAGGTGCTTGGGGGCCAGTTTTATAGCCTTTCAAATTGAAAATGAATTGACAAATCGATTCATCTATTTGTTGGAGAATATTCATAAATTTGTATTCATTGGTTCATTAACCTTGATGAATCATGAACTAAAGAAAATTGCCATGTTTTTGATTCATCCCCATCCCTAGTTATGAGGAATAATAACAGAGGATTGTCTGGGTTCCTTGCTTGCCTCCCTCCCACACCATTTCTAGCTGTATCCACTCAGTAACTCTACTGTCTACTGTATGTGTTGGGGACACACGTGTGATACTCAGTCCCATTAAAGCTGATTGCCCTTGCTCCAGTCTTTGCAACGGAAAGCACAGGGGAAAAACACATGAAAATGCCATATTTTCTCAACATTACTCTTCCTTGTGAAAAAGTTGAATGGATTGAAAATATTGCATTTATATATATTGATGCATAAATGCTGGTAAGGTCACACCTGGAGTATTGTGTACAGAGTGGTCCTCACCGACCAGATAGGTGGGGTATAAATTAAATAAATAAATAAATAAAATAAAGTTCTGTTTGCTGCACCTCAAAAAAGACATCATGGAAATGGAAAAGGTGCAGAAGAGAGCAACTAAAATGATGACTGGGCTGGGGCACCTCCCTTATGAGGAAAGGCTACAGCCTTTGGGGCTCTTTAGTCTAGAGAACAGGCGCCTGAGGAGGGACATGACTGAGACTGTAGTGTTCACCCTTTGTTAGGTATAAGTCATGTATTATTCATGTCTATGCTAATGTGGTTGAGAGGTGGAGCCGAAAGAGGGTTAAAAGGCGGCGCCTGAGAGAAGGAGAGTCAGTCAGGAGTGAGTCAGAATGAGTTGGTGAGAGAGAGTCAGAGAGAGAGAAAGAGTCAGAAGAGATAGAGATAAAGTTAGAGACTGGTTAAGATAGATAGAAAAGGTGGAACAGTATGTCAAAAATAGTATGTACATCTGAAGAACTTCAGTGATTAATAAATTTGGCTTCACTTTAAAAAATAAGTTTTGTTTGCATTCACAATACAAGTGTCTGATCAAACATCATTTATTTTGTGGCTTGAGGTAATCCACTGGTGGCAGTGAAAACACGACTGGAACCTTTGTGAGGGCACAAAATTTAGGTGCCTCAAGGAGGTGAACAACACAGAGACGTATATAATTATGCAGGGGATGTATAAAGTGGATAGAGGGAAGCTCATTTCCTTCTCATGCAATGCCAGAACAGAAAAAAGAAAATATTTCTTTACCCGGCATGTTGTTAGTCTGTGGAACTCCTTGCCACAGAATGTGGTGATGACATCTGGCCTAGATGCCTTTAAGAGGGGACTGGACAGATTTCTGGAGGAAAAATCCATCACAGTTACAGGTAGAGATGGGGATGACTCACCATTTTGGCGAGTTGTCCTGCTTTGTGAGTCGTCAAAATATGACAACTCACAAAGCACAAATTTATTTGTCCATTCATAGAGGGTTACTAAAAAAAACCTGCCTCTTTTTTTATTCTCCAGAAAACAAACAATATATCAAAGTAGTGACAAATATGCCTCATAGTAGCATGACAACAGTTTCGCAGTATGTATTGCTGAATATCATCACAACTGTAATCAATAATGGCATTCTGTTACTTTTGAATTTTGGATAATGAATAACAATAAGTAGTACATATTAATACAAATAATCAATCTTACAAAGTAGTGAGCTCACAGAATCTAGAGTTAATCTGAAGTTCCAAGATGGAGACTGTAAACTTAAAGAATCAATATAAGTTATACTGGTATCAGATTTTGCTTCAGCAAATATAGAATCAATTGTCTTTCTCCACCCCTGTAGACAAAGGGCAAACAGTCATTCTTTTGGCCTTGTGTACTGTCCGAAATCAATCACCAGCTTTTCCAGTATAGGGACCACCATGCCCTCCAGCACCTCTGTTTCCAGCTAAAAAACAGGAGTCATGTACCTCAACAAAAGGCAGTGGAGAGTATACTGTATGACCATCTGCCCTTTGTCTATATAAATGGAGTTAGGGAATTTTTTAGGTACTAGAAGACTCTTTGTTTTTTTACCCAAAGAGAGCTCCTGTAAACTTCAATTGCTGCAAGGCAGACAGAAGGTCAGCCTGCAAGATCCCTCACAATACAGGAGAGAGGAATAAAATTCCCCGTATCAAATTTGTATTTGGCAAACAGGTAAGTGGAGTGAAATCCTATACATGTTGACTTAGAAATAAGTTTTATTGTCTACAGCCAGGCTTACTTTATGGAAAGTGTACTCAGGATTATAAACTAAGGCACTGTACAGCTTGGGCACCACATAACCTTATCACTGTTTAAGGTAGTGGAATTTGAAAGACAAATATGAAACACCATTCTGGGCTTGGAACCATTCTTTTGATAGTATGTTTAGATCTACATTTTATTTTGCATAAACTTTAAAGAAATCCCTTGGAAAATGAAAATCTATCTGAGGAAACAGAAATAATATATTCTCTGTTTAGAGTTTGGCATTTGTTTGTGTGTGCATATGTGTACATGTATGTGTGCATGTTTGTGTGTATATGCAGATATCTGTGTGTCAAAGGAAAAAAAGTTAGCATTTTTCAAAAGGGCCATTTGTGGATACAATAAATGTAGAACCATGACAATTACATCTTTCATACCCTTCATTTTTGTTTCAGTACAGTATATATATCCACAGATAATACAAGTCATTGTTTCTTTTGTTCATTATGCAACTTTATGTTCTGTACAAATTGGTTCAGAACAAAAGAACAATTAATAAAATACAATATGTTTTCAAAAACAAAAGTAATATTTTCAGAATATTTCTAATGAACCTCTCCCCTTCATACCTTGGAATGGGTACAAAAAATGTTCAGGGTGGTTATGCTCAGGATGCTCCATTCTATTACCTCCCTTATTTAGCTTCAAAAAATTATTCACCCCACCGAATGAGTCAGTCAGCTTTCCATGTTTTGCCCCCCCCCCCGCTTAAGTTGTGAATGTGTGTGAAGGAGTGCATTTTTATGCATTATTTCAGATCTAGCAGTTTCCCTAAGTCTTCCAAAATCTTCCAAAAAGAAGATTATCTTCTTTTTGATGGCTGGTGCCATTTTGGCTACTTGAACATCATCTCCAGGATTTTTGTGTAGGATAACAGATACAATAGAACATAGCACAGCAGCAGCTCTCTGCACGAAAGAAAGATTAACATCTTGAGAGAATTAAAAGGACTTGAACCATCTGTGGTATAAGATCTATTCTCTCATTGGATAAAATCCAGTTGTAACTGAAGTTTTGCCATTGAATCAGTGGAACTTCTGGAGTAGCTGATTCACCAAATCCTCACTGATTCAATGGGCCTACTCTACATGCAATTTAAGTCATTATCTATTTCAGTGGTTCTTAACCTTTGTTACTCGGATGCTTTTGAACTGCAACTCCCAGAAACCCCAGTCAGCACAGCTGGTGGTGAAGGCTTCTGGGAGCTGCAGTCCAAAATTCCTGAGTAACTCAAGGTTAAGAACCAGTGATCTATTTCATTATCTGTTCATCACATGTAGAGGGGAGAAGTGCAGCCCCAATCCTCCTTCATAACTTCCATCCTCCTCCTAACCCACAATGAGAGCCCGCATAGAAAGCAGAGCTCTCCCTCTTCAGACACATTATTCTTCATCCTGTAGGGCAGTGATGGCAGAGGAGGGGGAGGTGTTAGTGCTATCCCTACTATGTGTGGCAAGTATACATAGACACATGATGCATGACCAGACCCATGGTTAGGTTGAGAATGTTTCATCAGGTACATGGCAAACCTTTGAAAACATTGCAGTCTGGATGGGTTGTATTGATGCAAAGATGCAGATCACAATGTACATGCAATGCACCACTGTAGTTTCTAAGGCATAATGAATGCATGGAAATGCTATTTATATGTTCCAGCCTGTGTAGCTGGACTTTGTTATTGTTGTTTAGTTGTTAAGTTGTGCCTGACTCCATGGACCAGAGCACGCCAGGCCCTCCTGTCTTCCACTGCCTCCCAGAGTTGGGTCAAATTCACATTGGTAACTTCAATGACATTGTCCAACCATCTCATCCTCTGTCATCCCCTTCTCTTCTTGCCCTCACACTTTCCCAACATCAGGGTCTTTTCCAGGGAAGCTTCTCTTCTCATGAGATGGCCAAAGTACTGAAGCCTCAGCTTCAGGATCTGCCCTTCCAGTGAGCACTCAGGGTTGATTTCCTTTAGAATGGATAGGTTTGTTCAGGTCCCCTTCCAGGGGACTCTCAAGAGCCTCCTCCAGCACCACAATTCAAAGGCATCAGTTCTTTGGCGGTCAGCCCTCTCCATGGTCCAGTTCTCACTACCATACAGTACATCACTACAGGAAAAACCATAGCTTTGACTATGCAGACTTTTGTCAGCAAGGTGATGTCTCTGCTTTTTAAGATGCTATCTAGGTTTGTCATCGCTTTCCTCCCAAGAAGCAGGCATCTTTTAATTTTATGGCTGCTGTCACCATCTGCAGTGATCATGAAGCCCAAGAAAGAAAAAGCTGTCACTGCCTCCACATCTTCCCCTTCTATTTGTCATGAAGTGATGGGACCAGTGGCCATGATCTTAGTTTTTTTGATGTTGTGCTTCAGACCATTTTTTGCGCTCTCCTCTTTCACCCTCATTAAGAGGTTCTTTAATTCCTCCTCACTTTCTGCCATCAGAGTGGTATCATCTGCATATCGGAGGTTGTTGATATTTTTTCTGGCAATCAATTCCAGTTTGGGATTCCTCCAGTCCGGCCTTTCGCATGATGTATTCTGCATATAAGTTAAATAAGCTGGGGGACAATATACAGCCTTGCCGTACTCCTTTCCCAATTTTGAACCAATCAGTTGTTCCATATCCAGTTCTACAGTAACTGTTGCTTCCTGTCCCACGTATAGATTTCTCAGGAGATATATAAGAGGGTCAGGCACTCCCATTTCTTTAAGGACTTGCCATAGTTTGCTGTGGTCCACACAGTCAAAGGCAGTAGCTGGACGTAGGGCTGGCCAAAGACATTTTGTTGCCTGAAACAGAGAAGCAAATAGACCCCTCCTCCAGTTAAAGTGCATAGTATCAAAGCCAAGTAAGATATTTTGGCACAGAGGCAGACAAATCCCTCAAACACCATTTCTAGCAGTACTTATGCACTGATAGCAAATTAAATTATTCACAACTTGCTTCCTCTTCATGACTGCCTAAATTTTGTTTATGATATGGTTACTTCACTCTGTCTAATAGTAGAGCTGCCCTTGAAATAACTAGGAAGAGGAAACTAACCTCCTTCCTAAATGGCATTGCTCTGTCTGCTGCTTTTGCATGTTTTTAAGAGGGGAATTATTGTTGCCTTCAAATTTCTGTTTCAGCGAGCACATTCCTTGACTACAAGTAGCCCAAAAGGGGGGTGGTGGGGATTTAATGTAAATAAAATGTCACTCTAGGTTTTCTGTTGGCATATGCAGAAATTTAGTTAAGAAAGAATTCAAAAAATGAATTCAGACAAGGCTGGCTACATTTGATGTTGAGCCACTGTAAGGAAAATGAGGATTTTATTCTTTCTCTCCATGCTCACTTTTAACATGTTTTCAGCAAGCTTTCAAAGTCTCACTGATCTTTATTTATTTTGAAAGAACTGATGAGACGAAGTCAAAACCTCCCTAGAAAGAAACATAATATTTGCCTTACCATTACAAGAGAGAACAGAGATGCCATATAATTTGAAGCAAGAGCTTCAGGTACGTAGGTCTGAGCATTAACAAGACTTGAACACAGAAGGCTGCAGCCACTGCTGCTCTATTCTATGCAAAACCTTCCTGAACACTATACAGTCATATATAAGACAGGTCTATTTGGAACTCTTAATAGAAAACAAACAAACATAATATGATGGGTGTTGTTGTTGTTCATTTTATGCATCATTTGAAAATAGATTGTTAATTAGTTAATAAGCTACATTTACATTAATGTGGTCCTTAAGGCAGCAGTCAAGCGAGCTTGGTTTGCCACTAGCGGAAGAGAAGGCAGAAGGACCGGCTACGTCCCTCACCTTACTCGGGATCAAACTGGATACGAGGCAGCAAAGTTCAAAGCTGCCTCATAATAAATTGACGGATCTTGGGCCAGAGTGACCAACTTGTTAGAGAGGAAAAAAGTAACTCTTAAGGAGTTACAAGAGGGCATTTAAAATTCATGTGTAAGGTAGTAACATCGGGCCGGGCCTTCTTAAGGCCGCTCTGTAGTGCCATGTCAGGCCTTAAACAGCCTAAGCACAAAACTAGAGTAACTAGGGGCATGAAGGAGGATCTTAAGGTGTGGCAACAATTCCCTGAGAGATCCTATGGGGTCTCTTTTTGGAAATGGGAAATTAGCTCAGGAGCAGATTTTTGGGTGAATTCCGATGCCGCCAGGGCATTTGGATTTGGAATTTACTTTCGTGGCAGATGGTGTGCCAGTACATGGCCCAAGGAATAGCACAATGAAGACATCATGAGAAAATTTTTGGAGTTTTTCCAATTGTAGGAGCCCTTTGGCTCTGGGCCAAAGAATGGTATAATGCACTAGTCTGTTTTTGGTGTGACAACTGTAGCGAACAGCCCTGCCCTCACCTGTTTGTCATCGCAGAACATTGAAGAAGGAGCCAATGAGTGGACGGAAGGCAGAGCCAAGGTGGGAGGGAGCTGGGTATAAAGACTGGTGGAGATATTCTGAGAGAGAAACTGCGTGTAACTTGAAAGTAATTAGAGAGTGAGTTAGAGATCCGTAAGAATATAAATTGGAATAGAGGGTTAAAAGAGTTTTGAAGTTGTATCTGAATAGATTCAAACATAAGTGACTGGCAGCCTGTGATTGATCTAATGAATATTTATCATCTAATAACTTCCCTGATCAAATAAAAGCCTTAAGTTTTTAACAGCACACTTGTCTCTATACGTGATTGATATTAATATCTGGTGGCAGCGAAGAAGGAAGAAGAGCGAGAACCTCGTGAAGGCCTGGGGGGATAGGGACTTCAGAGGAGATCACAACAACAACCAAGTGGTTGTCTACATCATCAACAACATTACATCACATTCAGAGAGGGTAATGGACTTGGTTAGGGCTTTTAATTTATGAGCATTGCAATTTAACATGATGGTGCATGCCCGACATGTCCCTGATATCAACAATAGGTTAGCTGATGCTCTCTCACACCAACAGATCGCGCGCTTCAGGGAGCTAGCCCCAGAAGCCAAGGAACTGTTAGAAGTTCTTCTAGCAGAGGTCTGGCAGATTGGCGTGAAGAAACATTGAGAGCAATAGGTCTGTCAGGACACCCATATCTCCAGCTCTTCTTGGATGCTTATGAGAGCAATGGGTGGTATTATGTAAGGACCAATATGAGGTCGCATTATTTGAAGTTGCTGCCCTAGTAGCCTTTTTTGGTGTACTTAGAATTAGAGAGTTAGCAGTAATGGGAAAGGCAGACACCTCTCAAATTGCCTTACAGCAGAGAGATGTTACAATTCAGGATAATCATTGGAAAATTAAAATCAGGCAATCCAAGGCAGATTAGACAGGTAAAGGCAAACTATTGATACTGGGGCAATGCAGCATCAGGCACATTTGTCCAGTGAAGGCCACAATGGCTTTCATGGAAATTAGGGGTCAAGGCTTAGGGTAATTTTTCCAGCATGCTGATGGGTCACAGTTGACCAAATATCAGTTCTGGAAACTTAATGACATGGCGCTAGATAGAATAGGAGTGAAGGATGTGAGATTTGTCACACATTCCTTTAGAATAGGAGTGGCATTGACAGCAGCAGCCCTAGGTTACTGTACAGACCAAATTACGCAGTTGGGGTGATGGTCTTCAAAGGTACATTAGGCCTTTACCTGATGTGTAGTTAGGGGCCATTTATGTCGTTTCAGGTGCCATGAATGTCGAAGGTCGAAGGCATGTGATGATCATCGGCCACAGCTTTGTTTATTGGGCAGCACGTTATGCTGCTTCTTCCCCGTGGGGGAATGCATCTTACTCGTGGGGGAATGATTTAGGGCTTGGTGTCCATGCGTATATTAGAGGAGAGGCATGCATGGCATGCAATTGATACAGCTTGGCAGGATGACAGCCTTCAACTAAGCTCCACCTGATGTTTTGGTAATTTATCTGGGAGGCAATTATCTACCTAGATCACCAGGTAAGGCATTGATCCTGGACATTCTGAGAGACTTTAGGAGGTTGAATGCCAGGTATCTGGCGATGCGGACTGTGTGGTCCACAATCATTCTGTGGTTAGCTTGGTGAGGCGCCCAGAATATTGTCAATTTTAACAAGGCTGGGCGGGGCATTAACACGGATGTTTGTAGAGATGTCTGCAGCAGTGGCTTCAGATCCGTGATTAATCACCATAGGATCCAAATTAACAAGACTGAATATTTTTGTAGTGATGGTGTCCACCTGTCTGATGCAGGTTCGGACATATTTTAGAAGACATCAAAGGGGGCCTGCTTTCCGCGCTTACTCTGTGGTGGGCATGGGACATAGCAAGGCTAGTCCCTATGCCGTGGCGGGTAGTGCAGAAAAACAGGTAGTATTGGTGTGTCTGATCTCCCAGCTCTGCGGATCGTGTGATTATAGGACCAGTGTGGGGAAGATACGCTGGGCCACTTCTGGACCAACAGTCATCAATTAAAGATGTCTTGAGGTCTGGGGTGTTTATTAGCAGCCGACCGGGTTCCTGCTGTCTCTAAGACCACTGGAACCTGGGGTTGGGGAATATGATTTAATAAACTGTGGCCCATATTTAATCTATATTACTGTCTTGCATCATTATTCCAGGACTGGGTGGGCAAATGTATGTCAGAGATAGAGTGTCGGGAAATTCTTCAACTGCTGATTCTGTGTGATTGTCACAGCAGGAGCTTTTCCCACCTCACACAATTTGCAAATTAGTTTGCTTTCTTTTGTTGTTAGTTTTCATACTTAATTTACAAGTCTAATTCACCAGACACAAAAGACTACCTTAAACACTTCTCAGGAATGCTAGTGTGATCTGACCTGCAAAGATAGTTTATCTGTAACATATAACTTGATTCTAAACTGGAATAGAAATGAGAAGGATTTAATTGGGTAAGATTCTCAATGGATACATCATTTGCACACTTCCACAGTTGTGAGGTAAAACACATCTTATGTTGGAAATGTATACACAGGTGAGGCTTGCCGTGCATTTCACAGAACACAGCAAAGCATGTGGGACTTTTTACTAATTGTTCATTCAAGGCATGTTTTAGCAAGTGGAAAAGTGTGCACAGAAATGTATAAATTGGGACAAATGTTAAAACATGAACATTGAGAAAAAAGTGTATGGGCTATATGTACAAATTTGCATGCAGAAAACTAAAGCAAGGTTTTTCAGCCCAGTATGAACAACAGTTGGGATAAGAGTGCACATGAGATACACAGGAAGAAAACAAATTTGAGGCAGAGAGTTTTTCATAAACCAATGTTGGAATAGATTTAGCCTTGCAGAACAATCCATATTGCAATTGCTTTTTAAAAACAGGCCTTTAGAAAACATGATTCATAGAGCTGTGTGATCTTACATCCCAGGTTTTTTTAAAGGTACTCAGGAATTCTAGCCAAATTTCTAGCAGAAAAAGTATAATGTTCAATCACATCAATTCTGCATTCACAGTTGTTAATCACATCTGCTTAGAGGAGTTTTTGCACTTTTGAATCAAAGGGGAAAATGCTGTTCAGCCTACAATTAAAAATATACAGTACATGAACTGTGTTTACCCTTATCAATACATGTGACTTCTTTACTTGCCGCATAATATTCCTTTAAATACATCTCCTAATTGATCGTGATGATTGGGGGGGGAACAACGCTAAATATCTACTGATACTAATTAAAATATTTCATTGTCATACGATAATACACTATTAGTACCATCTCCAAAACATGGTTTGTACATTCTTTGATTCTTGAATATGTAATAGCTATACAACTGCATTGGGAGTACCTGAAGCCCTGCATTTTCAACTGCATTTCTGATTTCAGTTACAATGCTTGCCTTTCCTCGTGACCTTGAAACAGCCAATTTGTTTCACTTATTTTACCTTCCCCACTCCTGCTTTACTCCTGCCAAGGCAGGGGTGGAGAGAAGGCACAGTTCTGGCAGCTTGCCTGCAGCTCTGCCATTGCACCCACATCAAGGGTACAAGGACAGAGCAGCCTTTAAACCCCTGAGGTGAAATGAATGCCTGTTGATATCTCGGTGTGCCCAGCCCGAAGCTGACCTATGATACCCAGCAACTTCTCTGCCAATCAGATCCTGGCAATGTATTCTAAAATAATTCTGTGGGTGAGGTTGATGTACTGGAGCTTTTATATTGTGCCTAAGATCATAGGTACATGCTGAGGCTGCATTACACTTTCTTCATTTGTGTTTTGCCAAAGATTTGAGACCTTTAGTACAAACCTGTTCATACAAGAATTGGTGAGGATTTTCCCTGGTTGACTAGATTGAATGCATTTAGCAACTTAAATGACAAGGTTACTAAATTATGTGAAATACTATTCCTTTTTTATTCATTTATTATTTTAGCCCTATTCAAGAATGGATGTGGAGAATTCTAGAATGACTCCCTTCTTCATACATGCAGGAATGTCTGAATATGTCTATTCATGTTTTGGATCCAACAACGAAAGAACAAATGGGGTGTCTCCCCTATGTGAAATATCTGTAGGAATAGTGAGAAAAGTCAAAAGGAAGATGTGAAATGTTGGAATAAAGTCATGCATGCTTCCAGATAATGGGATGGGTGAGCATGGAGGCCTACCCACACAACTTCCCTCTGGTCTCCCCTCCCAGAGAAGCAATGGTTCTTTTTTGATGGTATTTTCCCAGACTGCTAACATTTTTATTTCATGGTGGAAGAGGTGAAGCCTATTTAATAATGTGTTCTATGCATTTATTTAATTGTGTTTGCTGCCCTTCTTATATTGATGATCTTATATTGACGATCCCCCTCTCAAAATATTTAGTTATAATCCTATACAACACTCAGCTGTTATTTCTCTAAGTTCCATTGAATAAAATTTAAGGTTGATTCCGAAGGGCTCTTTTCAGGCAAAACATATATAAACATTTTAAACATTAAAAATATTAGATTTCTGTGATGCAGGAAGAAAGAGGGATCTGTACCATGTCTTTTGTATTTAATGGTATCTTTCTGCATCCAGTAATGATCATAGCTGTTCTAATTAATCTACCTGTCATGGCACATATTCACATAGTCTGTATGAGAAAACCTTTGCCACAAGGCTTTTTCTTTTTCTTCTTCTTCTTCTTCTTTAACGTATTTATTCTCTCTATCTCACTTTTCTCCATTTAGTTAGGTTGTGAACTATCTTGTGATTTAATTGAAAGGATCCTAATTAATCTGCAAACAAAAATGGGAAGAGCTGGAGTAGGTGTGCCCCAAAACACCAGAGGAAGGTTTGTTAAAATGCAGCTTTATTGAATACCTTCACCAGGTGTCTAAAAATGGAAGCAGTTCACTAAATGAACATCACAGCTGATACCAAATGTGAAGTAACTAAGAACATTAATGAGGTTAAGAACAAAGAAAAGAATAAAATAAGACTTGTGGTATCTATCTATCTATCTATCTATCTATCTATCTATCTATCTATCTATCTATCTATCTATCTATCTATCTATCTATCTATCTATCTATCTATCTATCTATCTATCTATCTATCTATCTGTCTGTCTGTCTGTCTGTCTGTCTGTCTGTCTGTCTATCTATCTATCTATCTATTTACTTACTTACTTTACTTACTTACTTACTTACTTACTTACTTACTTACTGTATTAAAAAAATCTCTAGAACTAATGGAAATTATATTTTTGGAGAAATACTTTACCCTAAACATTATAGCAAAGTCACAGCTTAATCATATTAATATTTTGAGATGCTTTTGGTCCCTTCTTGGGAGAAATGCATCATCATCATCATTGGGTCACACCATTCACAATGATAAATTTCAGCCATTTGCTGTATTCTTAAGTCTGCTTGTTTTCTAAAGAGATCAAGGGGATCAATAGGAATGAAATAGGATTATTCATATTTATCCTCAAAAGCTGTCCTACGGTGCTGAGCTACCACTTCTTTCCCCTAACAGGTCTCTTTAAATGTTTTAGTGTCATGGGAGGGAGGAATACCATGTAGAAGTTGTCTTTGATGCATGCCATTGCTGGGATGATGCTGTGATCTTCCTTCACTTTCTCCTTCTTCATTCATTCAAGCTATTTCTTCTATTTATTTGTTTGATTGATTGATTTATGTGCCACCCTTTCACATACAAACTCAAGTTTTCTCTTCGATAGCCTATGTAGGAGCACTTGGAGCCACCGCTCAGCAGTAATAATGCATTTTGCCTTCCAGCTCTGAAAAGAGTAGGCTGTTTTGGGAATACATAATTTATGCATTTTGGAGAGGGTCCATATGGCTGGCGTGTGCCCCAGAAAAAGGTAATGAAATGTAAATGGCATTTCTTTACATTCAAGCAAGAAGTGCGTGACCTAATCCTTGCTTCACTTGCATGGCAGGGAAGACTGATACTTTGATTTTTATGAGCACTGGAAATGACATCTGGATCCCCCCCCTTCCCAGGAAACCGAGCTTTTGAATGACAGGATGAATAGCACTCTGCAACACAATCTTTTCCTGTTTAATGCAACCTGAGCCTATCTGCATCCTGAAAGTAGTTTGATTTTTCTTCCCTTTTTCGTCTCTGTGCAGTGCAATTGGACACAAAACTAGCTCTCCTGGGATGCCATCTTTCCTGAAACTGTACAGAACACTGATTGAACTGCTGAGTCAGTCTGTAATCAATCTTACATCCTACTGATATCCTTTGCTATTTTCTCTTTGATCACAGCCTAATGGAAAATAGAGCACGTTAAGGAATAATGAAGTTTTCTCTAATTGTATCTATGCTGAAAGAACTCTAGGATAACTTTGTGTTGTATTTGATCAAACAGTTGGATGTGAATTCATATTTAGGAGTCAGATATTACTGTATTTTGCAATCTTTGCCCACACATAATTGGACTGCACTGTTTGGAGCATTTCTGACTTCTGGAGGAGGTTCTCTGAACATTTGCCATACACTCTCCCTGTGAATCTCTGGCCTGTGGACCTCCTCTGGGCTTCTACCATCTTATAGGACTAGGGCCTCCCTGTAGTCAGCTGCCTCCACCTTCCCCTCTTATTGACACTTGCCAGCTGACCGAGTGAGGAGAAAAGGACTTTATAAGCGGAGCTTCCTTGAGGGAAGACCCACCACCAAAGAAAGCAAAACCAAAGGGGAAGACATGGGGGTCAGATGTTTTGCCCAAAGTGACTAATTTTTTTATTTGCCTGCCTGATATTGTTTGTTTTGTGTAAAGGTCACAGCCAGAAGAGGAATAGTCTAATGAGTAAAAGGAGTGGTGAATGACTCTATGCAGCAGAGTAGGATCTCAGCATGTTTAAAGGAAGCAGTAATAAGACCATTATTGAAGACTGGATCCCATTTTACTGGACAACTATTGGCCAGTCTCAGATATTTAATTTCTGGACAGGTTACTAGAATCTATGGTGGATTCTCAGATCGAAGAATTCCTGGAGATTATCTAAACCCATTTCAGTCAGGTTTCAGGCAGGCCTGGCTAAGAGATAGAGACTGCTTTTGTCACCTTGTTTTGTTTATCTAAGAGGTTATGTATATTTCTCCATTGTATGCATTGCACTCACTCAGACTTTTCCTGCACCATTTCATGAGGTCAAAAACAAAATGTTTTTGGCAGAGGACTGCAGCAATATCCCAGCTTTTCTTGCTTCTGTCTTCTCTCAGCCACAACAGTACAAATTATGTGCCCATCTTCTGGGATTCACTAGCACTACATGAGAAAAGTTGATGTCTGAATTTTTGTGTAGTTTATGTACTTAAACTTCCATTTTAAAAAGCCAGAAATTAAATTCTTCAAAAAAAAAAAAACTTCAAGCCAGCCACCTGGGTTTGAGCCCAGGTTGTGAGCAGAGTTTTGGCTGCAGTACTGCAGTTTAACCACTGCATTATGAGGTTCTTATACTCTCTGTTGAAAAACAGTCTTTGTATTTTGGTGAAACCTGGTTAATTGGTGAAAAAATGAGTCAGCTTCTGGGATTTCTCCTTGCTTGTTGTCACTCTGTTGATGATAATGAGCGCAAGTGGGTGTCCTCTAGATTATCTTGACTGCTGCCACTGGTTTTGTCAACATTTAGGCTGCCCTTTGCTATGTAGAGCTTGGAATCATTTTTTTTTCCTGCTGACCATGCAGGCACGATATTGTGCACCTGGCAATCATGGATACAGAAGCCACAATGGGTGTTTGTTTGTTGTTGGGTGGTTTTTGTTTTTGAAAAACTGGGGGGGAAGAATGTGTCATTTTCAAAAGAGAGAAGAAAGCTTCCGGCACTGAGTGAGTGGAGGAGTGGTTTATAAGATAGTGGAGGGGGCTGAAGTATCACCAGGAAAAGAAAGACAAGGAAACAATATAATAGAGCTGAGAGAGAGAAGAGGAAAAAACAGGGAAAGAGACAAGGCATGGAGAGAGAACAAAGTGGTTTCTGATGTAGGTAAAGGTGGTTGAATGGGTACTGGGTTGAAGGGAGAAGAAAATTCGATGCTGTGGAAGAGATTGTACCAGATAGTTGTTCTGCATATTTGTACTAATATGCATATTTAAATGAATGTCTCTGTGCAGTTTTTCTGTGAAACTTTAGGTGCATGTGGACACAGGATAGAATGAATACATGAATTAAAACATGTGAAATGGCATGGACAGCCAGCTGGAACTTATTCATGATAGCAAATTCTTTTCTTCCAATAATGTAAGAGGGCAATTAGGCTGTAACCTGGACTTGATATTGGATAGTGAGCTTATAGCTGAACAGTGTGTGAAGATTATCTGTACCCCAATTCTGTACCCCAAAGCAAAAAAGAACGGGTAGCTTCACACAGACGTCAGTGTATTCTATGTTCCACAACAGGTCCTAAGGAAAATTTGGTGTTAGATGCTCCAGGTGCTCTTAATGTCGAACATAATTAGGTGAAAATTATGTGATATATTTAATACTTGTACTTTGGTGCTTCTTAAATGAGTGAAGAAATACTGTATGGCCCAGTGATGTTTTGAGGCATCTGAGATACTATAATAAGCAAATATTTCAGAACAATGGTAAATTATCAACAATTAATGTTGATTTTTGCATATGATGGCATCACCAACACTTCCTCCTAATACTACTAAGATATGATGATGATGATGATGATGATGATGATGATGATGATGATGATGATGATGATGATGATCATAATCATCATCATCATCATCATAATCATAATGGGTAGTGTGGGCGGCATATAAGTTAAATAAAAATAAATGAATAAATAAATAAATAATAAACAGGAAGGCTTTATGTAGCGAAACATATAGAAAGCTTTCTCATGAATTTCCTCCATAATCCTTGGTGCAACATCCCTGCCAGGTAGATTATAAGTATTATCTGCATGCAGCAGATAGTGCACTGAAGACGAGTTTTGAGTGTTTTGCCCAAAACTACCCAACGTGTTTATGGCAATGTAAGATTAGCTCAATTTAGATTACAGCAAATCGAGTGAGGTTGTAAACCTAATAAAAACAAGAGAAGATGATATGATTTTCCTTGGGTGTTACAGAAAGGCTTTCATGAAAAAAGGGATCTTTCCTATGTTCATGAGATACCACAGAAACATCTATTAAAGGTAAAGGTTCCCCTTGACAATTTTTGTCCAGTTGTGTTCGACTCTAGGGGGCGGTGCTCATCCCCGTTTCCAAGCCATAGAGCCAGCGTTTTGTCCGAAGACAATCTTCCGTGGTCACATGGCCAATGCAACTTAGACACAGAACGCTGTTACCTTCCCACCGAGGTGGTCCCTATTAATCTACTTGCATTTGCATGCTTTCGAACCGCTAGGTTGGCGGGAGCTGGGACAAGTGACGGGCGCTCACTCCGTCACGTGGATTCGATCTTACGACTGCTGGTCTTCTGACCCTGCAGCACAGGCTTCTGCGGTTTAGCCCACAGCGCCACCACGTCCCACGAAACATCTATTACCATGCTTTAAATATTTTTTTATTTCTTCTTTTGCTTCATTTTTCTTTTCTCACTTGATCAGCAAATAGGCTCTGCTATAGCACTTCCATGTAAGTCATCCATCCCATCTAGTGCATTTTATTGTGTCCTTGCTGATACTTTTGACTTCTAATATCTTTTCCGTCCTCCCCCTTCATCTTCTCTGCCATTGATTAATGAGTGGCAATCATGTAATCCCTTAGAAGAATATTGTGCAGGAGTAATTTGTCTCTAGTGCTAAGTAGTTCTCCTCCTTAGCTCTTTTCTGGGCAGCTTTTGTGTCCCTCTTTAATTTTTCAACATAAGCTAGTAAGAAATACTTCAGGAATAATAATATAGGGGAAAAGATTTTAACTGTTACCTGATACCACAATTTCTTCAAGGCCAACCAATTATACACTAATGCCCTAAGAGAAAACCTTGAGGAATCTTTCAGAGCTATTCAGAACCTAAATTGGATTTTGCAGCTTGAACTGCTTTGTGTAGATTTAGTTTCAGCTCTAAAATATACAGGATTCATCTCACAGGTGATAGATCTACTAATTAAAATCACTCCTGATTGTTTGGTGTAAATCGAAAGCTTTTCTCTGGCATAGTCTATTGAATCATGCCAGATTTTGGCATGTGGGAGAATTCAACTCATAGCCTTTCAGGTCTGGATCTATATTAGGGATGGATATAGATGTGTTTGTCTCTCTCTCTCTCTCTCTGTGTGTGTGTGTGTGTGTGTGTGAATCATTATAGCTGCACAACAGTGTGACTATGCTGTTGTTCAGCAGAGCAAATCAACATTCTTCAAGACAACTTTAAAAATGTGGGCAGCACCTACCCAATTGTAACTTCTAAATTGGAAGCACCAAAGTTGTCACAGTTTTAGCAGATAGTCTCTTGTTCTTGCCCTGTGCCAAATTTGGGAAAACATGGACAAAGGGGTTTTGACTTACGACTTTTTAAAAGTAAAACTATTTTACCTCCTGTTCAAGAATCAGTGACCCTAAGCATACCTAGATTTAAAACAGATCACATAAATTTGAAAGACTAATTTTGCTTATCTTGAAAGAGAATGGTTAGTCACAACCACTTTTTTTATTTGGAAATAATTCAAGCTGCAGAGGCTAAAATATTTATCCTGAAAAAAGGCCTGTCAAAGTGATCTTGAATACTACAGATTAGCCAGCAAGAGTTTCACAAAATGAAACATTGTTTACTTTCGTAGGTGGGAAGTGAGATATTTGGAGGAAAAGGTCACGAAAACAAACTAAAAAGACAGGTATTCTCAATAGAAAGTAAGCGACTCATTATTTCAGAAAGTGGGACATTTAACCTTATATTATCACTGAATCAGAATATAATTTTGTAAGACCAATTCAAAATGTTTCTCCTTACCTTAGAAAAACAGATAGCAGCAGTGTCTTTCAGTAAACTTTATCTCAGGATTTCTAAATCCAATCAGTTCTTTTCACATAAGTTTTCAAGGGGGAAATCCAGGTCTGGAGCAATCTGAGCTTTTGACCTTGTCAGTCAGGACCTAATTAGACAACTCTTAGTTAAATTTTTAACTCCTACTGGGGGGAGGCTTATCAGAATCATGCTTGCAAGAGGATTCTGTGTCTTTTTGTAAAAATGGATGCACAAAAAGAATACCAATATTGAAAATATTTTTAAAATATATATTTTCTAAAAAAAATAAAGAACAAATATTCAGAAGCTCACTCATTTAAGTTATGGGATTACAGTTTTTCATTTGTGGCTGTGGATGGCCTCACTGTATGTTAGCAAAGCTTTGGTCCTTATATTTTGTCATGGTTTATGTCAAAGTCTCAATTTCAGTTCTATTTTTAAAAGCTAAGAAATGCAGTTCTTTGACAAACTTCCAGTTTATGAATGTGAGATACTGTGCTTTGCATTTATGATTCAAAATTTCAAGATAAGGCCTGATATTGCTGCACACTATCATGCCCGTGTTGTCAGCTAGAAAAGAGATGCCAAGCGTTACAACATGGGCATGATATTGTGCACCATAAGGGCAGCCATAATGTTTAAAAGTTAAACCAAATGGCAGCAAGTAAGATGATCTACAGGATACCCTCTTGTGCCCATTTATCATTCACACATAAAAAAACCCCAGCCCTGACAATTGCTCTGTGTTTGAGTGAAAAGAGATGGCAGAAAATCTTGCCCACAGTTTCACCCCATGTTACTTGTCAGAGTGTCCTTCCTTAATGTCATCTGCCCAACCCACAAGATCAGCCCAGTCAAGGGTCCTCCAGGTGGCTACCCCAAGGGAGGCCTATAAATCCTCTAAAGGAGGTAGGGTCTTCTTTGCAGTGACTCCAACTTTATGGAACCAGCTTCTGGAGGAGCTCCACATAGTCCTCTACCTGTTGACATTCAGAAAACAATTGAAGACATTGCTTTTCAAAAAGGCTTTCTACACCTACCCTAGCTGATTATCTGCCCCCCCCTTTTCTCCTTCCTCTTCTTCCCCCTTCCCTTTTTAATCCTTCTGCTCTGAGTTGAAATGATTAGTCAGTGCCATCTGGTTTTTAGGGTTATTGTGACTGCTTTTAATGCTTCTGTTTTTGTCTCTATTAAATGTGTTGTGTAACCCACTCAGAGTAGTGCCTCAACTAACTAACTAACTAACTAACTAACTAACTAACTAACTAACTAACTAACTAACTAACTAACTAACTAACTAACTAAATAAATAAATAAATAAATAAATAAATAAATAAATAAATAAATGTATTCCCTGGAGATAATGCTGAAACACATGTCTTTGTCACTGTTTTGTAGGCATTCAAATGTGTTTCTACTCCCGATTGTCTGCTTAATTGATCCTTCCTATATTCTATGTAGGTTAACTGAATGAGCAAGGGGTCCTAACAATGCAGACTGAGATTTTGGCAGAGTGAGCTGTCAGAAAGGTATTGAGGATATCAAACGTAAAATAAAATCCCATTTTGCACTTAATGATGGATCCTACTTCTAGAACAGCTGAAGACTACTAATGTACATTGCTAGATCTTTCATTCTGTGACTACTGGGACTGAACAAAAACATATCTCAAGGATCAGCAGGTTCAGGGATGACCACTCTAACCAACCAGCCACACTACCCTGGTTATCCTGGTGTGTGTGAATCCATGATGGCCATATGTGCTGATGGCCGGAGGAATTTGCCTGCCTGGCACTCTCTCAACACTTTAGTCTGACATGACTGTGCAGTGCTCAATGAGCCAAAGGTTAACCACTTGACTCTTATACCGACTCTGCAAGGTAAAAATGCCACCACATCCCTAAAATTTGCAGGTTTCCAATAGATGATCAAGGAAAGATCTGGTTTTAAGTATCACAAACCCTCTTAAGCAAAAAAGGTCAAACAAATGTATGAAGAAATTTTACATTTTATTCAGTTCTTTAAAAAATAAAAAAACCCCTCCAGTATATGGATATGAGATATTGTGCTTCTGAGTCCATGATCCATAATGCTAGGTCATGACCCAATATCACTGCACAATATTGTGCTCATGTTACCAGCAATAAAAAGTATGCCAGATTTTACATAGCAAAGGAAAGCCTGAATGTTGACAAGACCAATGGCAGCAGTCATAATTAGAAATGGGGAATTCATCTTCATAGACTTGTCATCCTGCCCTCTTGCCAGATTTGCCAGCCAAGCAGGGAGGTGGAGCTGCAGCAACCAGACTACTGCTGCAATTGGCATGCTGATGATAACAACAGCTGCACAAGCCACAGACCACAAGGTAAATGGATCAGCAAGTTCTAAGTGGGCATAAATCAGGCTGACCACCTGTGCCAACAGGATTTGTTATCATCTATGAATTTCCTTTTACATGTATGCAAAATTAAAATGATGTGAAACTGGTTTCTCTGTGTTGAGATTCCAATCATCAGGTGCTGTGATGAATCCTCTGCTTTGTAGAGGAGGGGGATGCAACTGATAGGGGCTTACACATGCAGATGATCAATCACAGTAATGAGTGAACTGGTCCTTAAACTGATTGCAGATGTGTAAGGACAGAGGTGGCTTTGAATTCATTGAAGTTTTCCCATGTACACAGGAACCTTTGCTGAAGCATCGTATCAGTTGAACTTGATCTTTGCTGCTGCTCTTCTTTTTTTTTTAATCTGGATGCTGCCAATGTTTCAAAAACAAAGTAATGATTCATGAATTCTGATATTAAGGTGAAGCTGGAGGGAATAATTGATAGTATTTGCTTCTCCCTTCATCTTGATGTAGAGCAGAAGGCCCCAAAATACAAAAGAAAGGGGGGGGGTTGAAATTGATTTAAGTTTTTTTAGTTCAGAGAAGAAAGCCAATCAGATGCCCTAAAAATTTCACTTCCCTCCCAAAAGTTCAAATAAACCCTGTGACACCCGTGCCCCGGGTCATGAGGTGATGTTGGGAGTGCCGTCTCGCCCTAGGTCCACTGTGGGCACCCAGACAGCCCCCGTGCCTTTCCCACCCCAGATGCTTCATCAGGCAGTGGACACCTTGGACTTAAACCGGGGCCTGAAAGGGTTAACAATATCTACCCAGACTCCTCGGGTTTGGGCGGGAAAGGAGTGGAGAGGTCCAGAGGAGGGGGCTGTGGGGGAAGTCAGTAGCTGGAGAGACGTGGACGAGGGTGGATGGGAATGGGTGTCCATCCAAGACCCTGGGACCGGCCAGTGGGAACAGGTGCGTCTCACTAGGAGGGAGGCTGAGGAGAAGAGAAGGAGAGAAATGGTAGTACGTCCCTCTTACTGGGGAGAAAGAGAGACCAGAGAGTGGCGGCGTAAGTTGGTTGAGGAGAATAAGAGAGTGGAGAAAGAGAGAGAGGAAAAGAGACTATGGCATCTGGAGGAGTTGAGGAAACTGGGTTGCTACCAGGACCCTGGGGCGTCTCAGGGGCGGAGAACCATGTACCCTGGGGATATGCAGGGTATGAAGAGGCAACCCCACTATTGATGCCGGAGCCAGATGATTTCGAACCTGAAGAACCCTCACAGGTTCAGGCCAGTCCATGGGCTTCAAAGTCAAGTAATCCGTTTGACGAAGATTGGGTGCCCCTGATTGAGCCGTTGCTCCCTCAGGAGAAGTTTATTCCCAGCTTAATAGACACTTCTATACCCTTTCCCAAGTTAATAAATGAAGACAAGTTGTTTGGTATAAAAGCGTCTCCTGTTTTATTTGGTTCGGGGGAGGTGAATAATAAAGAACCCTCACAAACCCCTAGTAAGCATCAGTTTGCAAAGAAAAACTCACACTACATACCCCTGAGAGTGATATAAAATGAAGCTTTGCAACATGTATCTGTACTGAACAGCCCTGCCCTCACCTGTCCATCACCTCAGAACATTGAAGAAAGAGCCAATGAGTGGACAGAAGGCGGAGCCAAGGGGGGAGGGAGCTGGATATAAAGACTGGTGTATGGAGTCTGAGAGAGATTCTTAGAGTGAGAGATTGCATGTAATTGAAAAGTGTCTGAAAAGCTCTAGGGAGTTACTCACTCCATTCGCTTCAGATCCCCCAACTAAATATATATATTTACCTCATGAAGAAACCGGAGAAGGAAAACTCCGATTTCAAACCTCCACTGCCTTGTGGCTATATCCACCGATGGAAAAGGCTTCAGGAGTTAACCTCGAGGCAAAATCCGGAGCTGGAGTCCCGAAGGCAGCTCGTGTCATTCTGCCAACTCCTGTGACGTTGCTGGAACCAGTCGTATTGGCTCTTGCCTTTCCATTGGACCATTTCAGCAACGTGGAGAGGGGGGATCTGCTGCTTGGGTAACAGCCTATCCTCCATATTACCTTACCCGGGCTTCATGCTCTGGAGAGGACATTCCTCGATTCAGAGCATGTTACCATAGTCTCTCGAGACTGAAGGATGCCTATGATGATGAAGAAACCGGGACCAGTTGGCTAGCTTGTCCTGAGCACAAAGGACAGAGTTCTGAGGGGACTTAGTGGTGGCCAAAGTCAGAGAAGCTGAGGTGACTCAAATCAGCAAAAACTGGAAAGAGTAAAAGCTGATATTTCTGTCTATTTGGTGCCTAGAGGCGAGGAGAAACTTTGTCTCAGGAAAAAAAGGCCTGGCTGGGAGCTAGAGGTCTAAACACAGTATCCTAACAGTGGATGATCACTGGGGAAGCAACTTTATTGCACAGACTCTAACTCACTGAAAAAAATGTACCTTTTAAATTTGAGGCTTGTAAATTGAAGCAGAAGCCTAAATAACTAAACATGCCTTCCATGTGGGGGGAAAAGGTGGAAGAGTTGACTCCTGAGGGTGCAGATGACTCAGATCAGGAGGGGGAAGAAACTCAGGAGGGGATTACCTCAGAGAAGGAAACGGAGACCTCAAGAGGAGAGGACTCTATAGAATTAATAAAATGGAAATTGGAGAAGGAACAGGAACAGGTAGTCAAGCTCAGACAGCTAGAAATAGAAAAGGAAAAGATTGTGCTGGAAAAGGAAAGAATGTCATTTGAACTATGGAGATTAGAGCTGACAGTCCAGAATAATAATGATATTAATAATAGTAGCCAGTCTAATTCAGAAGAAAGTCATTTGTCCAAGGCAGACCTTAAAAGAGTCCCTGTATTTAGAAAGGGGGATGATCCTGAATCTTTCATTATTCTATTCGAGTGTGCATGTGAAGATTTTGAAGAGAGGGATCAGAACAAATGATTGTGATGAGATCTCTGATAAGTGGCGAGTTAGCAGATATATACACCCAGATGTCATTGGATTTAGTGAGAGATTTTGAAGAATTTAAAAAGTTCCTATTCTTGTGGTTTGGCATCAATGCAGAGCATTTGAGGCGGAAGTTCAGGGCACTGACAAAAAAAAACCTGAAGAATCCTAGCGGATCAATTGCCTGTGCCCTGTTTAATTGGGATTGATCTCACTGAGCATGTCAAAAGTGTTTAGTGCAGCCTCGCTCCCAGAAGAAAGTGGAAGAAAAAGCAGAAGGTAAGGGCAAAATTCAAACAGAGCTGGTGAGGGGAAAGGATTCAACAACTGAATTAATACATGTTAAGGTTCCTCTAGAAAGTACATTTAAAAGGGAACAGAGACCAGGTCCCACACTGGATTCTCACCTTCCCCAAAACAGCCAAGAGAAGTGAGGGCCTTGATGATGAGTACAAGTGCTGAGGTACATGGGGGCCCATTGCCTTGTGGCTCCAAGTAATAAGGAACTCACTAAAAAACAGCTTTGACTATTGCTTTGTGTTTGGGTGAGATGTGGTTAGCAAATGAAAAAAGGAGTCAGGTTCTGGAAATTTCCATTGCTTGTTGTCTCTTTGTGAATGGTAGTGAGCACAAGACAGTATCCTGTAGACCAGAGGTTCTTAACCTGTGGTCCACAGACCCATGGGGGTGCACAATGTCCTCACAGTGGGACTGTGAAGGCTTGAAGAAATGTTATGATCTTTTCAGTTAGAATAGGAAGGAAGGAAGGAAGGAAGGAAGGAAGGAAGGAAGGAAGGAAGGAAGGAAGGAAGGAAGGAAGGAAGGAAGGAAGGAAGGAAGGAAGGAAGGAAGGAAATGCAAAACAAAATCTTAATTTCCCTTGTTTGTTTGTGTAAAACTTGGCTTCTATAATATACTGCTTCCATTAAAATTGACAAAATTGAAAATCAGTTATGAAAATAACTGTTTGATAGCAAATAAATGTTTGGTATTTCTGCATACAGTGAGAATATGCAAATGAGTGACATTCAGTGGCTGAGAGATAGTATTTGACATTTCTTGCTGCTGCACAGTCAGAAGCCATGGAATGATAGAGTCGGAGTCAGTCAGAGTTAGTGTGAATGATTGTTCAGACAGATTTTGTGATTGTGTTTCTTCTTCAATTTTTGCTAATAAGACCATTTGGTTATTGTCACATACAGTGATTTTTCAATATTATTGCAGTGAATTTCATAACAATACATTTTGGCTGAGTCTCAGAATGGTTTGCTGGCTGAATTTGAAACGTAAAAGAACTGATGCGGTTGATGAGAGTGCATCCTGTTCAAAGCAAAATGAAGCTTCTTCCAGTCATCTTAAAACATGTTGTTACAGTAAGGATTAACTGTTGATGAGACCTTCATAAGAAACTTTTAAATAAATATTTGATGCACCTTAGAGCTTTAAATCTTGAGTTAAGTCTTGGTGGTCCATGGCAATAAAAGATATTTAAAAGGGGTCCATGCTAAAGAAAAGGTTAAGAACCACTGCTATAGACCATCTTAACTGATGCTATTGGTTTTGTCAACATTCAGGCTGCCCTTTGCTATGTAATTTTGGCATCATTTTTTCCTGCTGGCAATGCAGGCATGATATTGTCCAGTAATATCAGGCTATTTACTGACATTTTGAGTGGTGGATACAAAAGCAAAGACTATAGTACCATAGCCTCTCGAGAATGAAGGATGCCTAATATAATCTGAATCTGAACAAAAGCACAATATTCCACATTCATAAAATGGAATGTTTTTATGTTTTTTGTTTGTTTGCTTTTAAAAACTAAATCTCAAATGCCAGTGTGGAAGACAGACACAGCATGGTCATCTGCACCCTAGGATAAAAGCATCAATTGCATGTTTATCATGTATAAATCTGTGAATTTAATTTCAACATCAGGATTCTGGGTGCTAAATCCAATTGTAAAGTCCAAATAGAACAGACCTAAAACAGGACAGGTTACGTCAGCAACATGTCAATGGGTATCAATCGGTACAATTGACTTCAGCCTGAGTATTTAAATCTCTGAGAAACAAGAAGTCCCACATTGAACTATTACATTCTTAGGAGATGCCCACTATTAAGATTAGATGTGGAGACGAATATAAAAATGAATATTCATTGAATATCCCTGATTTGTCAGCCCTATGGGCTCTCTAAAAAAAAACGATCCGATGAACCAACAAATTAATTTGTTGCTCGTTGGGTCACTGGGGGGCAATTTGTGGTTCATGTGTCATCAAGTTTGACTTCATCCCCATCTCTAATTAAGATGAGCAAGGAGCAGTATGTTCAGAAGATGTCTGGGTTTTCCAGAGATCCCAGAACATGTAAAACTCCTCTTTGTATGTAGTATATCTTGCATCCTTCTACTCTGAATCTGTCTGACATGAGATCAAAAAATACTTCTTGCCTCATTTATTTCTAATAGCAACTTTAAGCAGGCTTTTAACAATTGACTGGTGACTTAGGAAGTGTATTTTCTAATTTTTAAATTTGTTTTTAAAGTCTGCTATTTTTATATGATAAACTCTTTAATTCTAGTATTAGTATTAAGATAGTAATACTAAATACATTGAATAGTTATCTATTTTATTAATCAAGTTGTGAGATACTTTGGGACCCAGGATTGAGAGAAAGATGTGGGGGGGGGAGAAGTAACTACTTTAAAGCTGCTTATTAATTGTCCCTGTGATATGTACCATTTTTCTTAAGAGTTTCCTCATCTGTATGGCAACTACTACAACATGATCGTGGTCTTTGTGTGTAATATTGATACACATGGAATTGGACTGGTACAATTGGACTGGAATTGGACTGGTACATTTTAGAAGTTCTTGTTTTAGAAGAATTTTCAAACATTTGCACTCAACATATTGAAGGCAAAAGGGACAAAAGGGACATTTCAAAAAAGTCAAGCATAGATGAAAGGAAATGTAAGAGATTGCCCCATCCCTGTTTTCAAGGAATATTTTGGAAGGTTTTTTGGGGGGGAGGGGGACACGTTTGCTAGTCTAGGACTCAATGCAGGATTTGGCCTCTCTGTCTTTTTGTGATCATGCAGGAACCCTTTCATTTCATTGTTTGAGATGCAATGAGTTATTCCTCATCCTGAAACAGTTATCATTAAATGCTACAAGTGATTGCTCTCAGCAGTAAAGCCACTACTGTCTATCATTCATATATCAGGGCAAGTGTGATCTATCGTTCACCTTGGTCCCCGATTTCTAAAACCAACCTCTTCCCTTTTGCTTGTAGAAAGAAAATCATGAGGTATAGAACAGAGGCGAATCAAGATATCATCAATTGCACTGTTGCTGGGAAGTCAACTGTGACTTCTTGCTGAAGAGGAACGTTTCTTCAATAGGCAAAGAGCAATTCTTTAGCAGACAGAGACCACTTCCATCCCTTGAACTTGCTGATGCACAACCCTTAAAGAAGTTGCTCCTCTCTTTTCAGCCATCTATTTGACATTAGTTTTGCTCACTTTCTTCCATCCGTAGCTTGCCAGTGCAGTTTTTCACAGATCAATTTATCCTCATTGCAGCCATGCTGGCAGTACTTAATATCAGGAAAACTTTTCAAAGACAGAGGAGATGTATGTGTTAGGAAACTAGTAGCTGGTGTTTTGATGCTGAGATGTTGGAATGCACTGTGGGGCAATGACCTGATAGGTATAGACAGAAAACAAACAATAATTTCCAATCCTGCTACACCCTGTTTGAGATGCTAGTGAAATGTAAGCTCAAGCAGTCAGTACAGTAGGTATGAAGCATACCTTTGTTACTTTTGTAACTGGTATTCCTATAGAGACCCATATATGGGAGAGGCGGAAAGAAATGAGTGACTCCTTCATTTTAACAATGAAACTAGCATTCAGTACAATTTAAAGTAAATGAGGTGTCATGCTCATTCCAAAAAGTAACTTCCCCATGCCCTGGGACAGAGTTTACTTAATGCACCATCTTTTGAGACCATGGCACCCTAGTGAACCATCAAACCCACCCAGGGGCACTGCTGAATTACCTCTCACCTCCTCCCACCACCAATGTGATAACCTAGCTCTGCCATCTCCCTCTTGTCCAGCTGGCCCCAAGAAGCCCAGACCACCAGCCTCTTTTCTTTTTCCCCTCTCCCAGGCAAAGCAAGGTGCAAGCCTGGCAATCAGCTGGGTTGGTATGGATACCAGGAAAGGCAGGAAGGGGCAGAGGAAGGGACTGTGGAGAACAGAGATGGCCTGTGCTGATCTAATCTTGTGCATGTTTTCCTGGGAGTTCTGCCTCACTGCCTGGCAACTCTAATGGATGCTTTGTAAGACAGAGGGAAAAAAAGAAAGGGGGTGACAGCATTCACCTCATAGACTGAGCAGGAGCTGCTGCTGCTGCTGCAGGAAGAGAAGTCTGTCTGGGGCAGATTTTGGCCCTGCCATTGTTCTTCATGCAAGAAGGCAAGAATTTGGGCCTGTCCCCCAACTAGGCTGGGGGAAAGAGTGGAAGGAGCTTTTCTTTATTCTCCACGTCCAATGTTGGCTGGGAGGTAAGGGAGCAAGTTGATGTGCTTCAGGGTTTTCCCAGTTATTTGGACAGGAAGATGGGGGCAGCCTAGTTGTTCTAAACCTGTCAGCTAAGAAACCCTCACAGCCTTCCTCTCTCCCATTTGAGGTGGTGTGGTAGAATTTGGGTTAGCCATACTCACTCCTGTGGTGAGGATCTGCCTAAACCTGGTGATAGCAGCATGAGCACGGGAGAAAACCCCAGGGTAGAATTTAGCTGGTGGTCACAGAGTATCTTAGGGGCTCCCCCTCCCCTCCTTCAGGTTGCCAAGGAAACAGTGGCTGCCAGGATGTGGGTGGGCAAGCTCAACAGCCACCATCTTCGCTCACTTGGTATCTGCAGCAGAGCTTGATGGGGGAACCAGCAAAGGTCTGCCCTCACAGCCAGCACCTTGATGGGGTTGCTTATGGTATGAAGCCACATGTTTAGACTGCAGAGAAGGTCAGAAGGGAGAATGGGGGCCCTGGTAGCAGCGAGAAGGGCAGGGCTTGTCCAGCATGGGTAAAGACAACAGATATGACACCATGTGCCATGGGATGGAAGGGATTATGGCCAATTGGCCAACCAGCTGACTGACAGAGGCCAAGCCAAACTGCAAACTGACACCAGCCTTTGGGAGCAGACTGGAGGAACAGGCCAGTGGTTCCCAAACATTTTCAACTCACAGGTCCCTAGACTTACTTGACTTACTAGCCTCCTTTCTCCCCCACAACCCAAAGCATCATATTGGGGAGCCAGTAAGTCAAGGGTGCCACAAGTTTAAAAGGTTTGGGAACCATTGGCTTATATCCTTAAATATTACATTGGGCCTACTTTTTCCCCTTGATTCAATATGGTACATACTATTAAACTGAAACAAGACATGTCAAGCAATCCTTTGGTTCTATATATTTAAGCTTGATAACAAAGAATCCTGTGAAACCAGCAACTGCTTGTTCATAATACTACCATAGCAGATAGGTTTCTTTCTGTCAAAGTAAGAACAGTATTCCAGGTTTTGCTTCATGATATCTGTACACCGCATACTTTTAAAGCATTTTAGTTACAACCAAGAATGCTTCAGTGGGATTCTAGCTCTGAGGCTGTATGCATAATGCAGGATTTCCTGCATAAATACTGGACATATCTCAGGTACGGAATGCTCATTCAGTTTATTCTACCCACAAATGGTGAAGCCTGCCCATGGTTGCTTTAATTTATGTTTTAAGAAAAATTGGCAGTTACGGTCAAAATATCAAACCAAACCAAATGAAACTAAGCTGTGGTAAGCTATATAAACAAAACCATAAACTAAATTAAACTGTTATTGAATATTGGTGTCAACAAATCCCAGCAGAAGAAATCCTCTGGTCTTCAAAAAATGTAAATTGTTCAGACTCATTCCATTAATTACTCATCCACAAATCTGGGCCCCACTAAACATCTTAGTATCCTAGTTCTATCAGTGCTGCTGGTTAGAGAAGTATGGCAAGTTGATCCAAACTTATTCCCAATGACAATTTAATCTGTCTAATCTTGTAACTATAGTCTCCACCAGAGGAATCCTTTTAATCACAACTGGAGAGAAGTGGTAGAAGAATAATGAGAGAGGAACTAAGAACTGACATAAGGTGTAGTGAGGAAACTATTTTCTATCTGTTTCCTTTAGAAAGAAATGCCTCTTGTTTTCCCCCAGTTTCATTATGTTCTGCCTGTGATCGATATCCATGGAACAGTATTCTCACTCTCACCATCTCACACTGCTAAGAACACTGTGTAGGTGAAGCTGTGTTCACACCCCTCTAAACATGCGTTTCACTGACAAATTATTGCACAGGGTTGATGACAAAGTGTTTCTCTAAAGAACAAAGGAAATAAAAGTCAAAGTAAACCAGAGAATGTGATTAGAATAAGTGATATCCTAAAAGAGTCTTATCCAACTCATTCTTTCTATTCTCATTTCAGTGGCCAGGAATCCTTATTAAACCCACAATCTCAACTATCATCCAACTCAAGGCCAGCTCAAAATATTTTGTTACCTGAGGTGGAAAAGCAAAATGGTGGTACCACCTAACCAACTAAAGCTGCTTTTGGAGAATTTGGAAATGAAATCTAGTAGTAACCCTCTTCCTATGTGAATGTTATATATGATGTCTAACCAATGTAATAAAGTGTAATAAATTGGGTCTTTATTTCACTTAAGAAGTTAGTTTTGCTGGAATAAGGCAGATTTCTATCCTTGTAGTGCTTAATGCTTAGTGTTAATTATAATGGAGGGCATTGATTTGGGCAGTTGCAGATGCATGCAAGGGGCAGTTATTATTATTGGGTGCAGAGGGTCCAAAATAGGAATGTATTTATTAGCTGGAGATAAGTTTCTGGAAAACAATAACCTATCAGGAAGTATAGAGTAGTAAGAGAGAAAATGAATGCCATGTTACACTTAGTAAAAATGCAACGTTACTGAGAGGGTGATGAACTTATATGTTTCCATGTAGTAGATACTTGGGTTATGCACTTAGGCAGGAGAAATCAGATGCACAGGTACAGGACTGGTGGTACCTGGCTCAACAGTAGTACTTGTGAGAGGGGTTTAGGTGTCCTGGTGGACCACCACCTAAGGATGAGTTAGTGGTGTGCTGAAGCTGCCAAAAAAGCCAAAATAGTTCTAGGCTGCATCAACAGGACGATAGCATCAAAATCACAGGAAGTGATGGTACCACGCTATACCATACTGGTGAGGCCGCACTTGGAGCACTGTGTCCAGTTCTGGTCACCACAATACAAAAAAGGTGCTGAGGCTCTGGAAGGGGTACAGAGAAGAGCAACAAAGATGATAAGGGGACTGGAGACTAAATCTTATGAAGAATGACAAAAAGAACTAGGTATGTTTAACTTAACAAAGAGAAGACTGAGGGGAAACATGATAGCAGTCTTTCCAATATCTGAAGGGTTGCCACAGGGAAGAGGGCATAGATTTATTCTCCATTGCACCCGAGTGTAGGACGAGAACCAATGGGTGTCATCAGAGGGAGATCCAACCTGGAAATAAGGAGGAATTTCCTGAAAATGCAAACCAATAAGCAGTGGAACAGCTTGCCTCCAGATGTTGTGGGTGTCCCATCGCTGGAGGTTTTCAAGAAAAGATTGGACAGCCCTCTGTCTGGGATGGTAGGAGGTCTCCTGCCTTGGGCAAGGGGATGGACTAAAAGACCTCCAAGGTCTCTTCCAATCCTACGACAATTCTATGATTGGTGCTTATGCTTATGACTGGTCAACCAAAGTGTTTTATGTTTGGTGCTTATAATGGAATGAATGTGCATTTGATAGGTGCCCTTTCCCTGGATTTAATGGATATGTTTTGTTTTGTTTTGTTAATTGACTAAGACCCCGATTTAAGAATTTCCCCAACAGGATCCAAAGCCAGAAAAGTTGATTTGAAATAAAACATGCTTCCTGAGGTGGCTGCCTCACTCTACCTGATGCAGGGCTGATCCTCTTCCATTTCTCTTAACATTCCATACTTCAATTGATCTCCTTCTTCACTCTCCCCTAAACACAGACCTTAAACATGGTCTATAATAGCAGAGTTTGTTGGAACACAATTTGTAGACCACTTTAGTCATAACACCACTCTCCTTCTCTGTATTATGGAAATGTAAAGCTACACGTGTGAGTATTCATGAAAGATGCCCCAACCTCAGTAAGAAATCAGCCTGTGATTTATATATTATCTTTCACTAAATAATCTGTAAACAGACCGAATGGAAACATGTTGATCTTTACCGTGATAGGTTCCCAGGAATATATTGTAGGTGTCTGACCTTTATGTGATACTATATATCTTTGGATGCCAATAAATGTCTGGCTTTGCAGGCTCTCCTTATTGTTATCATGTAGTACAAGCCAGAGCACGATGAACTACAGCTTTGTTTTAAAGGAAAAGCTACTATATATAGTGGATGTACACAGTATGTCCTTTTGAAATATATATATATATATATATATATTTCAAAAGGACATACTGTGTACATCCACAGGGACAGCCACATAGCCTCCAGAAGAATGGAATATGTCCGTGTGCACTGAAGTGATTAACTGCTACCTTGGGAAGCAAACGATATGTCATTTCAAGAAATAATCTTTTCTGAAACATCATGTTCTTCTGAAGAACAAACACCACGCTAGGCATATTTTTTCTCAAGATCTTATGACTTATGGATGTTTGTGTTCACGCATTTCAGGATGGTGTAATTCTAAGAGGGACACAGACAATATATTGTGAAGACATGTGAAAGGTTTCTAGTATCTCAGGCCTTGCATAGGAACATGAGAATTGCCTTGCTAGTGCACTTCAAAGTCTACGGGCAATATGGATGCTTTAAGAATTGGATAGATTTTCAAACTGTAATGATAATTAACTTGACCTGTGTCTTCTGGACAAATGTGGGGATCCACTGGCTTTCATACTGACTAAATGTTTCGTTGTGGCTTAGGGTGAAACAAAATGAAATAAAACAAAACAAAAACATATCGTAAGATGTTTAGAAATGCAGATTTAGGTGGGGTGGGAATTGCAGATAAATGTATAGCAGTGTTCCCAGACTCCCAAGCTACCTTTAAACCTTCCTTTTCTGTATGGAAAGGTTAGGAATGGAATGATATGGATGTGAACCTGAGCAAAATTACCTTTTCCTGCACAACAATCCTTGTGCAAAATTTGGCAGCTTTTTGCACAAAGGAACAGGTGGAAAACAAAACAAACAAAAAAAATGGGAAACAAAACTGATATTTTCTAAGAAAGCTTGCTGGTGCAGAGGGGAAAACCCGGGGAGAAGTCCCAGTTTGATGAGATAAAGAAAACCAACAAGAAAGAGACATTTCCTGAATATTTTTTACATTCCTGTTCAGTGAGGATAGGAGGGGTTGTTGGGTCAGCACTTTTTGCACAAACCAATATGGCCCTTTCCCTATTCCACGTACAGTAGCCAACTAGTCTGCAAGACTCTTCTTCAGCATAGGAGAAAGGAGAACATCCTCCATTATACTTGAGGGCAGCAGGCTAATGTAAGGATGCAAAGCTGGTTACACACTCAGCTCTCTCCTTCAGTACCTTGTTATCACTGAATGCCCCTCAGTGTCTCTTCCCTGTAGAGCTGGAGCAGTAAATGGGGTCCTTCCCCAAGTCGATATTCATAGCATTCATTTGGTTAGTAAATCAAAAGCAAAGTTGTCTTCATGTATGAACCAGAAAAATCCCACATTTACTTCCTCCTTGTCCTTGGCAGCAAAAGTACAATGGTAATGAAGTAAATCAGAAGATAACTTTCTTTCTTTCTTTCTTTCTTTCTTTCTTTCTTTGATTTATATCCCGCCCATCCCTTTCATGAGCCAAAATTTGTTGTCTGAGGTATTTACCTAACTGCCTAAAAGCTGAGCTGCCTTACTCAGATGTCCCTGAGTAGGGTGAAATATAATTCTGAGAAAAATGATAACACCAAGGCCAAAATCATATTGCCCTATGGATCACGTCATGGCAATTGTGTGATGAGGGAAAATACGTCTTTCCCCAGATGTCTATTTCACAATCAGTTCAATGGCCTCTTGTGTAACTAGCCATGTGATCGGAAGCTCAAGTAACAATGAAATCACTTGTGGGATTGCCATGCACATACTCCCCCTCACCTTAACTGGATTTTGATTCATGAATTAATTTACTGTAGTAATACATGGCATCAGACACATTAATCATGGTTATTGAAACTTATATTTTGCAAGTGCTCACCAAACTTGTTCACATATACAAACACATATACAATATTTATGAAGTGTGTATTATACAGATGTTCTTGCCAGGGAACCTTGCTGGTCCCTGTTGACAACAACCTTTTGGCTAAGCCCAGATTTGTCCTTCCATAATACATGGAACAGATGTAACTTGAGAATGGGAGAAAGTTCCTTTGAAAAGAAATGTGAAACACAAAAACTAAAATGTTACTAAGAAAGACTGAGGCTGTGGTCACACCAACAAAATGTTTTCCAGTTCTCTTCCTTTGATTTTGCAAATTAAATTTGCAGTCACATGATGCATGGTCATTAGTGAATCATTTGCCTGGCAAGCATGTTAACTGTGGATAATTTCTTGGTTGGCTAGGGCTTCTACTTTTTTTGTTGCAGATCTTTAAAAATGTTGTGCTGCTTCGTGTGTGAACTATCTTACTGTATCACAACTTTTTTGAACTACTGTCTGTGCATGTCCTTTTAAAAGGTTTTATTTTATTTTAAAGTTTTCTATGATGTTTCTGTTGATGCATTGATTAACTTCTGTCAAAGGGTCTGAACAAGAAACTCTAGAGACTTGTTGAATTGGAAGGAAATTACTTGGTAACCGAAAAACACATTGGGATGCATGTTCTCGAATAAATACTACATTACCTGAAAGTATGACAGGAACATGATTAAGTCATGTAACCACAGGGAGACATTTTGCTGGTGTGACCACAGCCTAAGCTTCAAGTAACTACGGTATTTCCTGCCTTGTCTGAGCATTAAGTTTAGACAATGCAGAACACCAACCTGTATTTCAGTAGGGCCAGGCATTTAAAAACTTGCAGTTACACATGTCTTCATTTCTCCTCTGTCAACAAGGACAGAGCTGGCTGCTGAGCTTGATGAGTAACAACAATAGTTTCCAGGTGGCTTTCAGGCTTTTCAGAATTGGGTAAATGCTTGAAAATTAAAGTACCTGACAATAGAGAATTTGCACAGCTCTGGCTATTAGCAACATGGAAACTAGAATATAGCTGCCTTCAACATAATTGTCTCCTGAAGAGCAGAACAAACTAACCATAGTCCTGTTGCTAGTTAAAACTAGAGCAGATCTATTGAATCAATTGCTGAAAATTAAGTCTATATTTATGCAAATCCCATTGATTGACATAATAGGCCTATTCACATTGGAACTAGCAAAAGGATACTAGCTATGATGTAGTCAAATGTAGAGGTCTCATTTAGGGAAAGCAAAGGAATGTTTCCATATGCCCATTCTTTAGGTCACACCTATATTTCTTCTCAATTCCATTTATATCCATAAACTGATTTACTGTTTTCATTAGATATATGACTATCATCAATCAATGCATGCCAAAGATACACATGTGAAAAGTACTAATTCCCTTTCATTGCAGATGTAACGGAAACATGTTTAGTAGGGTTTGTAATCACCCATTTCAATATTTTTGTAACTCGGAAGAGGATTTATATGACATTTCACATTTTCTCTGCTACCTACATTTGAACCCATAAGCAAGTTCAAAAATATTTGTGATTAATCTAGCCTTTCTCACCAGATTACTCATAAACATGTTTGAACCCACCCATTAGCTCAAACATAGGTTGCAAAAAAAAAAAAAAAAACAACTATGACATGTCATAGAAATCCTCCACTTATTTATAACTAGAGATGGGGACAAATATAAAAACGGATCAGTTTTTCCAATGAATATAGCCGATTCATCATATATTCGTTGATCTGTATTTGTAAAATTTTAAATCAGGATGAATATGGCTTGACAAATATTTCCTTGGTTTTATTTGGCGATCCATTCATATTCGTCTATATTTGTTACCCCTTTTGGGGGCCTCTCTGAGCTTGCTGGTGCCAATTTGAAGCTCTGGCCAATCAGGACAGAGATCCTGGATTGGCATGTCCAGCATCCAATAGCGCTGCTGAAAGGTGTATCTACTTTTACAGACACTTCATATAAGCTTTTCCCGTCAAGCCATTCCCCACTTCCGTTGGTGCTGTCCGGACTGAGAACAGTTGCTGCTTGCTGGTGATCTTGTGGTTTCGCTTTTGCGGCAGCAAAGCAAAAACATATATTTTTCTTTTTCATTATCATTCATAATTCATCATCAACTTTACTGGGAATTTGGGGAGGGATTTCAGGTAGCTTAGGCTATTTCTTCGGAAGGGCCTAATTTAATTTCAAATTCAAATCAATCAAACCTTTTTTTTTCCTGGAGGTTTGTGTGTATCATCTGGTGTTGGTGGTGGGAATTGTCATTGTGTAACTGTGGAATCTCTTTTCCTTTATATTCAGTTTTCAAAAGTTCATTTTAGAGAGGCTTGTGTCTCTCAGGGAATTTGGTGGGTAACTGGATCCATCATTCCTTTTTCTTCCAAAACTTATTTGGGTGTGGGTGTGTCTACGTGGGAGGATTATTCACTTTTCAAAAGTTCATTTTAGGGAGGCTTATGTCTCTCAGGAAATTTGGAGGGTGGCTGGATCCATCATTCCTTTTTCTTCTAAAACTTATTTGTGTGTGTGTGTGTTTGTGTGTGTGTGTGTGTGTGTGTGTCTGTCTGTCTGTGTCTGTGTCTCTGCGTTTGTCTGACTGAGACTTAGCTGGCAGGGCTTTTCTTTTTGGACTTTTTGGACTTTTCTATCACAGAGGGTTGGGAGGGAATTTTCCTAATTACATTATACTGAGAGGGGGCTTTGTTTAGGCACGCAGGTAACATTTTAGCAAAATAATTTCACCACCATTATTCTAAAAATAAACTTTATACACACTCTCTGACCGTTTATTAGTTTCTTTCCTCAATCTCCATTGCTTTATTTGTTTAGTTGGTTTCTTAAGCAAGCAGTAGAAAATGAAGGGATTTCTTCAGGGACAATCCAAGGGGAAGAAGGCTGTGAAGCAATGCCACCAACTGGTGGGCCACTTCTCCCACAGCCTCAAAGCTGCCCGCCAGCTGCGTGAGAGGCAGGAGGAATTGGGTTAGGAGACCCACATTCTCCTGACAGACCTGCCCACCAGGTGGAACTCCACCTATATAGTGATCACGAAATGAAAAAGCTAATAATTTAGGTGATCACAGAACAAAGAAAGTGGTTAACTTTAGAGAGGAGAGTTGACACAAATGTCCACCAGTGGAGTTCATAGTGTGATGCCCTGAGAACCCCATTTTATTAACATTAACATGCTTACGGATTGTTGACAGAATTAAGATAGGACAACAGTTACCTAATGGCCATTTAGGACTGGACAGAGAAAGCCTTTGAAGTTATACTCTGACTCTAAGGGAAAAGAGGCAGAATGAGTGAGTCATTCCTCCCTCATCAGAAGCTGCTGTCACTGTGCCAGGAGAGTGTGCTCTGCACTAAAGAATAGGTGTCAGCTTTAGCGGCCTTGAGAAGAACGCTCCCACATACCTACGCCATGGTGTCCCACCTAGTAGAACAGAGGGCCGTTTTGGAGGACATCATGTCCTCCATGCCCATTCTGCCTGGAGGGAGAGAGGTGGACATCAGTGCCACAGATTGGCTGGCCCTCTCCCAGATGGTGGAGGTGCTCAAGCCCTTCCTGGAAAACACAGACATCTTGTGTGGTTATACTGCAAGCCTGGGGCAGGTCATCCCTGTGATTCATGCCCTCAATCGGTCCCTGGAGACTGCTGTGGCACCAAGATCCTCCCTCCTTCCATGGACCAGGGCTTTGATGAAGAGGTTGCAGACAGGCATGCAGAAGCGACTCCATCCTGTCTACAGCGACAGAGCCCACTGCATGGCCTGCCTGATCCTCGAATCAAGGGGGGCTTGGCAGCACGCACCTCAGACTCTGAAGAGTGGAGAACGGAGCTCTCCACTGAGGTCCTCAGGGCATTGGGGGCACGTTTGCATGGGGCTACAGGAACGTCAGGCCACGAGGGGCAGGGTGGTTTGCCCAGACCACAAGGAAGGACTTCACCTGGTAAAGGCTCCATTCACCACCAAAATTACTGGAGCTCTGTGGTGATCTTGGCACTTGCCTCAGAGGAAAGACAGCCATCTGAGGAGGATTCGGCAGAGATATTGGTGCGGGAATATCTGGCTGAGCTCCCTCAGCCCCACCAGTCCAATCCCCTCCATTACTGGGCTAGGAAACTAGTCATGTGGCCGGAGTTGTCCAATGTGGCCATGGACCTCCTTTCCATTCCCCCTCACCAGCATCCAGAGCAAGCATGTTTTTTCCCATCTCGGAGACATACTCTGACCACGCCGTTTGCATTTGGATCCCGTTAATGTGGAGAGACTGTTGTTCATCAAGGTGAACCTTCCCTTGTTGGGCTTCCCCTCACTGACCCCAAAGAGGTAAGGTTCCGGTGGCAGTTTCTTCCTTAACACATCTGCCTGCCTGCTTGCCTACACCCACCTGCCTGCCCACCTGCCCACCCTTTCAAGTCCTCTTGAAAAAAAGAGACCTGCCTGCTTGCCTGCCAGCCTGTAAACCTGCCCCTCAGTCAGAACTCCAGCTGCTGATTCCAGTCGCCTCCTCAGGCCAAGTTCAAACCAAGTTGTACCTGCCTGTCTGCTGGATCAAGTCAGACCAGCAGGCCAGGAACTGTTGAACTCTTGCCTGCCTGCCTACCTGCTATGTTACATAGTCCCGGCTGGCTGTTTGTTCCACCTTCTGCCTCCCTGCCTGCCTACTGGGTTACATAGTCCCAATGGGATGTTTGTTTCACCTTCTGCCTCCCTGACTGGGAGGAGAGACCTCCGGCCTGGCATGAGTTAAACCAGTGGTTCTTAACCTTGGGTTACTCAGGTGTTCTTGGATTGCAACTCCCAGAAGCCTTCACCAACAGCTGTGCTGGCTGGGATTTCTGGGAGTTGCAGTTCAAAAACACCTGAGTAACCCAAGGTTAAGAACCACTGAGTTAAACCATATCAGCTCTGCAAACTGAAGCCAGTCAATATGGTGATGGGGTGATGCACAGACAGCCTTTGTTTGGGGCAGACCCAGGCTGGCCCTCTTGGCATCCAAGCCTAAACCCTCTCTTGGCACACCCAAAGCGTGTCCAGGCATCCCTTGGTGCTCCCAGAGCCTCTCCTGGCACCCCGAACATGACAAGAAGGCCAGACAACCCTCTTGGCACACACAAAGCCTGTCCCCATATCCAAACGTGGCAAGAGGGCCAGCAAGGCCTCTTGGCAATTGGCACAACCAAAGCCGGTCCTGGCATCCTGAATGTGCCAAGAGGCTAGCCTGTCTCAGCACCCCAAAACCTCCGAGGGCTATCTTTATCATATCTGAGCTGTCTCAACAGCTAAGTTGCAATCCCCCCAGCTTTCTAGTTCTAAATGAGCATCTTTATTTCTTTGAAGGTTGTCAGCAAGTCTAGTTAGACGTTGGTGGTGACAGGTGAGTTTCCTAGGCCTGCCTCAGACCTACCCAAAGCCTGTCTGGGTGTTGCCCCATCAACCAGTTTCAGATTGCAGAGCGTTTGTTTCTGACAGCCCCACAGCCCCGTGGATTAACTGTTGTTACTAGCACCAGGCTTGGACCCTTTTCTCCTGTTGGTGCTACTGATTCCCCGAGAGCCAGGCTCTGCCACTCAAGACTTTCCAGGTGTCCCCCTTAACAAGATGGACAACAACAACAACAACAACAACAACAACAACAACAACAACAACAAGCCCAGTGGTTCAGCAGCACTGCAGTTTAACCCACAGCACCACTGTCTACCTTGCTGCCAACTATCTCAGTGCCTGATGGGTCCAAAAGTCTACGTTGCTGGCTACATGACAACTTTCCAAGTCCTGCAGCTCCTTCCACTTCCAAAAGGCCTGCGTGCTCATTCCAGCTTCCTCAGGCTTGAGTCTCAAATGCTGCTTGCTGACTTCAGCATCCTACCCTCCTCAGGCATCCCCATTCCAAGAGGGCCAGGTTCTGCCCTACCCAAACCTGACCAATATGCTCCCTCCTCCTGATATGTGCTGTGTGTGACATGTCCGTCCCTATCTCCAGGATCAGTATCCACTGATTCATTTATTCTGAAAAATCTCAGAAATGCATATTTATACTTATTTCATGATTCCAGACTCCTTGGACTTTATTCCAATTATTTGTGCCTGTTCATTCCAGCCTCCTAGCCTTCTCTACTGTCCCAGAAAGCTGGCAGAAGCTGGGTGAAAAGCAATGCGACATAGCTCATCCTGTCGCATGGATTCAAATTGCAGTGCTGATCTTCTGATGGACAAGCCCAGTGGCTGAGCGGTTTTACCCACAGTGCCACAGTCTATGTTGCTGCTACGTGCAATCTGTGTGGGCCTTCCCCCCCCTCACCGGGCATCAATTCCAGCCTCCTTGGGCCATGCTCGCCCCAAATCCTGCATCCCTGTCCAGCTGCCTTGGGCTTGCCTGCTGCTGATTCTGTGCCAAGAATCGGGCCAAGGGCCTTCCAAATCTTGACTGCTGGTTGAAGATGCCTTATTGGCCCAAGTTCTTTCTTCCATTCCTGCCTGCCTGCTTACTCAAAGGGCTACACTAGTGCTGAAAAGTCCACTTGGGCTTCATTCCAAATTCCTGGATGTTCATTCCAGCTTCCTACTGCCTCAGGTAGGCAGAACCTGGAACAAACTATGGGAGCTCACCCCATTAGTAGCACCATCCTATTCATCTGTTATTGCTGTTTATGTGAAACCTCAGTTGCCTCCTGTAGGCAAACTGAACTATGCAGGCTACTGTGATGTTCCCAAAAAAAGGCAAGAATCTCCTTTCAAACCTGTTTGGGCATCCAGGCGTCAACCAGGCCTGTCTCAACCCCCCCCCCCAACTTGTCAGGTCATCCTCTGTGCCAAAGCGGGCCTGTCTCAGGCCCACCCAAAACTGGCAGACTGTTCATTCCAGCTTCCTAGCTGTTCTACAGCCTCAGTAGGTAGGCACAACTTGGAACAAACTAGGGGAGCTCAGCTCACCAGCATCCCCGTGGATCAACTGCCATTATGTTAGCAGCACCTTGGACCCTATTCATCTGCTGTTGTTGCTGCAGTTGTGCAACCACAGTTGACTCCTGGGGGCAAACTTAACTACCTTCACATTGAAGAAGACAAGAGTCTTCTTTCCTTTTGCTTCCTTCCTTTTGCCTCTGTTTCATACTTTTCCTCTGCACCCCCCAAGCCTGTCCAGCTGTTCCATGAAAACATGGTGCCCAAAATCAACTCGGGCTATTGCCTGAGTAGGTTGGCTGACCTTCCGATCAACAAGCCTAATGGCTCAGCAGTAGTTTAACTCAGCAGGTAGGCAGAAGAAGAAACAAGGGACAAGAGTTCAGGTCATCCCATTGCATAGATTCAAACTGCTGATCTTCCACTCAAGAAGCCCAGTGGCCACTCTGACTAACTACTGTTAGTAGCATCTTGCAGTTGGATCCTATTCTCCTGCTGTTGCTGCTGCTTTGACAACCTCATTTGCCTCCTGGGGACAAACATAAATAACTTTGCAGGCAAATTTGATGTTGCAGAAAAAGAAGACCAGAGCCTCCTGCAGTTTCCTTTTGCCTCAGCGCCCCAATGGGGCCCAAAAACCTGCTTTCCTGCTGCCATGTGCCTGAGTGACCGATGGGGCAACACACTCTACTTTGCTGCTGCCTTTTCTCTCAGTGCCCTGATGGGGCCCCAAAGTCTGCTTTCCAGCTACCGTGTGCCTGAGTGCCTGATGGGCAACACAGTCTACTTTGCTGCTTCCAACTTACCTCAGTGCCCCAATGGGGCCCAAAAGCCTGTTCTCCTGTGGCCTTGTGCCTAAGTGCCTGATGGGGCAACACACTTTACTTTGCTGCTGCCAGCTGACCTCAGTTACCCTATGGGGCCAAAAAAGCCTGTTTTCCTGCTGCCTTTTCCCTCAGTGCCCCGATGGGGCCCCAAAGCCTGCTTTCTGGTTGATGTGTGCCTGAGTGGCCAATGGAGCAACACACTCTACTTTGTTGCTGCCTTTTCCCTCAGTGCCCTGATGGGGCCCAAAAGCCTGCTTTCCAGCTGTCGTGTGCCTGAGTTGAAGACAAACTTCATGCCTCATGCATACCTCTGCCAAAGGGACCTCTCATTCTGCTAGGGCTAAATATAACTCCCTCAATGCCATGGGCTTCTGTGCTGTGTGGTAAACTCTCCAATTTGTGGGTGTATAATTCAGAGTTCTGATATCCAATGTTCACCAAAGTTGGCAGGCATGTTGGGGAAAGACGTAGGAAGCTCCTTTGTGATTCTGGAGTCACTAGTTATCTGGGGGGAGCTTTCTTGGGGGTTCCTCTTTATGACTATATAGCTTGGGGGTCCGTGATCCAATGTTCACCAAACTTTCAGGCATTGTAGAAATATATCTGAGGAAGCTTCGCTGCAAATGTGGTGCCTCTAGGTCATTGGGGGCCAGTGCTGTAGCCATTTAAATTGCAGATAAATCAACTGATTTGTCAGTTCATCAAATAATATTTGTATATTCGTATTCGTTGATTCGTTAATCTTGATCAAAACAAATCACCATTTTTTTTTGTTCATCCCCATCTCTACGTATTTATAACACTTAGCTTTGTTACTAAACCAACTTTCAGAACGTCTCTAGTTTGACATGGCAAAAAAGATGAATGTTTCCGTAGTTTTGAACAGACCAGGCATTAACCAACCTCCGGTGCAGTTCATATTTCCTCACAAGCAGACACAGATCCAGATGGCCAAAGGTAGCTGACACACTCAAAAGCAGCCTTATGCTTGTGACCGGAAGTCCAACATTGGATAAAAATCAGTACATGTCTGTGTGAGAGAGAGAGAGAGACAGAGAGAGGTGGGGTGGGGAGAGAGAGAATAAGTATATGCTACCCTTTCATAAAGCATCCTGGACCTATTCTTGAGATTGCATCTTCTCAGAAGGGACAACTATCCTGGGAAATGTCATTAAATTTTGTCAAGAAATGAATATGTTTTCAGCAGTTCCCTTTCCAATAAATATGTAAGGGACTACCCAGCCATTTATCCTGCTGTTTGGTCTCTTGCGGGGATTGGCTTGTTCACTCCTTTTGCTTGTGACCTCATGATGTAAGTAAGGATCCAAACCCATCCATCAACAGAATGGTGTTATCTGTATCTTCTGGGTCCCTGGCAGGGGCAACTCTTTTTTAGGTGCAGGTAGGATTGCTCCGTTTTGGTTCATTTCCAGCATGTGCCATCACTGGGATTGAACTCGGTGGAGCTTGCTGCTTTAAATTTCCCTTTTGCTTTCAATTTCTCAACATTATTAAGTGGCTTTAGAAGACAGGTTAACCACTTCACAGTATTCAGAAATTAAAGACTTTTTCTGCTCCTATGTGGAGGGGCAGATGATGAAAGCAAAAGGGTTTGTTTTTAAGAGTATTAGGTCAGCAGTGATGCCCTGTATCTTTTAGAAAAATGTGAAGAAGGACGGGGGGGCATGGAGAGAAATTAGAAAAAAGAAAATATGCTTCTGACTTTACTTTGACTCCTGGATTTAAGGGGAAGTTAGGAGAAGCAAGGTGTGATGGAAAGGATGGCTTTTGAGCTTCAGTGTTTCAGAGCACAGAAACAATGTTTTTCATCACACCTTGTTTCTCAAGACCTTCCCTTGAAACCACCAGTCAGATGAGGAAGTGGAGGTGCAACCTTTTCTTTTTTATATAGCATGCACTACTGGAGATTTTCTTTCTTTCTTTCTTTCTTTCTTTCTTTCTTTCTTTCTTTCTTTCTTTCTTTCTTTCTTTCTTTCTTTCTTTCTTTCTTTCTTTCTTTCTTTCTTTCTTTCTTTCTTTCTTTCTTTCTTTCTTTGGCATCCAGAGATGGCTGAGCATGGCTTAGTGGGTGAAACATGACAAGGGGCTTTAGTCCCTGAAACAAATGAGGAAGTTTGGGCTGCACAGACACCTGCCTTTAGCTCCTTGCTGTCAAAGAAAATCCACAGAGGAAAGGACAATCATGATGCTCACACGCTCTAAACTTGTCCCATGCTGAAATTTGGTTTTGTCTTGTTTTCCTGGGATACTAAAGTATTAGTTATAGCTCTGCAGAATCCACAAGGGAAAAAATTGAATTAAAAGACAGAGAACTGTGACGCTCACAGAGCAAACATCAATAAATGTGTGGTGTTCACTACCAGAAGAGATTATTTTTCCTCTCATACATTTACCACATGACATGTCAGTGTTTGCAGAGTTTTACTTGTATGATTTACAGTTTCTGTGTAAGAGAGACACATCAACTATGTATTGACAATTCTCTTTTAGAAAACACTGCTAGCTATTCTTCATCCTGTGTATTTGTGTTGTTGCTCAGTTTCTGACTAAGCTTTAGGCCTGTGAAATGCCCTTCTCAGATGTCACTGTGACATTTGCAAACCTTTTTAAAAAAGGTCTAAATCTAAAAGCTGGAATTATCTCAATCTGAGTTAAAGCTCTTGATTGAGTTCTATAAATTATACTCCCTCTTTTTAATTGAAAACATTTTGACATCTGTCAGGTTTGAACTTTGACTCATAATTTTAAATAAGTTGCATCTTTGCCATGTTTCAGCTTTTGGAGGGGACCACATATTTTTAATAATGAAATCCTTTTCAATTCATGCTTGAATGGTACAGATTTGCAAGAATCTAAGCATGATGAAATTAATTGAAATTAGAGATGTGAATTCCCCTCCTGATCCACATGCTGCCCAAATAAAGGACCAATGGAATGAGCCAAACTGCTGGTGCCCTTTTTCTGACATTCTGACTCAATCCTCATATGGATCAAATATTGTATTTTTGTGTTTCTAATTTTCTGAGAAGACTGCATTACTGCAAGTGATGAGTGATGTCTACAAGACAGGAGATCAGTGACAGTCTCCAGAATTGGTCACTCTGTGTTTGTTTTCTCCAGCCATCAGAAGTCCTCATCTGCCCAAGGCAACCACAGGAAAGGGAGTGGCTGCAGGAGTTTCAAAGGCAATGTACACAGTAATCTATGCTTTGTTCTTAAAAGGACAATGGAGGAAACCTCCAAATTTTCTGTCCTTTTTCTCTCCTCTGCATTTCTTTTCCCTGGATCTGAAATCAATGATACTTTATGTAAAGTACACTGATTATGTTGCAGTAGAAAAGGGAGGGAAGCTTTATTCCTAAACTTAAGAAATAAAGCTCTCCTTCATCTTCTAGAGTTTCATTTTCTCCTTCCCCAGTTCTGATCACAGCACATTAACTAGTAATCTAAAATCAGGGATCCATAGGAGTGCCACTTTGCCCTCTTAATCCCTCTGCTTGCTCTTCCTTCCTTCCTTCCTTCCTTCCTTCCTTCCTTCCTTCCTTCCTTCCTTCCTTCCTATGTCCTCTCTGCTTCAGAGCTTGCTCTGCCCTTGAAATACTGAGGGATTGCAAGCTATGAAGTTATCAAGGAGCAGATGAAGAAGAGATCAGTTGGCACAAAATAGGGCTGCAGTTAAGATCATGGCTAATAAGTATGCCAAAAACCTTTAAAAGGGCAAGAAAGACCTTTAACATCTGGAAGATTGGTGAAGCTGAAATCTGACAAGTGGAATTGTTCTGGGTGATCCATGACCTTACCTCGACCAGCAGCATAGTGACCATTGCTGTCCCATCTCTCACTGCCCAACTGGTCAGTTTGACCCTGTAGTAAAGTAGGAAGCCTCCAGGGTGCTAGCTAGCTGTAGGCCCACCGCCTCTTTGCTTGATCCTTGCAAAGGGGGCTATGATTGATTGAGTCATGAACATTGTTACTTCATTGCTGAGGGAGAGAATTCTTCCCTTCCATTTAAAAGAAACCATTACCCAACCCATCATCAAATGCCCCTAGTTAACATTGGAAAGCCTTTATAATTTCCATCTGATCACTTATGGTATATTTACCATTCTTGGGCAAGGTGATCAAGAGGGTGGTGGCAAATCAGCTGCAGATATACCTGGAGGAGCAACATTACCTTGATCCATTCCAGTCTGGATTCAGACTGCGATGGGGTACTGAGGCAACACTGGTCACATTGCAGGATGACCTTTTAAGGGAGGCTGACAGGGCAGATGCACCCTCTTGGTACCCCTAGATCTCTCAGCGGCTTTTGATACCACTGATCACAATATCTTCCTGGACAGGCTCTCAGAGGTTGGGATTGGGGGCCTAGCATTGAGCTGGCTCTGATCCTTCCTCAAGGACTAAGTCCAGAGGGTTCAGCTATGGGAGGAAGTTTCAGGACCTTAGATCCTAAGATACGGGGTTCCTTAGGGAATCAGCATTATTCCTAATGCTCTTCAACATCTATGCAATGCCATTGGAGCAGGTCATCAGGAGATTTGGAGTAAGTACACTGATGACACCCAGCTCTGTCTCTCCATTACCACCTCTGCAATCAATGCCACCCAGACACTTGAGCATTGTTTGGCTTCAGCACTGGAATGGACTCGGACTAACAAACTCAAACTGAACCTGAAGAAAACAGAGATTGTGCTCCTGAAGGGACCTCTGATAGGTAGGGGTGGATGGTCCCTAGGCTGGATGGCATTGCCCTCCATTTAGAAACCAAGTGCAGAATTTAGGCATTCTTGGGCTGTTTCTTTGAAGTCCCAGATTGCAGCTATGTCCAGATCAGCATTTAACCAGCTTCAGATAATTGCCCAACTCCACCTTTACTAGGGTTGCCAGATACATTGGTACCAAAAGGAGGACATAGAAAGACAAAAAGGAGGACAAAGGAGGACATAGAAAGACAAAAAGAAGGACAAAGGAGGACATATTGAATGTTTCATTTGAATCCACATTAAACCCGCAATCAATACAATTTTATTACAATTCCTGCCAATAAACGTCTCTTAGTGAACTGTCCAAGAAACAGTCATGTTAAAAAATAAAAATAAATTCAATGGAGGCTATTTTCAAAATACCAAATAATATTATTTAAACAGCTAATTGTACAACTACTACCTTGAAATACTTGCTGTTCTCAGCAGAGCTAAATGCAATGGAGATTGAACTTTGCAATGTTCCTTTTTCCATGGTTTTATGAAAAAGTCAAGTCTCTCTGTGTGTGTGTATGTCTCTCCCTCTCCCTCTCCCTCCATCTGACACACAAACCCTTCCTCAATGTTCAAACAATCAGTTGCTTCAGTTCACTATGTCCATTTCCTCTCATGTCCATTTCTACCCATCCCTCCCTCGCACCTTTGAGCCGTCTCTCCCTTGCAGTCACAACCTTTTTTTCATGATTTTATAAAACTAAGTCTCTTTCTCACTCGCATACATCCTCCCTCCCTCCCTAAATTTTCCCCAATCTTACTTTTAAACAAGCCTCTGTCAAGCTCTCTCGCACCTTTCTTCCCTCCTTGATTGAAGTTTCCCTCGTGCTCTCAGTCACCTCCCCCGGAAGCAGTCACTGATTGCCCCGGCTCTGTTGCACAGCGGGGGACCAATTAAACTGGCTTATCTCCTATCAGAACCATCAGAACGGAGGATTTACAAGCCGCTGCCGGGAGGATTTACAAATGCCTTACAACCAAGGAGGGAGGGAGAGGTGATTTACATTTGCAGGTAGAAATGCCGGACATTTTAAAGCTTTTTATCTTTGCCTGCCGGACGCAGGATTTTTGCTTAAAAAGCAGGACATGTCCTCCCTTTTCCTGACGTCTGGCAACCCTAACCTTTACCTAGATGAGGGCTTCCTCAGGACTTTGGTTCAGGGCCCAGTCATCTCCTGGATTGACTACTGCAATGCTCTTTATATAGAGCTTTCCTTGAGCCTGATCCAGAGACTTCAGTGGGTCCAGAATGTGATGGCCAGATTGGTGATGGGTGTGAGTAAATTTGACTGTATCACTCTGGTTCTGGCTCGCCTCCACTGGTTGCCCATTGCATCCCAGCTCAGGTTCAAGGTTTAGACACTTACATACAAAGCTCTTCATGGTTCGGGTCCATGTTACTTGTCAGAGTGTCTTTCCTTGATGTAATCTGCCTGACCCACAAGATCATCTCAATCGAGACTTCTCCAGGTGGCCACCCCGAGGTAGACCCATAAATCTTCTACAAGAGGTAGGGCCTTCTTTGTGGTGGCTCCAAACTTATGGAACCAGCTTCTGAAGGAGCTTCACCAAGGCCCTTTCCTGTTGATACTTAGGAGGCAATTAAAGATGTTGCTTTTCAGGGAGGCCTTCCACAGCAACCCTAGCTGATCACCTTCCTCTCCCCCTTTCCTCTGTCTTCTCGGGTTTGATATGATTGGTCTGTGCCATGTGTTTTAAGGGTTAATTGTAGTTGCTTTTAAAGCTTTTATCTTGTTTTTTGGTTTGTATTATATTTGTTATAGCCGTCAAGATTTGTGTCTTGGTAATAATGGGAGCAGTAGCTAGCTAGCTAGCTAGCTAGCTAGCTAGCTAACTAACTAACTAACTAACTAACTAACTAACTAACTAACTAACTAAATAAATAAATAAATAAATAAATAGGTAGATAAATAGACAGCTAGATAGATAAATAAATAAATAATAAGCAAACAAATAAATTTTGTATTTTTAAAATGATTTATATTATTATAACAATGATTCTATAATTTTAGGGGGTAAGATAACAGAATCTCCTTATACGTGTTTAAGCACTTTTCTAAAATATTGATTAATTCCGTTTGAAACTCCTGAGAAGTTATTTAGATATTTATTCATGAAAATCATCCACTGAACAAAACTTGTGCTCAAAAAAATGTTGTAGTGTTCATGTAGATTTACTTTGAAGATCTCTGCTTATCATGCCTCTTAAGAAAAATGTCAGCTAAATAAGGAATCAGGATTAAAGAAAAATCAACAATATTTCCTGATCTTACGTTTTTCATGCTATGTAAAATTATTAGACAACATAGAACTGTGGTAGTAGAAAGGTTTTGGAAGCAGAAAAGAAAATCAGAGCAGCTGACAAAGCAAAGCATTTGATGTAAACTTAACTTCTATTCAAATTTCATTTTGGCATCTAATTGCAGGATGTCTTTGTGAATCTATTTCTTGATGCTATTTAAATGGTTTTTAAATGTTTGGGTCATGCCTATTCTCATCATGCTATGTAGAGCTATCATATGGGTTCAGGAAGGAAGCAGTACAGCACTTTAAGAAGTATGTGTTACACATGTGGATTGTGTACTCGCTGTGCCAATACCCTTGACTTTGACATGATTGTTTAATGGATCACGGTGAAGAAGAAATATCAGCATTTCTTTTAGCTTTGACAGCTGCATTCCTGTTTGAGAGATATCAGAAAAATATCACCCTAGAAAGGCACCTGTTCTGTCATTAGGGATCGGATTTCTTTGGAACATTCTGTAGGGAGAAATTACAAAATTTTTCCTCAGATTTTGAGATATTTTGTAACAGAAGCAGTAAGACTTGGTATTCCATAAAAGCTTGCAATCTTTTTTTTTTTGGGGGGGGGGTAATTTCATAAAAATGCCTGCCCAGCTTTTTCATCTCCTCTCCTTCTCTCACCATTGCTATTTGCCCCTTTGCACCCAGTCAGCTCTGCCAACCCAAATATCTCTCACCTCTCCCCATCTCCCTCAGAGCTCCCTCAGAGCTTTTTCCTCCTAACAGCTCTGCCAGACTGTCATTGCCACCACCACCACCACCACATGGGTAAAAACTGGATGAAATGACTCTGGTCTATAAAATGCAAGATGTTTGAAGAAAACATCTACCAAAGAGGTGCCTCCTAAAAGAAACCAAACCAAAATGGAATCAAAGTTTCTGACATGCACATTTCTATCTGTTGTTCTCACCCTTCCATTTCGGAAGTGACACCATCCAGCATGGATATCTGGTAGAAGTGGGATTCCCAGAGAGAAGCAAAGGATTTTGATTGAAGTCATTTCTCTTTCTCAAATATGTAGGTACTGAAACTCAAATATATGCAACTATTGAGAGACAAGGACTGATCCTTAACAAGCAAACAGTTAATTTAATCAGCTCCTAAGTACAGCTTAAGTGCAGTTTTAAAAAGAATAAATATAAGAACATTCTAAAGCCATCTGCACTTCAGCGATGCTTGGATGACTCTCTGGGTTCCGGAATGAATAGATTGTCACTATAACTGAGCAATGGTAGGAAGATGATCTGGGTATCAAAGCATTATCATCCTGCTGCTGCTCGGTTATGGATGGCTTCAGCCTGTCATTATATTCCTTCATCTAAAAACTGACTTGACATTTTGGGTGAATAATGACCACACTGACCTGGTCTAGTGAACAATCACAACAAGGCTGAGGAAAGCAGGATAGCACCTTGAAATATCTTTCATGAATTACAGTTGGGATGAGACTGTTGCAGCAATTAAAAAACAAAAACAAAAAATAAGTCTGTGTACTCTGAAGTGGTCTAAATTAGGCTCTTTTTGAAGTATTGAATCTATTTCAGACATCAGGATGGACGCCATTATACTGTTTCCTCAACTTTCCAAGTGCTGGTAAAGAAGGAGAAGATGACAATATGTAAATGACATCTCTAGCTTCAAATCAGAGACTATAGCTCTCTTTTTTACTTTTATGTGGTGTGGGGAAGGGGCATGTGGAGACATTCATGTCAATTCAGCAGAGGCAGGAGGGGGTCTTAGACTGCTTTTCATTCATCAGAATTTTCTAATCCCTTTGTTATATTACAACACTGAAGGAAATTCAGAGAGACCTGAAAGAATGGAATAAGCTACAAACCTAAATGATGGGAAGATTATGATATTACCAAAACTGTTATTTTTATTTCAAAATTTACCAGTTTTATTAAATTATAAATATTTCAAGGACCTGGACAGCTGGACTTCAAAATTTGTATGGAAGGCCAAGAAACCAAGAATAAAACTAGGCTACCGCAAGACTTAAAAGAAAGAGGTGGTTCAGGATTACCGAACTGGCTATTATATTATAAGACATGTGCCATGGTCTGGCTAAAAGAATGGATAACATTAGAAAATCAAAGATTATTGAAATTGGAGGGCCATGATTTTAAAATGGGCTGGCTTGCATACGTGTGGTATGGGAAATGCAAAGAACATTTTGCAGAACATATTCTGAGGAAGGTGGTCTGCTTAGTATGGCAAAAATTTCAAATACAAACTACAAGAAAATTCCAATACGGGTAGCGCCAATAGACACATTCACTTTGAAAGTATCGAATCAGAAGGGAGCGTTACTCATGTATAAAGACCTATTAACAAAAGACCAAAATATAAAAGATAAACAAGATCTAGAAAAGTTGAGCCTAGCTACAGATTGGTGGTCAATGTTGAAATTAGAATTGAGATATAAAAAGAACAAAATTATGGGCTTTTTTGAGGGGAACATCCAGGTAGATGAATTATGGATCTACACAAATGAGAAAATAATTTAAAAACATGTATATACTTATTAGAATATGATTTAAAGGATGAGAGGGTGAAGGAGGCGATGGTAAAATGGGCACAAAACTTTGGGTACAATATAAAACTTTGGGTACAATATTGATATTGATGAATGGACAAAGATGTGGAAGGAGAATCATAAAATGATTAAGCCAGGAAATCTTAGAGAAAACATCCTTAAAATATTTCAGAGATGGCACTTTACCCCCGTAAGACTGGCAAAAATGTCAGAATGGATCAGTAATGTTTGTTGGAAATGTAAAAAAATTCCAGGAACTTATTATCATATGTGGTGGCCATGTGAAAGAGCAAAAGAATTTTGGATACAGGTTTGGGAAATGGCAAAAGAGATTGTTCAACAAAAATTAAGTTTTAAACCTGAAATATTATTATTGAATATAATGCCAGAAATTATTGACAAGAAAATAAAATATAGTCTACTGTATATATTCACAGCAGCTAGGTTACTCTGGGCCCAAAAATGGAAGAATCTAGAGACACCAATGATGAATGAGTTATTAAAGAAGCTATTGGATACTGCAGAACTAGACACATTTTCAGAGGCACTAGGGGATCAACCAAGAGACTTTGTAAAGCAATGTTGGAAGTTGATATATAATTGGGCCCAGAAAAAGACAGGAACTTAGGGGGAAAATTAGTCTATAATGAACCAGTGCTCACCGGAATCCTTTGAAGTTACTCTGTTGACCAGATGACGGTGAAATCTCTGATCCACAGGGGAAGGATGGATGTTTAGTTGTGGGATTTTTGGTTAATTATTTGTTAGATTTTTAAATGTTTTTTTTAAGTTTGTATGTCTAGACATGAATAAAATGTTAAAAAAGAGAACTGTCTAATCCCTCCATGTGGTTTCCCATATTTTAAATGTTACCTCATTAGGCCAGATTTATGATTAATACTAATTATATAAATCTTCTCTAAACGATGGAGAAAGAATGACCCTTCCCTCCTACAAGAAATCTGAAGAGTTTAGCCACTTATCTGTTAATTCAAAAGGAACTAACCAGGAACAGTCCTAGTATGCATGCTCTTTCATACAAATTGCCCAAATCTCAAAGCATAACTAGTAGGCCTAGCCTTTGTGAATTGGCCAAGTTCACTTTTAAAACCATCCAATGTGGTTACTTATTTTGCCAATTTCAGAAGGAGGGGAAAATAAATGTCTGAAGGGAGTGCTTAAGGCTATGATGAAGGCCACTCTACTTCCTAGATAGAACACAGTTTTGTAACAAGAAGAATAACATTCTGAAAAGGAATACTCATTGATGTATATCAGTTTTCTTTCATAAAGGAAACAGCAGCAAATACTCACATTAATGGCACAAAAGTCTGTACTTGCAGTCCTAGCATTTCTTTTTTAAACAGAGGAAGTAGTAAGACATTCTATCTAGAATGAAGCTGTTTTGTAACCTGCTGTAGGACAGCATCTCTTACTATGTACTTCCTACGATCTGTGCTCAGAGGGATCTTATGTTATCCTTTGTCTTGGAGTATAAAGTAACAGAATATATTCTGATGGAATTTTCAGAAGTTTCATATCCTGCCTTTAAGAGGCTTGGGTGGGAGGAACATTTCTGGGCTACAATTACTGTCAGTTAATCCAGCAGTAACCAATTGTTCCCTCTTTGTCTCTGATTTTTGATGAGAGCCACATCTCTGTACTTAAGAGTCTTTTTCCATTCTTTTTCAATCAGTATTGAGTTAGAGTAAGTCATACAATTCAGTATGTGTAAATCAGTTAAGATCTGTTTGTTTAACAAGTCATTTTTCCTACAATATGCTGTTTTTTATTTGTTCATAACTGTGAGCAAATTAAACATTTTATTTTTTACTCTTACTAATGTCTCACAAAGTTATTGAGACTCTATGTGCCAGATGATGAGAAGCTAAAGGGGTGGCCAATTCTGGGGAGACTTAAAGCTAAAACTATTCTGTAAGTCTCCCCACTTTCTGCTGCATAGCTAGAAATTTCTATCCAAAATTTTAACACACAGCCTCCAGTGTGCACTCAGCAGTCCTCAGTGCACACCCAGTTCCCAGTGACCCGAGAAAGAGTCAAATAGCTAACAAGTATTTTTGGGGCTTTGTTGGTTCTTGAAGTACCTGCAGTTTTTTTCTCTCTCCCCTGTTCCTTTGTTTTAACCAAACATCTCATAACTGGCTGAAGAAAAAGAGCTGCTATCTCCCCCCACCCCCCCGATTCCTAACCAAAGTTGCTGAGGAAGAGAGAAAGAGGGGAAAAAAGAATTTAGATCACAGTAAAGCATTTTTGGGCAAAATGCCAAAGTTGACTTCTCTGAATTCTTATCAATGGAAACAGAGGCTGCAGTTTAACCTCAGAGATTGCATGGTTGCTTAGAAAGATAAAAACCAAAAGCAGCCCAGGACAAAGTTAAATGGGAAGATGAGGATTCTATAGGAAAAGTAATAAGCCTCTAATATATGTAGATGATCTATGTTAAAGACTGTGAAATGACTACATAAATGCTAGAAGCACTTTAGAGATTCTATAGTTTTTCTAGCTCTAAGTCAGAAGCAGTTTTTATTAGCCAACTTGTAAGGCTCCATCTTAACAGGAAAAAAGATTGTGAAAAGCATATTTCTGCTTTAATAACAGTTTTTGACAATTCAAGTTTAATTGACTTGTAGCTGATGGGATTTCTCACAATCTCTCAGGGTGGATGTTGTGATGCCTTTGCATCCATTCTGTATAGTAAGCAGCCTGGTTTTCAAGAGTGCTTGCATTGTCTGAGAGGAGAGTGCATAAGATTAAAATGACTTCCCTGAGGCCTCAAGTGAATATGGCTCAAATTATATGCTCAAATTTTATGCTGAACAGGAATGGCAAAAGACTGTTTATTCCCAAAAGATTCCTCAGTCAATAGAAACTGTACTAGTCTTAATCCATGGAACAAAGAGCTAGCAGAAAATATGTGAAGCCAATTCCAGCAGAGAGAGAGAAGGAATAACTGAGAAGGGAAAGCAGAAAGTGTGTGAGCAAAAGTCAGATTACTGGATCATTGATTCAAGCTATACAAATCATTGTACACATCAGAAAAAATTCTTCATGACTCCAGATAAAAGATCAAATGGAAATATTTAAATTCCTAATGGTGATGTCATGAAGGTAAAGGCAGTATATAACAATCTAATCTGCATGATAAGTGAGATTACTATAGGCAATTTGTTCCTGAACTCCAATGCAACATGTTAAGTTCATCAGCTTTGGATGACATACACTTTCAAAATAGACAATGTACAGTAAATATATATACAGTGAAATATACGGTATTTTCATAGTCAAATCTGGTGATGTCTATAAACTGTTTTTTTAATGGACAGTAATAGATCAACACAGTGCAAGTTCAGAGAAGAGCTGACAACAGCATGGAGCTGTGGCACCTTGCTTTGCACACAGACTCCAAAGGCAATTGCTGAGCTGCAAAACCAGAAACGCGCTACAGGTATCAAGATAAATCCACATCATACAACTACCACAACCAGATGCACAAACTGTGTCACAGAGGAAGATATTAGAGCCTCATTCCTGCCAAGGACTGAAAGAAAGAAGCACCCAAGTGCTAGATCTGATACACGGTGATTTGTGTGATCCACTCAATATCCCATCAGTGAGACATAACTGATATAGTCTAATACTTGTTGATGATTTCTCAAGGAACTGAGAAATTCCCCCTCCTCAACATCAGCCATCTGGTTCAGGGGGAGAAGAGGCTCTATAAGCCAGACCTTGTGCCAGGATCCTGTCGGACCAACATTCCTGCTTCGAGGGAGTCACCATCATCTGCCACCCCATAGGCACTGAGTGAGAGACAGTGTGGCTGTGCTGCTACTGGCTGGAAGCCCTCCTGGGGGAGCTTGGCTTAAACTCCCACTGCCTTGCAGGACTCGGCCCTCACTTCTTCTGGTTGCTCCACCCCCTCTTCAACATCAGCTACCTGGGTCAAGGGGAGAAGGAGCTTTAGAAGGGGATTTATTGTGATTGGATTGTCAGTTGCCATCAGGTTGGGTAAGTAGAGACCCACAGTGGATCTGAGGGAACAGGAAAGGGAGAGGGCATTGGAGGGGGCAGCCATTGAGGTGGTGCTGGGTAGGGGAAGGAATGGTGGTGGGGGTAGAACATACCCATGTAGGAGAAGAGAGGTTAGATATCTTACATCTATCCCCTCTTCTAGTCCTACCCTAACCAGATGGTATCAGGTGACCATATCAGCAAACCCTCAAGCCACACAGTGCTGTTGATGAATGCCAGGTCACTACAAAATAAGACTGCTCTCATCCATGATGTAATTCCAGAAGGGGATGCTGATCTGGCGTGTATGAGACCTGGGTGGGAGAGGAAGGTGCTGTTTCCCTTTCCCAGCTGTGTCTGCCTGGGTACTCGGTCCAGCAGCAATGTTGCTTGGAGGGTCAGGGAGGGGGAGTTGCTATAGTCTATAGGAGTTCTATTTCCTTGGCCAGGCTTCCTATCCCTTTGAGATGAGGTCTTGAGGGTCTGTATTGTTTGTTGGGTTTGCAAGACAGATTGGGGATTCTGTTGGTGTACCGTCCACCCTGCTGCATACCAACAGCCTCCCTGCCTGAGCTGACATAGTATCAGACCTGGTGTTGAGGACTCCCAGGCTGTTGGTGCTGAGGGACCTCAACAAGCCAAGACTACCTTGACTGGGGTGTCTCAGGACTTCATGGCTGCCATGACAACCATGGGGCTGTCTCAATATGTCATCAGGCCAACACATGAGAAAGGTCATACTTTGGACCTGGTTTTCTCAATGGGACTGGAAGATGGTGATTTGGATGTGAAGGGGCTGGTTGTGACTCCATAGTCATGGTCAGACCACTTCCTGGTCAAGTTTAGTCTATTATCTTCTTCTCTCCTCTGCAAGGGTGGGGGATCTAATGGATCTGGATGGTTTCCTGAATCCTCTGGGGGATTATCTGTCTGACATGGTTAGTGTTTCTGTTGAAGCTCAGGTCATCTTATGGAATAAAGAGATGACCAGGGCAGTTGACACGATTGCACCTAAGCACCCTCTCCCTGTACACAAAACCCCAGACTGCTCCTTGGTATACATCTGAACTGTGGGTGATGAAGCAAAAGGGGAGACGGCTGGAGCGCAGGTGGAGGAAATCCCACTAGGAGACTGATCGAACATGACTTAGAGCCCATTATCGGGCCTATTTTGTGGCAATACAGCTGGGGAAACAGCAATATTTTGCCATTTGTATTACTTCCTCAGAATGTTGTCCAGCAGAGCTGTTTTGGGTGGTCTGGTATCTTCTTCAACTGGAAAATCTGGTGGAGGTCCCAGTCAGCTCATTAGCTTGCTGTGATGAGTTTGCCATTCATTTTGAGGGGGAAATCGCTCAGATTCACAATGGGATGGATTCCACCATTAGTGCAGAATCAGAGGATGTGTCCAGTGTGTCATGCTTAGGTCAAGTATTAATGGATGAGTTTCAATTGTTGAGACCTGAGGATGTGGACAGGGTGCTTGTATCTGTCCATTCTACCACCACTCCGCTCAACCTTTGCCCATCTTGGCTAATTGGAAGATTTGCCAGGGGAGTTCACACCTGGGTCCAGGAGGCATATGTGGCCATGGTGAGCAACAAATTTGGAAGAAAACCCAAGGCATTCCAGAGGGACAATGGTGGTACCTTTTGCACCACACACAAGCTTTCATAGAGGAACAAGGCATTTTAAACAGGAGAATTGTTCCGCACACTCCTGAGCCAAATGGAATAGCCGAAAGAAATCTAAGATTTCTTTTAGAGATAACAAGATGCATGCTTGGGGATGCAAAGTTACCCAACAAATTTTGGAGTAATGCAATCATGACAGCAACACATCTGTAGAACAGACTGCCAACCAAGAGCACCACAAAAACACCATCTGATCTGTGGCATGACAGAGTACCAAGCATAGAGCATATCAGAGTTTTCAGAAGCATGACTTATGCTTATTTACACACACACACATACACAGAGAGAGAGAGAGAGAGAGAGAGAGAGAGAGAAAGAAAGAAAAGGTACAAACTGGACTCTAGAACTGAAGAAACTAACTTTCTTAATTACACTCCTGCTAGTACAGGATAGTAAAGTCCACTACTGGTTTCCTTTTTATGTTTGGCAATATTCTTGTTACTTTTAAAACATGTCTTACCTATTTTACACAGATACAAAATATGAGAAATGGAAAGTATAAAATGCCAATCTACTTTAACAAAGGAGATGCAAGAAAAATCTCAGAAATCATGGACTGATTACCATAACATTTGTTATAGGTAAACCAGAAAGCATTTTTCCAGTTAAAATTAGCAAGCATTTAGAAGAGCAAATTTTACTCAAGAAGAATCAACATAACTTCTGCAGAGATGTCCAGCCTCACTAAGTCTTTACAGTTCTTTCAGCATAACTCTGAAGATGTATATTAGATGTGATACAGTAAACATTTTATATATAAAGTCCACCCTTTATATCCACTGCAGGGATGAACTGGATCACTTCTTTTCCTGGTGATCACATTATGTAATCACTGGAGGAAACCAGCCTATCCACCTTATCATTCCTACCAGTACCTTTCTGGGTCCTTGTCAAAAGGTTTTACTTTTTTAGTGGGGTTTGGATCACTCTGTTTTTGTTTGTTTAAGTGTGTGCAATCACTGGAAATAAACCAAAATGAGCTTGGGACTCTGATGTACTGCATCACTTATTTTTTAAAATTGGATAATTTCCACCGTGAAGTAAGAGGAGACAAGAGAGGGGATTTTTTTTCCATTGAGAGATGTCTTAAAGAGTGGCTGGAGAAGTTACCCACAGCTGAGCCCACCAATGAGAAGCGGTATTGAGTATGAGGCAGGTGCACATATTATATATATATTCTTTTACTTGTGTGGATCATAGTTTCAGCAAGTATACACTAATGTATCTTGCTTTTAGTACAGATGTTACTTGCTATCCTTTATCTTTTATGAACCTCTAGGTCAGTCATGAATACAGACATGGTCTCATCTCTCACAAATTCTGTGGCAAGAAGAAAATTGATGCTGAATGTGGTTTAAAAAAACTCTCACAAGTATTTGCTCATTCAAGACATGATGGTAATGATTCAAACCAAATAACATATCTAAGTGAAAACCATAATTCATTGTGACAGAGTGTTTGCAATGTCTGTGAAGATAATTGAGTATCTGAAACAATTGCAAAGGCACCAGTTTATTACACGGTAGTTTTAGCTCATTGTTTCAACTGTAATTCAGAACATTTAAAATAATTCAATCTAGAAACAAATCTACATCAATGAACAATTCTATACACTTCATGCTAACAAGAATGAATAGTTTAGACTCTTTTTTTATTTCTGTACCCAGCCTATCATGATCATGACATTTAAGTTTATAGGTATTTTTGTTGTTATTAAAAGTTCTGGTTGATTAACTAAATAGAGGTTTTCTTAATTACTCGGTGAAGACCATTTGGTTAGTAAATTATAATATTTAGGTAGACTTACTAAGACTATTTTAGTTGCAGTTAGTAACTGTAATGAAACGAGACATGAAATGCAGTTTTTCTTATGATAGCAACAGCTTTTCATAATTCACTTGTAATTCTCCTACATGACCTTTAGTATTTCAAAAAGGTGCCTCCATAGAGACCTTGATACATATTTGAAGTTAACTAATCAAAATATAATCATCCATCTAAATTTTGTAATTGCTTTAATACCCAGTTGCTAATTTAATCACATAAAAGAGACTGAACTCCTATGCTCCCACAAGGTCTCAGTTTGGAGGAGAGGGTGTTGGATTCACTCTAGTTCTCCTTCAGGTAGTACTTTTCTGCTGCAGGAAGCTGAACCCAAAGCCTCCCTGATATTTATAGAGGATAACTCACAAGTGGAAGATAATGGATAGACAGAAATCTTCACTTAATCATAGTGTTGCATGACTTTGATGGTTCTCAACAGGTTAGAGAGCATGTGACTTTCAAGGCCAGCTATACTACTAAGCAGAGTGAGACAGTCATCTTAGTTGGGAGATATCTGAAGGGGCAGTAAAATTGCCTCACTGAATTTTTTATGAATCCCAAAAATAATGTCATGCTTCCATTAAGGTAGTCTGTTATTCCCAGTTGTGCTGCAGGCAACAACCTTATCACCAACATTCAAGTATTCAATCATCACTCTGCTTGCATTCTGTGGGCTTGATTCAGATTTCACCCCTCTTTTCCTGTTGTTTATTTTCTTCATTGGCCCTCTGGAACTGCCACTGCCACAAGAACAGAAGAGGGTCCATTTCTAAAGCATTTCTAACATGAGGCCTTTGTGAACACAAGTCACATAGGTAACAATGTATCTATTCTAAGTACTTCTAAATCTGGAGTAGCTGAATAGAATAGAAGGTGGAATAAATTTGCTTTTTGCTTCTGGCAGCAAGTGCCTCCCCACGAAGCTGCTGGGGTGGGGCTCCTTTGCCCATAGTGATGGAAGAGTCGGATGCAGCCAGGAGAGCTACATCACATCGTGCGAGGGGTTGGGCATCAGCGAAGCCCCGAAGACGGACACCTACCCCATGCTGCACACTCCAATTTTGAAACAACTGATGGTTGAGAGTACAGCGGCGGTTGTAGCGGTCCCATGGTTTAGATTTTGACCACTTGTTTTCCAAATTTCTCAAGTCTTCTTCCAGTTTTTTCACATTCTTCTCCTTATTAAGTTACAGGATTCCCTTATTGTTATTCCTCTTAGAATTACTTTCATTGTGTCCCACAACGGGTCCTAATTTCGTACCTCCTACTTCATTTATTGTCCATAATTCTAACCATAATTCTAACCATTCTAACCATTCTTTCTGTATCTTTTCTATTACCTCTGGGTATTGGAAAATATTATTATCCAGTCTCCACCTTTTAGATGTCAATCTCCATTGACATCAAAGAATGATCTGTAATTTTTAGCGACCTAGAGTGGTCCTCAGTTGGCTAGATAGGCGGGATATAAATAAATAAATAAATAAATAAATAAATAAATAAATAAATAAATAAATAAATAAATAAATAAATAAATAAATAAATAAACAAACAAACAAACAAACAAACAAACAAACAAACAAATAAATAAATAAATAAATAAATAAATAAATAAATTATGGAATTAATCTCAATATTAACTATCTTAGAAATTAAATCTTGAGATGCGAATGTAAAATCTGTTCTAGAGTAACTATTACATACTGCTGAAAAATAAATATATCTTCTTTCATCACCTTTCATTACCCTCCAAATATCCTTCAACTGATTATTTTTTAACCTGTGCCCTCACTAGTAGTTATGACAGGGGAATATGGTGGGGGGGAAGTTATATGTTCACAGGGTTGTTAGGGGTAAAGTAGGGGGGACACACCACCAGCATCCAATGGAACTGCAACCAGAACCAGAACCTCACCTCTGCTCTTTTTTATTTTTTGCATTTCTTCTTGATACTTGATAACACTGAAGCCCCCTTCTCCACCCCTTTCTCCCCTATAATTGTAATCCAGAATTATTAATAATTTTAGTTTTATTATTGCTATTGCTGTATAATATTTGACTAATATTAATATAATTAGTATAGTTATTATTAAAAACTAAAAAAGAAAGAGAAAAATCAATATGAATGAATGAAGAAAAGAGAAACAAAGTAAAAAATAAAGAGAATTAAAAGATTTGGAAGGGGGGAACAACAGTTGGTCCATCTTCTAGCTGTTCAGGAATCTAGTCCTTTCTACTTCAACCTTCTACATTTTTTGCTTGAAATCGGTGTTAACTCTTGACCTCTCTCTTCCTTCTGCCAGAATTTCCACACGTTCAACAGGTCTTCATCACAAGAGTAGTTTTTAAACAAAACCTGGTCTTTCCACATTTTCAAAAAAACAGGATGACCCCATTGATGATTATTTTTGATCAAAACTGCTGGAACAGGCTTCATGGATTTTCTCCAGTTCAAATAATCATTGCTTAAATCTTGAAAAATCTGCAGCATAGTGCCTTTGTAGACCTCCTGGTCTTGTTTTTGTTTCATTTCTTTCATGCTAAAATTATAGGAGAACATTGTGACAGAAACTCACAAGACACAGCTTCTCGCCACAGCCATGACTACCTCCTTGAACCCTGCCCGAGACTGTAAATGTTTTTCTTCTGGTAAGGAAGGCCACTTCTGTTGGGAATGAAGATCAACCCCCCAAAATAATAAACACCATTCTAAAAAATGCCCACGGTGTCAACAAGGTTATCATTGGGCCAATCAATGCTGGTCTGTTCCAATGCCAGGAAACTCCAAGTCAGGTGGTCCTCCAGCCCTGGGTCAAGTGAGGGGAACTCAGTAAAGACCTCTGGGTAGATTGGGCGGCATAGAGATTAAATTAAATAAACAAAAAACAAACAAACAAACAAACAAATAAATAAATACTACCCCAGTTCAATAAATCTGACTTGCTACTGTTAAAAGTGCCAGTCATGATTTGATCACAGCTGAAGAGATCAACTATAATTTCCCTCTCACTGTCTACAAAGTCAAAACAGCACATTATGGACCAATACCCAAAGACACTGTGGGTCTCATTCTCCCCTGCTCTAGCATCTCTGCACGGGGTTTATTTGTTGTACCAGGCATCACTGATGGGGATTTTAAAAGAGCTCTAATTATGCAAACGTGATCTGATATACCACAGGTCCTTCATGCAGGTGAAACTATTTCTCAATTGTTGTTGCTTCCATTAACACAGATGGGTCCTTCCACCAACCCCTCATAGTGGAGGGGTTTGGTTCTACTCGAGTTGCTGCTTTAACTACCATTGAGCACTCACAGCCCCAAGTCCCTCTTAAAATGGGATCACTTGTTCTTAATGGCCTGATTGATACAGGAGCTGATGTTACCATTATTGCAAAGAAAGACTGGCAAAAAAGCTATTCCACCCAGCCAGTGCATGACATTTGAGGAGTTGGAGGCTATGAGTGAGCCCAGAAAAGCCTTCAGCCCATTGTTCTGGAAATTCTAGGTGACTCTCCTAGACAAATCATAATCACTCCTTACATTCTGCCTATTCCCTTTTCCATCAGGGATTGGGATCTCTTGAAAAAGGTTGAAGCAAAATTGCAGACAAATTTATAATACAGGCCTCTACACAATCTGACACAGCCGTGCCATTAACATGGCTCCCTGGACCACCTGTCTTGGTTGATCAATGGCCATTGTCTAAAGACAAGCTCCACACAGTGGAGGCCTTAGTTAAGGAGCAATTTGATCAAGGACATAGAGTATTCCACCAGTCCATGGAACACTCCCATTTTCACAATCAAAAAGAAATCTGGGAAGTGGTGTTTGCTACACGACCTTCGGGAAGTTAACAAGTGCATTCAACCTATGGGCCCTTTGCAATGTGGCTTACCTAATCCAAATTTGATACCACAACACTATGAGCTAATGATAGTGGATCTAAAGGACTGTTTCTTCATGATTCCTTTAGCACCGCAAGACAGGGGAAAATTTGCCTTCACAGTCCCTGTGTACAACAATTCCCAACCTACTCAAAGATATTAGTGTAAAGTCTTGCCCCAGGGAATGTTGAATTCCTCGACTTTATGCCAAAATTTTGTGCATCTAGCCCTACAGCAATTTTGTTTAGAACACCCTGAATTGCTTGTATATCATTACATGGATGACATTTTGGTGGTGGGGCAATCCCTCCCCACTACTGTCTATGATTCTCTAGCTAACTACTTACAGAAAAAAAGGTCTTCACATGGACCCAGAAAGGATACAAACCACACCTCTATTTTTTATCTAGGGCACAAACTGTTGCAAGCTACATCTTCTCCGTTCTTACCAGAACTAAAAACTCCATCTCAATTTATATTAGTGCAGTTGCAACAGTTTCTCAGGCACTTAAATTGGGCTCTTCCATTTTTGTGCCTTCCTACTCATGAATTGCAGCCTTTGTTTAATGCACTCCAGGGATATCAGTCTCCTGCTGACTCCATACCCATCACCAAGGCTATGAAACATGCCATACATCAAATTAATGCAGCCTTGCAACATACCATGGTCGACCACCTTTTTTCTTTTGGTCCCTTGCAGCTGGTTACCCTGTACACTCCCCAACTGCCTACTGGGTTGTTGTGTTATGTAGCCCGAAGTCTGACAAGGCCATCTTTGTAGCAGAATGGCTTTATTTATCTATCACTCCTCCTCAAAATGTTTACTACACTCTAAATGCAATTACAGACTGTGACGATTGCCCCATATCACTCCTGTCACTCATATTCAGGATCTCATTTGCATGGGCCTATGAGAGGAGTAGAGGGGCAGAGTCAGCGAATATAAGGAGTTTTTGCAGAAGAGATTAAGGGAGTGATGAAGGGAGTAACCACACAAGTGTTTGACTAAAGTCTTTAACATTGTGGATAAAGGAAATCCATTGGTGGCAGTGAGGAAAAGAGGGAACGTCACAATTGGTATCAGCTGGTGGGATGACATAGTGTGAGCTCTTTGTTTCATGAAACAAGCAGGGGCCATGAGGAAAACATCACACAAACCTTGTAATCAGAGGATGCCATCGTGCCAAACAACTCACAGGTTGGGATCTTCTGTATTGTTACCTATTTCAAAGCTGATCATGATCATTTAATGTCTACGTCACTAACTTGTCAAATTGTTTTTGCAGATTGTTTTGGTGATATATGTGTTAATGCACCTAAAGACCCTCACTTAACATTCATTCAGCAAGTACCCTTTCACTTTTCTTTTCTCTGCTACTCCTTTCCCTGATGCACTGTTTTTACCAATGGTGCATCCACCAGAGGCGTGATTACCTTTCAGCAACCTCCCAAAACCTGGAAAACCCTTTTTTACTTCTATTCTAATCTCTGCTCAGCATACAGAACTGGCAGGTGTCATCCTTACCTTTCAAATGTTTCAAGATCAACCTTTAAATCTCATTATAGACACTCAATATGTATTTAACTTTCTCACTCATCTGTCACATGCTTATCTTTCTCCTGCTCCTAACTTTTCCTTAGTTTCCCTGTTTTTGACTTTAAAAACCTCCTTGCTGCCAGATCACAACCTTTTTTTGCAGATCACATCTGATCTCATACCTGATTTCAAGATGCTATCTCAGAGGGAAATCATCATGCAGACTTTGCTGTTTATTCCTTGTGTCCCCTCTTTTCCAATCCTATTGACAGCCATTCCTTTTTTCATCGGAGTGCTAAACAAGTTCATAAGCAATTTTCTATTCTGCTTTCTGAAGCTTGAGACATTGTTTCCCCCTACTCATCCTGTTCCATGTCTCCCATTTCCTTTCCTTTTGATGCTGTTAACCCACGAGGAACGGATGCCAATCAGCTTTGGCAAATGGATGTCACTCATGTTCCTACTCTTGCACCTTTTTCTTATGTTCATTTAACTATTGATACTTATTCAGGATACATCTGGGCTCCCCCCTCTTCATGGTGAGACATCTCACCATGTCATACAACATTGTTTATGTACGTTTGCAATTATGGGCTAGCATCAAGCCTTAAAAACAGACAGCGGCCCTGCCTATACGTCTCATGCCTTTGCCACTTTTTGCAATGAATGGGACATTTGACTTTCCCATGGTATTCCTTATAATTACACAGGTCAGGCTATTGTAGAATGAGCACACTGCTCTTTTAAATTTCTCTTTTCAAAACAAATCAAAAACAGAGGGATCAAGCCCCAATATGTTTCATATGTAGTATCAATAGTATTGTTCACATTCAATCATTTAACTGTATCTACAGGTCAGCACAAGTTGTCACCAGTAGAGAAGCACTTTCATAAAGAAATCCCCGTGGAACAGCTGCTTATAGTGACTTATAAGCAACCTCCTGACCATCAGTGGGAGGGTCCAGCCCCTCTATTAACGTGGGGTTGTGGCTATGCTGCTGCACTTACTCCCACAGGTCCTTTGTGGATCCTGGCTCGGTGTGTGAGGCCATATTGTGGGAAGAATGAGTTGGCATCGCAACCTACAGGACCCGATTCTGGAATTCAGCCCAGCAATGGCTCTGGAGTGGGACCAAGTGACTGCAGGTCGCCAGAAGCAGCCGGCCCAATCTGAAGGCACTCAGACCAAAGTTACTTGGGGGATGATAAAGACACTGAGTGTTGATGCAAAAAGAACTCTAAATTAGCAGCCATTATCTCTCAACTGAATGCTAGCTCTGTGATGGAATTATGCTCTTCAAACTCCTTATAATTTGCTGTTGTTTTATTCAATGTATGCCAGCCTTTTCCATAATAACTACCTGTTTCAAAGCTTTGCCTTCAGGCCTTCTCCGAAAAGCTTTATATGTAGTTCGCAAATACAGGTGAGGTAACCCCTTATTCTTCCCTTTTGCTTAGAGGTAGAGCATAAGATTGAAGAGTTATTTCAGCCAATTCTAGTGGCGATTAGGTAACTGGTATCCTATCTGAATTCTAACAACATATTACGTAACTCATGCTAAGTCAATAAAAAGATTTATCAGGGCCTTGCCTTGAGACTCTGCTGGCTTGGACATCCATGTTGTCGACTCCTTCATACTTTATTTAAGGCAATTAGCCTTCCTTTGTTCTGTGATCACCCACAATGGAAGTGCCCCCTGACATCCTGGTGGTGCATTTGGGAGGCAATGACTTAGACCAAAGTTTGGGCAAATCACTGGTCCTCCAGATTATAGTGGACCTCACAGCATTTGTGAATTGGTGTCTGAAGATACGCATATGGTCAGCTATGGTTCCATATTCTGTGTGGAGGGCCACACATGACCCCAAGCAGATTTATCAGGCCCTGAAGGGCATAAATAGAGAAGTCAACAGAGCTGTATGACAAGGACCGGGGTCAGTTGTCACACATCTATGTATTAAAGTTTCTCAACCAGAATTATATAGGGAGGATGGTGTGCATTTGTCTGACCAAGATCTAGACATTTTTGAGAGATTTACAAGGGGGTCTTAGGGCTGAACTGTTCAGTTTAGTGGAGGGCATGGGACATACTAAATAGTCCCTATGCTGTGGCAGGTAGTGTCAAAGGAGAAGGGTAGTTCAGTTCCTAGGAAGGCACCTTGAGGCTGCTATGCACCCCTCCTCTCAGAAGGGCACCATCAGAGGTTTGGTTGAGAGGAGGTGAAGCTGGGGACCCCAGGGGATGCAGAGCAGCTTAGGATGGAGACACGGCAAACTTGGTGTGCCACAGTTAGGTGATACATGGAAGGGTACTGTATGGTAAGACAGTGTGCTTTCATTATAGGAACTTGATTGGCAGTCTGAGCCAGAGGGTCAAGGCTGACTCTGTCTACACACCAGTTTCAGGCACTACAGTAGGCCCCCTTGTAAAGGGAAGGCTTGGTTATAAATAAGTTAATAAAGTTGTGGCCCTAGCTCTTCCATATTCCTGTGTCTGTCTCATTATTCCAGTCTGGCCAGGCAAAATATCATGAGCTAGCCTTGGCACCTTTATTCTGGTTTCAATATGACATATTTCCAATGTCTTTGTTTTGGTGTTGGTGTTTTGCTGCTTTTATGTACTTTAATTTTCCTTTGCTTGGTTTTATTTTGTTTGATTTATTTTATTCTTTCTTTCTTTCCTTACTGCTAAATTCCCTTGGGGATATTATCAGATCAATTGTGAACAATATTCAGTGCAACAGACAAATGAGCAGACAGAGTGCTTTACCATTTCTAAATCCCAGCATTTTCTTAACATGATAGTATTTAGGGACTAGTTTGCACAGCCATGTTGGACTGGTAAGTATTGGCATATGCTGTATTCAAGATATTTACTTAGGACAACAGTTTTGAACTGTTGGAAACAATCTTGCACCTTAGTCAACAGGATGAGCAGGAGGATTGACTCACCACATGTTGTAATAAGTAGGAAAAATACATTAAATCTAAAGATAGCTATGTCCAGAGGCTGCTGTTAGGGAGAGTGATATCAAGGGATTAAGCATCACCAGACTCACAATATTCCAGAGTAATAAAGCTGAACAACACAATTTGGGAGTAAATGTGGCCTTGGAAGGAAAATTAGGAATCTTTAAGTCAATAAATGAGAGATGGGAAGGAACTAAGACAGGGCACCCAAGTGAGAGCTTTGTGAAAAGCTGCTGCAAGTGAGAGTTGTGGGCAGGGCTGATCTGGGCTGATAAAGTAGTTTCCTAAAGCAACAGAGCACTGGAAGAGACAGAGCTGCCTACAGGTACTTTCAGCATTCTGGGTCATTTCCACAGAGTGGCCACTTCTTTTCTGACTAGTTCGATAACATCCTGCTCTGAGGGTGTCCTCCACATCTTCTTCTACACTGTATAGAGATGCTGTAAACCCACTGTTAGTTCTGCTTGTGATGGGGTGTTGTGGTGGCTGTGCTCAGTTCTCACCTCAGGTGGCAGGAGAGTGACTATCCCCAGTTCTGGCTGCTTATTTTAAAAAATTAATCGTTGAGCCCTCCATGCTGAAATTGTGAGGAAAGTGATCTCTTTGTCCTTGTTTCTAATATACCTTCTTGCTCTGTTAGCCTTTACTTTGTCTTCTGTTTAAGGATGCCTGGCTGCCATATATGAAGACAAGGCAATACACATTATTGTGCACAACTTGAAATTGCATATAATTTTAAGAATCAGTAGCAGCAAACAAGTTTGCCTCCATATTTTCAAATAATCAGCCAGGCATATTTTGCTTGCTGTACATATCTAAGGACCCTAGTTTTGCATAGATTTTGAGCAAATTGCTAAGAGTTTGGTGGGAAAAAAATCATTTCTTCTCTTCAATATGGACTCAACATAAAACTCTCACAGAGCTTGAAAATTCCATATCAAGATATCTTGTCATAGATATACAGTGGTGACTCGCTAGAAAAATGGCTCGCAGGACAAAAAATTCACAAGACGAATGGTTTTGGCGATGGGGTTGATGACTTGCAAGAGGAATGTTCCTATGGCCATGCTTTGCAAGATGAATGTTTTCCATTTTTTGTTCCTGCCTTATGTTTGCTGATTTTTAAATGTTTTTCTATGATGTTTAAAAAGTTAAAGTTTTTTGATTGAAATTTTTGAAGTCATTTGCACAATATGTATGGCTTTAAAGGGCACTTAATAAACCCTTTGTAAACCAAATTTGACTTTGTTCTGACTTTTTTTTGCTCATAGGAACACATTAATTAGAGTTCAATGCATTCCTATGGGAAAATGTGTTTCGCAAGACAAATTTTTCGCAAGACAACATTAACCACGGAACGAATTAAATTCATCTTGCGAGGCACCACTGTACAGATATCTGCAGATAGCCTGAACATTACAATTTAGTAAGTAATCTTCATGGCCCTATAGTATTGTTTAAATTGTTGGATTGTTATTTATTTGTGTTTTATTCCATAATTGTAATTTGTTCAGTGTTAAATGTTTTATGCAATCAGTATTTGCTATTGGATTGATTGTTTTGGATTTCTATGCTTACCCTTGTCATTTGAGATGGTGTGAACCATTTTGGGCACAATTATGCAAAAAAAAAGGAACAGAAATAAAAGAAATGAAATAAGAGTTGAAAATTATCCAGATGCATCAATGTTTATCTAGGGATTGAATAAAACTTAATATCTAGACCAGCACATACAATAGAATCTGCCCAAATTCCAAAGAAATCTCATTTTCTGAGTGCATCGAATTTCAAGAATGTTGAAGTTATGTGGCAAAAATGTTCAGTCACAAACAAGAAATCTCATGCCCTGCTGTTAGGATATATTATAATAAATGAAAGATATATTTATTAAAATAATATTTCTGCCTGTTAAACTATTTTATTAGATATCTATTTATTTATTAGATTTCTATGTATGCATTTCTTTGTGCTTGTGTGTGTGTGTTTATTTCTATTAGAATGTTGTAGATAAAAATTGTTGCATTTTAGTTATTGCTGGCACCAAGCAAAGGAACAAGTACATATCATTCAGCTGCTACCAGTTAATTAAATCAGTTTTGTTCACCATTAATGACAGAGGTCCTGGCAATGTATCATTTAAGAACCAAGTAGAAATTGTTTATTGTTACAAGTGATAAAAGTCCAGTCAATGTTGTTACCTATCAATTAAACAACCTTCCTCCTCCATTCTCAACTGCCTACTCTCTCTCTCTCCCTCCTTTTCATCACCCCACTTAACTCCACCCCTCACCAACTCCTGTTGGTGCATGCAAATCTCCACATAAGTATTAATGAGCAGGGTGAACTCTACAACCCTGTACCCATTTCTTGTTACAGGCAGTAAGCAGCAAATGTTGTGATGTAGATTGTTTGAATATTCACATTTGCTCAGTTCTGTTCAGTGCTAGCATCTTCCCTAGCTCCTGGGGCTTCTTTGAACACAAGAATCAGGGTGTGTGGAGGGGCTTCTGTGAATGAGTGCCCTAAAATGAATGTAAACATTTTAACAAAATTTCCAAAAATGAAGGTATTTTGCTGGCACTGTTGAAAATATTTTTAAAAAAGAGAGAATAGTTTCCACTTACTTCCAATACTAATGAAACCCATCTTTTTCTACTTTCATACATTTTGTTTACCAGGTGCTGCCATATTTTTGAATATCAATTGGATGTTTTCTCAGAAATCCTCCTTCTGCTTTTTTGTTTAAGCCCCATGGCACGCATGCAATGAGTATGAAGATAACTCTGAACCATCTGTATTCCTTGGTTTTTCTGAAGTTGTCTTATATAACTAATTAACAATAGAAATGTGTTAATTGCATTAAGTATAAAGTAGCACAGTGACAGATTTCCCACAGAACTGTTGCCAGAATTTTTAAGTATAAATCATTTTGCTTGTACAGACCTGAAGCTAAGTTAGAGTTATTTTGTATGCCAAGTATGAAAGTGTTTCCCTCAAGCAAATAAAATGAATTTTCATACAAAGTTTAGATGTGCATAAACCATAGAAAACCTTACAGAATTAAAATAACAACATTTTATCCTTTTAAAATATTCATTTAGAAGACTGTTCTGTTCTTTGGTTCAAGACGTCCAGCACTGACTACTACTTAAATGCTGCAAGATGTATATGGATCTACATCAGAGTTTGTCCCATTTAAATCAATGAGTTTTCTTCTGAGGAAATATGCAGAAGGGAAGCTGAAATTTCAGTTTGCTATCTTTTGTACTGTGTCACAATTTCCTTTTATCATAGAGTTACATCAATTCCATTGACCCAGTGAAATATGCTTCAGAAGGTAGGAGATTTTCTCTATGATTTACAGGCTTGTGTTTTCTTATTCATACATATATTACATTTAGCATGTGGTTGATGGAAGACCAAATGATCATTTTAGAAAGTTCTCTCCCATGAAGTTTATATAGCATGAGACAACACACCCAGCAGTCTTTTATCCTTGCTAAAATATGGTACTGTATGTTCAGCACGAGTATTTATTGTGTGATAAAGACAGTCTTAAATATTGTTTTAATCTTCTTCTTCATCATCTTACAACTGCAGAGCTGGAAGTGACCCTATGGATCATCAAGTCCAACTTCTGTCAAGGAAGCGGAGTGGGGAACTGAACTCCTAACTTCTGTCTGAGCAGCCTATTTTGCATAACAGTTTGCAATCATTCTAAGTCAGAATATGTTGTGCGATAGTTTTATTATCTCACTGTTGCACACAGCAGCTGGTTAGTTCATCACAATTTAGCATTCAGATAGCTAACCAACAAGCTATTCAGAATGGTGCCAGAATTGTGATTGCCACTCTTTGTCATTCAAAAGAATACCTTCCCTCTCTCTTCCCATCCTTCTCCCTCTCATAACTGTTTGAGAACTTCCTCCTATATTTGATGCCTCTGTATACAACTAAAATATAAAATGCCTCTGACACATAAAATAATAGCTGTTGTATCTCTACAAAATTGGATGGATGGATGGATGGATGGATGGATGGATGGATGGATGGGTGGGTGGGTGGATGGATGGATGGATGGATGGATGGATGGATGGATGGATGGATGGATGGATGGATGGATGGATGGATGGATGGATGGATGGATGGATGGGTGGGAGGGTGGGTGGGTGGGTGGATGAGTAGGTAGGTAGGTAGGTAGATAGATAGATAGGTAGATAGGTAGACAGGTAGATAGATAGATAGGTAGATAGATAGTTAGGTAGATAGGTAGATAGGAAAATGAAGCTGTTAAATGAGATACTTCCACTTCATTCAGAGCATTTGCAAGACATGCAAGTAGGGTTTGAACATCTTTTTTAAAATGTGATTGATCACATAGAAGAAAAACTGAGTGATGTCTTGAATCCATCTTGTATACCAACCATGCATTGAAGATGCTGACAAAAAGATGCTTTTCAGCAGAGCCCAAAGATATCTCTGCTGCTTGATTAAGACATATTTCCAATTTTCAGGCTTTCCACATATAATCAGCCTTCAGTCTAGATATGTCCTAGATCTATTTAAACTGCAGTGCATCCACTCTTGTTGCTTAGTTTCATCACAAGAAGTGAATTTGAGACCCATTTCTATTTCCTTTTGACTCGGGATTTCAGAAGTTTTGCTGTCCTCCATATTGTTTATATATTACTGTTCAATGGGAGCATTCAGTCTAAGCAATTTCATCACTTTTAGAGGCACAGTGGAGACAGAGATTACTACTTCAAATTTATCAGGGATAGGGATAACTTTTAATATGCTGGCATTACCTCTCCATTTTAAGAGAGACATATGAAGCAGCAAGATTTTTCACAATAATTTACTAAAGAACTTTTTTTTCTACTGTTTCAAGCAGCAGGTCCTTACAGGTAATTGAGTGGCCTAGGAGTAAAACATGTTACATCATGACGTGGCTGAAATTAGGGACACATGTTAGGTTTTGCATGAGCTCCTGCTAGGTGACTCTTTCCTGTTTCATTATTCTAGGTCAGAGTGCAGGAGAGATGTTGATGTTTTCTCACCCCAGTAAGAAGTCTGGCCACCACATTCCACACCATTTGAAGCTTCTGCATCAATCTCAAAGGTAACCCCACATAGAGTGCATTACAGTATTTTAATCTTGAGACTACAGGTGCATGGACCAGAGTGCTGAGGGCCCCAACATCAAGAGAGGGATGCAGCTGGGCAATCTGCCAAAGATGGAAGTAGGTGGTGCGGACCACTGATGCTATCTGAGTTTCCATGGTAAGTGCCAGATCAAGATGTACCCCCAAGCTACGAACCTCAGTCTTTATGGTGAGAGTCACCCCCCCCAAAAGTGAAGGAGTTTCCCAAACCACCAATGTCTGGGCCACCCACCATCAGGACCTCCATCTTGTCCAGGTTCAGCCTCAGACCATTCGCCTACATCCATCCCAGTATGGCATCCAGACAGCGCTGTAGAGATGGAACGGCATCCATTCTTGTAGGAAAAAAGGAGATGTAGACCTGGGTGTCATCACCATACTGATGACACAAAGCCCCACACCCCCTGATGACCTGACCCAGCGGCCTCATGTAGATATTAAATAGCACTGGGGAGATAATCGAGCCCTGCAGAACCCCACAATTGAGATTCCATGGAGCCAATACACTGTCCCCAATCTGTACTCTCTGGGGATGATCCTCAAAGAAGGATCAGAGCCAGGCTAATGCCAGACCACTGATTCCCAGCTTGGAGAACCTCCCCAGGAGGATACCGTGGTCAATGGTATCGAAGGCAACTGAGATATCGAGAAGGACCAACAAAGACATTTGCCCCTGTCGGCCTCCCTTAGGTCATCAAACAGGGTGACCAATGCCGTTTCTGTACCGTGGCATGGCCTGAAGCCAGACTGAAACAGATCCAGGGTGTTGGTTTCATCCAGAAGGGCCTGAAGCTGGTCAACCACCACCCTCTCTACCACTTTACTAAGAAGAGAAACATTGGTGTCTGGCCTATAATTGCCAATATCGTCTGTCAAGGATAATCTCCACACTGAGGCAGATCAAGGCCTATGATGATCAGCAGCCATACTTGACAGGTGTGCAAAATGCTGAATCATGCAGCCTGGGATGATGCAATGTTCACACTGATTGTCTGTATGTAAATGTGCATGTGTATAACTGTGGGGACATGTGGAGAAGATGTAGGATCTCTTTTAATGAATGTCATGCTGTCATGCTGCCAGTTTGTACTGCTGAACTTCTGTATATACTGTAAATACACTTGGTGTCAGAAAAAGCTGTCTTTGTGTCATTCAACTCGACTGCTTGGACTGAAACAAAAATGCTACTAAATTACATCAACAAGGGTTTATGGGCCCAGAGACATCTGCCTTGTGCCAGAAAAGCCAGTGAGTGCCAGAGGCCACCACAGAGGCCAGAGGAACTGATCCAGAAGTGGAGAAAGTCCAACAAGGTGAGTGTCCTGCCATTCAGAGGCCAGGAGGGGATGGAAGATGGAGATAAAAAGGCAGTAAAATGCAGCCAGTTGGGGCAGCAGGAATGGGAGGATTCCCTCTTACAAAGCTAAATGAACGGAACTATCTGACTTGGTCAGTTAAAGCCGAAATGCTGCTGAGAATGGAGGATTGGTGGAAGATTGTTTCCAATCAGGCAGATTGTTGGAGGAAGAGGAAAAAAGGAATAAGAGGTCCCAAGTCAGAATGAGAAATGACATCCTACAGCAGGGGAGAGCTGCTTCCAGGAGTGACGGAGAACAGACGGGAAAGGCTCTTGCTGTAAGATGCTGTTTCAAGTGTGGATCAGAAAAGCATTTGCAAAGGAACCACAGAGAAAAAGAAACTGGCCGGAGAAGTGGAGGCAAGAAGCAAGGGGAGGATTTCTCTTGTACAGGCTTCTGATAAGGACTCCAAGGTCAACACCTGGGTTCTTGACAGTGGAGCTTTTTGTCATTTAACTCATAAATCTGATCTGTTTTCTTCTCTATGTGCTTCGAAACACAGCTATGTGAGCATGGCGAATGGAGAGAAATCATCAGTAACAGGAGAGGGAACAATTTACATTCCACGTTTCGAAAGGAAATTACATGGAACTACATGGTGATTTGCTTGTGCCCAATTTAGACTGCAATATCCTAAGTGTCTCATGTTTGGACAAGGAGGGTTTTACAGTTACATTTGCTGATAGCACATGTGCAATTAAGAAAGGGATCAGGGTGTGTGCCACAGCAAAACTTGAAAATAATTTATATGTACTGAAGGGAAGAACACAAAACAAAGTAGCACGTACTATAGTCAAAAACACACCACCACATGAACAGTGTGTTCATTTGATGAACAGGAGATTGGGTCATGCTAATTTCAGGGTAGTAGAAAAAATGCTAAAGATGGCAAAAGGTTTTAAAATGAAACCCTGTAAGAATTTTCTGGTTTGCAATGTATGCAAAGTTGCAAAATCAAAGGTCCAAAGAATAAGCAAGGAAAGTAACAGGCAAATGAAGCCTTTCCAGTTGGTTCATGCAGATATAATACGGCCTCTACCACCATCTATGGGAGGAGCTAAATATGTTTTAGTCTTGTTGGATAACCACACTTGTTTCTCATTCTGTTTTCTCATGAAATATAAGGCATTTCAGGGCATGGGTGAACTTTGTGGAAAGACGTTATCACCAAAAGGTGGGCCAGATGCAGACAGATAGAGGGTCCGAATTCATGTCTGGAAAGTTCCATACATGACTGACAAAGATAGGGATACATCACAGAAAAATACGTCCCTATTCTCCATTTCAAAATGGTGTGGCAGGATGCAGGAATGGAGTCCTGCAAACCATGAAAGATGCCCTGTTAGTGGATGCTAACATGAGTATTTTGTACTGGGGATGGGCATTTCAGATGGCTAATTACATGGTTAATAGAATTTGGTCTTCAGCCATAGAACAGACACCATATTACATGCTCTATGGCAAAGAACCTTCCCTGAAACATATGAGAGTGTTTAGATGTAGTGAGTGAGTGCACGTTCCAAAAGAAACAAGGAGAAAAGGGAGACCAAAAGCCAAGAAAATGAGGTTTCTGGGATATGAAAAAAGGTCTAAAGCATATGGATTCTTAGATCGAAATAGAAGTGTGGTTATTTCCAGATCAGCCAATTTCTGTGAACACAAAAATTATGACAACATTCATTCAAACTCAGAGGTGTTCATACCCATAAACAATGATGAAATATCTCAGGAAATAGAGGTGGTTCCAAAGCAAGAGGCTGAAGGAAGCTCACGTCCCAGCAGCTCAGAGGAGGAGGAAGAGGAATGTAGTGAAACAGAGAGTCAGCCTGTTGAACCAGAGGTTCCCAGAAGGTCAAAAAGATCTAACAAAGGAATACCTCCATCAAGGTTTCGTGTGGGGGAAATAAAAGTTTGTCATGTGTTCCATGAACCTAAGAATTATGAAGAGGATTTGCTTTTGCCTGAGGCAGAGAAAATTAAATGCAACAAGCCATGAAAGAAGAGTTACAATCCATAGATGACCATGGAGTATTTACAGAAACCACATTGACACCAGAACATAAAGCAATTGGAAGCAAATGGGTCTACAAAAGAAAAATGCAGAACAATGGGGAATATAGGTACAAAGCCAGACTTGTAGCTCAGGGATACACACAAAGAAAAAATGTATGATGAGATTTTTTTTTCCCAACAGTAAAAGCAAAATCTTTGAGGCTAGTTAGTCACTTTGACATAACTACAGCATACTTGAATGGAGATCTGCAAGAAGAGCTATACATGGCTCAGGCACCTGGGTTTGAGAGTTCTCAACCAGGAATGGTGTATAGGTTAAACAAAGCAATTTGTGGGCTTAAACAGTCTGCATAAAATTGGAACCAGTGTCTAGATTTAGCACTGAAACAACTGAAGTTTAAAAATATCTTGGAAGTTTAAGCAACCCATGCCTTTATGTCCAAGAAAATGGAAAAGAGCAAACTGGACAAAGCCAGATATTGCTGTAGGAGTCAATATTCTGAGTAGGCATACTGCAAAGCCAACACAAAAACACTGGTTGGGGGTGAAAAGAATATTTAGATACTTAAAAGGTACCCTTGACACATGTTTGTTAATACAACCCTCTAGTGATTTAAATTAAAGGTTTATGTAGATAGTGATTGGGCCAATGACATAGCTGACAGGAAATCAGTATTGGGTTTCACAATAAAGTTTGCTGAGACATTGGTGGGATGGAAATCAAGGAAGCAAAGTTCTGTTGCCATGTCCACTGCTGGGAGAGTTTGCTGCTCTTTCAGAAGTATGTTCAGAGATTGTGTGGTATAAGCAATTACTTATGGATCTGAAAGTGAAAGTGGATCAGGCCATAACAGTGTTTGAGGACAATACCACATCATACAGATGGCAAAGAGAGAAAAAATGAGAAGAAGAAGCAAAAACATTGATATTAAATATCACAATGTTAGAGATCAACTAAAAGAAAAACTGATTCAACTGCAGTATTGTGAAACAGAAAAGAATGTAGCAGACATTCTAACAAAACCACTGAATGTGCAAAGACACAGAGAACTAACTGAAGAATTGGGAATATGTTCTGCTCAGGTGTAAGTTAGGAGGGGTGTCAAGGATAATTTCCACACTGAGGCAGAACAAGGCCTATGACAATCAGCAGCTATACTTGACAGTTGTGAAAAATGCTGAATCGTGCAGTCTGGGATGATGCAATGTCCACACTGATTGGCTGTATGTAAATATGTGTGTGCATAACTGTGGGGATATATGGAGAAGATGTAGGATCTCTTCTAATGAATGTCATGCTGTCATGCTGCCAGTTTGTACTGCTGAACTTCTGTATATACTGTAAACACACTTGGTGTCGGAAGAAGCTGTCTTTGTCTGTGTCATTCAACTGGATTGCCTGGTCTGAAACAAAAACTCTGCTAAATTACACCCAAAAAGGGTTTATGGGCTCAGAGACATCTGCATTGTGCCAGAAAAGCCACAGAAGCCAGAGGAACCAGTCCAGAAGTGGAGAAAGTCCAGTAAGGTGAGTGTCCTGCCATTCAGAGGCCAGGAGGGGTAAAGGACGGAAGAGGGAGATAAAAAGGAAGTAAAATGCTTACACCAACATCGTCTGCCACCAAATTTGTTTTCTTCCTACTGGGCCTAATGAGTGTCTCCTCCTGGAGAGACCCATTAATTTTTGCAGTCGCCCATTTGGTTGTTGTAGGCCTGCCTGCTTTGATTAGCCAGGCCAGGCAAGGGTCAAGTGAGGAGGTGGTGGCACAACAGTGGTAAAGCACCTTGTCCACCATACCTGGCATCACAGGCTGAAAGAGATGAAATCTCATCAGGCAAGGCAGAGCGCTGGACATCTCTGCTCAATCTACTGTGTTCAAAAAAGCAGAGAGCTCCCAGCGGATGGCCTCCACTTTAGATTTTAAAAATGCTGCAAATTGGTCAGGTGAGATACTACTAGGAGGCCTATCACTTAGGCCAATTCCGCTCAGATCACAGACTATATGGAAAAGTTCCACCTGCTGATTTGAAGCTTCGCTTATCATGACAGCACTCAACTAGCAGCCCTCACCTTAGTAAGGTAATGGTTAGTTGTGATCCTGACAGCTTTCCAATTATATTCCATTGGGATCCATCTCCAATTGCACTCTAGCCTTTTCCTGTTCTGCTTCATAGCTCACAGCTGCTGGTTAAACCAAGGCACTGGACAAGCTTTGCAATGGAGAGGGTGTTTAGCAGCGATCATGTCAACAGTCCTAGTAGCGGTGGGAAGCCATCCATCAACCAGAGCCTCGACAGAGCGCCAGTCTGATCAACCGGAATCTCTCTCATGGAATCCTGGAATCCTATAGGATCCAGTAGCCTTCGAGGTTGGTTGGTTGGTTGGTTTAATATACCATGTTAATAGTGCTAGGCACTATTCTGTGTGGTTAATAAATAATGCAAATAAAGAAACAATTGAGACAGGAGAAAACAATACAATTGTATAATAATAATTTTAAATATCAGAATATAATACATAAGACAGCAAAAAAAAGTCCCTCAGAAGCTGCTGCTCACCATTTAGCAGCGTCTTAACAGTGGGCAAGAAGGGAGCCAGGTGCAGCTCAAACAAGGAGCTAGTTCCAGACAGTTGGGGCCACAGCCAAGAAGGCCTGGCTTTTAATAGATGTTTTCCTGTCCTACTTCAGCATGGCCACCTGGAGGAGCATTGCTGGGGAGAATCTGGTGGTGTGAGTAGATGATCTAGGAAAAAGAAGCTCCAACAGGTAGCAGGGCCCCAAATGGTGGATGGATTTATAGGTTAGCACCAAAACCTTGAACTTGACCTGGGATGTCACTGGTAACCATTGTAGATGAACCAAGACAGACAAGATGTGATCAAATTTACTCACACCCATCACCAGTCTGGTGGGTGCATTCTAGACCTCTTGTATTCTCTGGGTCAACTTCAAAGGAAACCCCTGTATAGAGCTTTACAGTAGTTAATCCTGAAGATCACTGGTGCATGCACCAATGTCCTGAGGGATCCCTTGTCTAGATAGTGGTGGAGCTGGACTATAAGCCTAAACTCGATTAAAGACTGACCAGAAACTTGGAAATCCCAGGAGAGCACTGGATCCAGGATCATGCCCAGGTTCCAAACTCAATCCCTAAGCAGAAGATCTGGTCCATCCAACTTAGGGAGAACACCCCTAGTCTATTAGTGCACTCCCCAAGAGGAGGTTCTCCGTCTTATCTGGGTTCAGTTTAAGCCTGTTTACCTTGGTCCATTCCAGAACCAAAGCTAGTGCTCCACTGACCAGACAATAGGAGAGAGAGAATTCTGTGTCATGAGCATACTGATGACACTGCACTCTGATTTCACTTGATGACCTCCCCGAGAGGCTTAACATAGATGTTGAAAAGCATTGGCGAGTTTGAAGACCACTGAGGCACCTCAGAGTTGAGGGTCAAAGGAGCTGACAATTCCTCCCCAAGCTGCACTCTCTGGACATGACCCTCAAAGAAAGACTGGACCCAGTTAATCAGCAAGCTACCATCTGAGAGCATGTTCAGGAGGATGCTATGGTTGATGGTATCAAAAGCAACTAAAAGATCCAGGAAAACCAACAGGGTTATTCCTTCCCCATCAGCCTCTCTTAATAGATCATCACACAGTGCAAACAGTGCTGTAATCAGTCCCATGCTGTTATCTGAGTCCAGACTGGAATGGATCAAGGCAATTCTCATCCTCCAGATACATCTGAAGCTGCTCCGCCACCATCCACTCGATCACCTTGTCCATAAAGGGCATATTGACAACTGGTCTAAAGTTGTTGAGATAACACATTGCCAGATTGGACCATTTCCTTCACTCATGAGGAATGGCAACATTCCTTCAGTGGTTAATGATATTGACAACCCAACTGCATTGGCAACTTTTACGAGTCAAGTGGGGAAAGGGTCTTGAGGGGACGGCAGGTTTGCAGTGGGCCAACACGCTGGACACTTCCACCAATATTACAGATCCCAACTGAGCCTGTCAGGACTTTTCCCACATGTGGAATTCAGAGGAGAAGCAGTTACTCCCCTTGCTATTGTCCTTCCACCTTTTTATTCAGGCAGGCTTTCAACCTTTGCCTACATGCAAAGGATTGGACAAATAAATCCATAAAAATGGCAGAACTGTAGGCTGCATCACCTGAATCTGCCAGTAGGGAGTTATAATTCTGAATGCTCAGCCCTATCCTCCATACACCATAACAACCCTTCCAACATGTGACCTTACACACACACACACACACACACACACACACACACACACACACACACACACACACACACACACACACACACACACACACACACAGAGGAAGGAGTTTTGCATACTTGTCTCCTTGATACAATTCATTATATGTAGTGAGTTTTTTTGCAGAAGCAACCTTTCAAGACTGACATCTACCCTTCAGTCTGGAGGGATAAAGTCCAGAATTCTACCACCTTGTTCCATAGGATGTGGAGAAATTTTAGTTGCATGGTTTGTTGGATTCTGGTCAGTTAAAGTAGTTAACCTGGAAACTGTGCAGTTCAATTCACCTAATTTATCATTAGAAGGTAGGTGTGACTTGAATTATTTTCTCCATACCGTATTCTCACCAAAACAACCTCTGCTCAATTGATTTTGTGACCTTTGTAGTTTCAGGCTTGAATGATTTCCTTTCATTTCAAAATCTAAATACAGACACCAAGTTGATAGGCTTATTCATACCATTACAAATAGAACTGAAAGACTGCTCTATATGATCAATCTGAAATCTAGGATCAAATACATTTTTAAGTACGGACCTGGAAATACATGTCTTTTAGTAAATGAAAGTTATCACTTAATACAAATAGAAGGAGGCCTGGATGTATACACAGCCACATTTTATACCAAATGGGCAGAGAAAATAGCTTTCTAGTCTCTTTTGTGAACTGTTTTGAAAATAATGATGGAATGGGATTAAGCATGAAACAAATATTCACATATTTAGACTGTTCCTATGTGTTAGTAATAGACTTCCTTTTCTTGAGCATACTTCTGTTGACAAAGTGACTTTGTGTCCTTCTCTTGCTCTCTTACTATGACTAAATGGAAGCTATTCTGTTTTCTATACATCATGAAGAAACAAGAACCATTGGAAAAGCCAGTAACACTAGGAAATACAGGAAAAGATGCAAGGTGGATTGACTTCATGAAGAGGATTGACTTATTAAAGGAAGCCATGATCTCTGCGCAAGAGGCAGCGGTTCATTGTTGAATTAACTACAGCAATAGCTGACTTTATATAAAACAGTGACATATGTTCTTGTGGACCATCATTCCAACAACACTGAAGATGAAATGCTGTAGTGGAGTTTCATAAAAGCCATAACTTAGAAGTGAATTGAAGTCAGTCAATCAATCAATAAATAGTCCATAAGCATTATCTGTTGCACATGGAGTCATGAACATCTACAGTATGTGAAACAGATAATGGCTGTTAACATTTCTTAACATAGTGCAATTTGCTTCAAAACTACATCTTTTGTGTACTGTACCACAGGATTTTGCTCTGAAACTCTTATTGCCCACCCAATCCCAGAATGAAGACACGAGACAGTAATGTGGATTAAATACAGACCACACTTTATTAAATCAACATCAAAAAATTAAATTTGCCAACCTTGGCAAAGTAGGGGGCCTGCTGTAGTGCGGAAACAGGTAAATGGCAGGGGTATCCAAATACCCCTTGATCAGTAAATGGGTGAGTCCCTGGCCCCCAGGTTCCAGCAGTCTTAAAGACAGCAGGAACCCAGCCAGCAGCTAATAAACACCCCCAGACCTCAAGACATCTTTCATAGATGACTGTTGATCCGGAAGTGGCCCAGCACATCTTCCCACCACTGGCCCTGTAATTGCACAATCTGCAGAGCCAGGAGGTCAGATGCGCTATTGGCTTACCTGAGATTACAATTGAGACACACTGAAAATACCAGTTTTTTCTGCACTACCTGCAAGTGTGACCAAATATTGTCACCAGATTGCCAACAACCCTTCTCCAGTGTGGGATAGGTGAAAAATCCCCCCATCTAAAGGCCAATCAGGATGAAGGTCAAAAATTCCTATCCGGACCCTTAAAGGCAACCAGAAAAACCCACACTAGAAATAGGGAGGGTGGGTGCCCGAAACAGGAAAGAGGGTGAAGCAAGGGGGAGCGCTCCTCTAAATACTCATGCTCCCCTACTCACACGAGTCACGTGACGCAAGACAGTCTTGCCTCATCCGGGATGGTGAGCAAATGCCAGCCATGCTGTTCAAGATCAGTAGACCATCCAGTGGCTGTAATCTTGGCCACCCAATCCCGGAATAAAGACACAAGACAGTAATATGGATTAAATACGGGCCACAATTCAACATCAAAATTTGAATTTGCCAACCTTGGCAAAGTAGGGGGGCTGCTATAGTGCGGAAACAGGTAAATGGCCGGAGTATCCAAATACCCCTTGATCAGTAAATGGGCAAGTCCCTGGCCCTCAGGTTCCAGAGGTCTTAAAGATAGCAGGAACCTGGCCAGTCGCTAAATGAACACCCCCAGACCTCAAGACATCTTTAATTGATGACTGTTGGTCCGGAAGTAGCCCAGTGCCACTTCCCACCACCAGCTCTGTAATCGCACAATCCGCAGAGTCGGGAGGTCAGATGCGCTGTTGGCTTACCTGAGATTACAATTGGGACACACCGAAAATACCTGTTTTTTCTCCACTATCTGCCACAGCATAGGGACTAGCCGAGCTATGTCCCATGCCTGCCACCAAGCCTTTCGAGCTCAACCGCAGGCCCCCTTTTATGTCTTCTAAAAAGACATCCAAACCTGTGTCAGAAAGGTGGACACCATCACTTTGAAAAAACTGATACTTATTCAGTTGGATCCTATGGTGACTAATGACTGATTCAAGGCCACTGCTGCAGACACCTCTACAAATTTCTCTGTTTACGCCCCGCCAGGCCTTGTTAACATCGCCAATATTCTGTGTGCCTCACCAGGCTAACTGTGGAATGATTGTGGACCACATGATCCACATCACAGGATACCTGGCATTCAACCCCTTGAGGTCACGCAGAATGTCTAGGATCAAAGCCTTACCCAACAATTTAGGCAGATCGTTGCCTCCTAGGTGGATTACCAGCACATCTGGTGGGAACTGGCCAAATGCCATCATCCTTCCAAACTGGATCCATTGCATACCACACAGCCCCTTCCAGGTAATGTGTGCGTGGGCGCCAAGCCCCAAATTGGTGCTCCACAAGGACGAGGCAGCATATTGCTCAGCCCAATAAATGAAGCTATGACCGATGATCATTATGTGCCTCCGACCTTCAGGCCCTAGAAAACCTGTGAAGACATAAACCGTCCCTTGCCTACAAATTAGGTAGGGTTCTGATGTACCTTCAATAACTAGAGGATGTCTGTTTAATTTGATCCATGCTATAACCTAGAGCTGCTGCTGTAGATACTGCTCCAATTCTGAAAGAATGGGACCCGAATATCATGCCCTTAACAGCTACTCTGTTCAAAGCCAACTCTGTGAGTTTCCAAAACTGATATCTAGTCAAAGGTGACATCAGCACGTTGGAAAAAAGACCCTGTTTCTTGGCCCCTAAGCTCAAGAAATGCTTGTGTGGCCTCAATGGGACATATGCTCTTAATGCCGCATCGCCCCAAGACCAATTGCTTCCCCTTACCCATTTGATCAGCCTTGGATTGCCTAATGTTAATTTTTAATCAACTGTCCTGCACTATAACATCTTGCTGCTGTAAGGCAAGTCACAATGTGTGCCATCCCCCCTGTCACTAACTTACCAATCCTAAGGGCACCGAAAAATGCTATTAAAGCCGCTGCTTTAAACAGTGTCATCTCAAATTTATCTCTACATAACCTCGCCCATTGCTCGCATATGCGTACCAAAAAGCTGTGGGTCTGATGGCAATTTTAATTGTATTTTAATTGTATTTTAATTATTTTATCTTTTGCTGTATTGAATTTTAATTATTGTAAGCCGCCCAGAGACCTCTGGGTAGTTTGGGCGGCATATAAATTGAATAAATAAATAAATAAATAAATAAAAAGAGGGGGAAATAGGTGTCCTGTTATCGAACACCCTCCCCCTCTCCCTGGACCATCCATCTAACATTTTATTTATCCTATAATCACCCAAAAAATCCTTGTGTCCATTAATTTTTGCATAAAAGCCCAGCACCAACAGCTTACCCTGTAAGGTGCCGGGTGCTCACCCTCTCCTATGAAGGAATATTATGAATTGTTGTAAGTGTTCTACCAGAGACGGGCAAACCTGTTCCAGTTCCACCATCTTCCTAAACTCCTGGAACTCAATACTTGCAGCTATGTAACCCTTTCTTGTCCTTGGAGCCAATGCAAGACCTGTTGCTCTTGAAGCTTCCTCGCATCAATCTGCCAGACCTCTGAAGGAAGAACTTCTGGCAGCTCCCTGGCTTCTGGGGCTAGCTCTCTGAACCACTCAAATCTGTTGACATGAGAGAGTATCAGCTATCTTGTTGTCAAGACCAGGACATGCCGGGCATGCACCATTACATTAAATTGCAGTGCCTGTAAAGTAAAAGCTCTGACTAAGTCCATGACCCTGTCAGAATGTGATGAAAGATTGTGTATGATGTAGACAACCGCTTGGTTATCACACCAAAAATGAACCACGGAATTGGGCCACTCTTCCACCCAAAGCCAAAGGGCCCCAACAATTGGAAAAAAATTCAAAAAATGTCATGTCCCTTGTGATGCCCTCATGGTGCCATTCATCAGGCCATGTGCCTGCACACCATCTGCCACAAAAATAGATTCCAAATCCTAATGATCCAGCTGCATCCGAGTTCACCAAAAGGAGACCCCGTTAAACTTCTCAAGGAATTGTTTCCAGACGAGAAGATCTTCCTTCATACCCTTTGTTACTCTGGTCCTGTGCACTGGCTGTTTAAGGCCTGTCAGAGCACCGCAGAGACACCACAGAAAGGCATGGCCTGGTGCCATTACTCTGCACACAAAGTTTAAATGTCCCATGATCTTCTGTAAATCCTTAAGAGAAACTTTTTTCTTACTTAGCAAGTCACTAACTGTAGCTCTAAGGTCAACCAATTTATTCTGAGGCAGCTTTGAAGTTTGCTGCACTGTGTCTAGCTCAATCCCAAGAAAAATGAGGGACGTGGCCGGTCCCTCAGTTTTCTCTTCTGCCAATGGCAAACCCAGTTCTCTTGCCAAGGCTTGAAAATTCTCTAGAATAATTCTACACCTCCCTGAATTCCTTTTCCCACAGAAAAGGAAATCATCAAGGTAGTGGACTGTAGAATTACAGTGCACCCTTTGCCTGATTTTCCACTCAATGAATGTACTAAATTTTTCAAAAGTGGCGTATGAAATTGAGCAGCCCATAGGTAAAGCCTTATCTATATAGTATGATCCCTGGAATTGAAAGCCTAATAACTTGAAATCAAAAGGGTGAACTCGCAAAATTCTAAATGCTGATTTAATATCACATTTTGCCAGCTCCGCCCCCATGCCACAAGCCCTAACCATGCTAACAGCCTCATCAAATGAGGTGTATCTAACAGTACACAATTCTGGGGGAATGGCATCATTAACTGATGCCCTCTCTGGGTAGGATAGATGATGTATTAGATGAAACTCACTGGGGGCCTTTTTGGGAACTATTCCCAAAGTGGAAACTCTGAAGTTCACCATGGGAGGCTAAGGAAAAGGTCCTAGGACCCTACCTTCCTTCAGCTCTTTATCAATTTTACTCTGAACAATAGCCTCCATGCCAGCTATTGATCAGAGGTTTCTAGCCACAAATGCTGTACATTCACATATTCCTGGGATTCTAAACTTGTGTTGAAAACCCTGAAATAAGTATATCGCATCTTCCCTACAGGTAGTACTTCAACTTTAATTGGACTGGGTCCCCTTACCAGGGGTACCCCCACCACTGCTAGGCTTTTTACCACTTCCTGTTCCCTTGTTCTGATGCTGGGGACCCACTTTAAAACAGGTAGAATTTGAATGCTGCCCACGGCAAGTGATGCACTCATGACAAAACCTACATGGCCTTCTTGAACAAAAACCCCTGGAGTTGTATTCAAAGCAGGGCAGACAGGGTTGAACCACCTGCCCCGCTCCATGGTGGGGAGTTGGCAAGGTAACCATTTTTCTGTTTAGATGGCCGCTATCAAATCTGTCCCCTGTGTTTGGCCTTGCTAGGGGCATGTGCTGTAACCATAGACCCGGCTGTGGTTCATCCCAACATAAGTTGGGCTGAATAGCACTCCGCATTCAGAACACTTGGTAGTATTGGAGCCATGCCTGCCCCGCAAAATCAGTGTAGGCCCTATATATGATATCAAAATATTGCAAGAGGGCCAAAGCCCTCCACGGTTGAGCCTTAACTACGACTCCTGCATAAATAATAAACCCAGGGACCCAATTGACCTAAGTCTTATCCGGTTTCTTCCTTCTACGCTTCTCCTTCTCTTTCTAATCATCCTTATCAATGTCTTTAATATTCACTTCTCAATTCAAATGGTCAAAAAAAGTCCCTTCAGATTTTTTCTTTTGTGGCCAGGGTTAAATCATCTCCAAGAGGCACAGAGTAATCCCCATGAAGTAAGGCCATTAAAGGAACCATATTGTAGGCTGTGTTGGGTACAGATGGGTGCTGTAAAACATCTGAACCAGCTACTGTGTTAGATGGACCTGTTGAGGGGGGAGCCGCGTATGGTGTTCCCCATCAACAAAACTGTGTGTTAACATACGCCCAAAATTGTGTGTTAGCATAACTTATGCTAACACACATAAAATTGTGTGTTAGCATAAGTTGGGCAAACCCATAGGCAGTACATTGTAGGGTGTGGATGTGGCATAAGAATAAGGAGAACTGCCGGCCTATGGCCAAGTGAATGAAAGTGTCTGGGTGTCATGCGCAGAAGATGACTCACCAGATGATGCAGCAGCTGTACTGTGGTTGTCCACAAAGTGTGGTGTGCTGCAACCAGCCTTATCTGTCACGTTGTGTTCTGCCTGAAAAGCAGCTGTTGCTTCATATGTCCCCCTGGTGGCAGACCTTCCATGTTTCTTAATGCTCCACGCCTTTAGAGTAGCTGAGACTCCTTCCACATCCACTTGATCCTCGACCTCAGGGACCTGCATGGAATCTAAGGCAACAAACCAATCCATAAGGTCTTGAAACATTGCTTTTAAATTCGCCCTCTGGTGGCTTTCAGTGTCCCAGGCAGATCTGCGAGGAGAGACCTCACACTGCTGAGGTGTTTGTTTTCCAGCCTCTGAGCCTCAAGGGCTGAGATTTTCTCTTGCAGCTCTCTCCACACCGGCCAAGATTCCTCATCCGAGGATGATTGTTGTGGTGAAACCTGTGGGACCTGTCTTTTCCTGGCAGGATTTTTCCCCTGCTGGTACCCAGCCCCTTCCTTGATGTTGTTGTGACGGATTCAGATTTCAGTTAACAGGAAAACAATCACCTGTTCCAGAATAGATGGCCACCCACAACACTAAGCACTGCCATGAACCACTTTAGGCTGCACAGTCAGACACCTAAACCACTGAACTTGCAATAGGTGGTGCCCATTCAAGCATGCCACTTAGTTCCCAGTACAATACCAATAATATAGTTAAAGATGATTAAACAATTCATTATCCTGATAACTAACTATTACTTACTCAAATAATTATAGGCAATTTAATATGCAGGCCAAACAATCAACTAATAAATTCTATTTCCCAATCAAAATTTTGTTTACCTTAAAACTCTACTCTCCTGATTAGCTCTAGCAAGCAATTAATTATTTAAAATTATTTGTATTCTATTCTAATTACCAATTCTAATATTCTAATTCCTAATATATAACTAATTTCTGTAAGTTACCAGTCATTTTTATTCTTAATATTTATCTACAATTGATTCAATTCTGTAATAATTGCCAAATAATAAAAATATTTTATATTCCTATTCTACACTGCTCACTTGCTTTAGCTGCAGCCAGTGGTTAGCACAAAATGGTGGGGGGGATGCGCGAAAATCATAAAAAACAAAATGGCGTCCGCTCATCACTGGAACCCACTGCCCCAAAATGAACTCAGTTACTCCCGAAATTAAGTAAAAACTCCCAAAACCAATTGGCAGAAAACAAGTATACAAATGAACTTCTCCACTGCCCAGCAGGCCCAAGCTCCAGCCTAATAAAAGGAAACCCCCATGCCGTGACGCGGCAGGAGCGAAACCACCCCGCTGCTTCTCTCTTCTCCCATGCTCAAACTGATTAATAGAAAAAGGGGGAAATTAATTTAAAAGGAAACAGAATTATGTAAGATAAAATACCACCCAGGGAGGGAGCAGAAGCTGCCCTCCCATCACAAACACGATCGCTGTTGCCACCAAAGCAAGCCAACTGCCAACACTCTTTCTGACTGACACTCCTTCCTTTTCAGTGCCCAAAACAGGAAAGAGGGTGAAGCAAGGGGGAGCGCTCCTCTAAATACTCATGCTCCCCTACTCACACGAGTCATGTGACGCAGGACAGTCTCACCTCATCCAGGATGGGGCAAACACCAGCCACGCTGTTCAAGGTCAGTAGACCATCCAGCGGCTGCAATCTTTGACACAGGGCACCCTAAAAAGCAGAAAGAACTTAGAACTTTAATTGGACTAAAAAGTTTCAAGGCACCTTGAATGGCCTCCTCAAACCTAAAGCTCTTATGGGGAGTGAGGTGGAGGATTGCAAATATGCCAACTTTATGTCTTACAATATTAAGCAAGTGTGTAAACACACACACACACACACACACACACACACACACACACACAGAGAGAGAGAGAGAGAGAGAGAGAGAGAGAGAGAGAGAGAGAGAGAGAGAGATGTACCATTAGTATAATGCTTACCTTTCATTTCACTGCCATCTGTGCAGTTTAGCAAATATTGCTGTATGTGCTGTAGTTGCAAATATTCTATACAACTCAAGTGTGTAACAAAACATCCCATTAAAATTCCTCTCTGTGTGTGTGTGTGTGTGTGTGTGTGTGTGTGTGCGCGCGTGTGTGTTTGTGTGTGCATGTGTGTGTGTGTGTGTGTGAGAAAGAGAGCATGTGTTAGTTTTAAAAGAAGCAGTTTTAAAGAGGCCAGAAAGTGTAAGACTGATGATAACCTTCAACACAGTGCAACGGTTGCATGCATATAGGCACCTCTACAGAGATACTGGGGCAATGATCCATGGTAGGAGCATATGCAAGAGTGTCTCTGTTTCCTTCTTTGAAATATTAACAGATATATGCTATAAATAAACCTTTTATCTTACAGTACAGATCTTGAGTTAAGATGTATAAACCCTCCTAAGAAATCCTACCCTTAAGAGGGTTTGCCAATTTGGCTGAATCCTGTGTGTGTGTGTGTGTGTGTGTGTGTGTGTGTGTGTGTGTGTGTGTGTGTGTGTGTGTGTGTGTGTGTGCGCGTGCGCGTGCGTGTGTGCGTGCGTGCGTGCGCGCGTTGGAAACTTCCTTCAGAATGCATAGCAAAGTCTCATTTGAGTAAACAAACAATTTTCAAGTTTTTGTTTAAGATTAATTAGTGAACAATTTTTGCAAATGCCCCTGTGAAATTTCACTTACCTTATTCCAGTCCCTCTGATTTCACAGTTCCTGCACATCAATTTTTAGAAAGACCTGTCAGATTTTCTTTGCATATTGATTTTGGCATGGTGGACATATATCAGAAAGGACTGCTTGATAGTCTAGTGTGATATCTCAGAGGATCTGACACAAATAAATAGCCATATGACCTCTTTTAAGTGAGTGCAGTTCTCCATTTGAAGCTCTGAGAAACAACCATGTTTCTTTTGAAGGCATGCTCCATTTGAAGGCCTATGTAATCCAAATCTGATCTAAAGAGAAAGAATGCTGAAGTGAAAGGTCCTTGAAGTTGCCCATTTTTTAAGTTGCACCTTTCAAATTCTATCCTCTCACTGGTACTCCCAACTTTTGCTGGTGACTGTTGTTCCTATCTGGCACTTCCAATATGCCAGTCATTATGATTCTGCCCACCATCCCATCTCATTCTGAGTCAGCGTGATATCACATCGTACTCTCATGCTGTCCTCTTTCTCTAATTCCATTGTGCGTCACATACATCCAGTCTTTCTGGGTTGTATGTCAAATTTATATTCTCCACTTGTCATTTAGTTCCAGTTCCATTCATTGTTTAACCTTCGCCTGATGGCACATCATCTTCTATTATACTCAGCCAGATATTTCAGCCAGGAAGTGATTGGACCCCAGAGCAACAGGCATGGGAAAAAAGTACTGAAGTGTGTGTATGATTAGTATTAATCAGTACATGCTAATGCTAATTTCCAAGAGAGTCCTCATGACATTGTCCCAACAGGTACTCAGTGCTCTCTTCACCCACAGGGAAAAAGTGCAAACAAAGTTCTTAGACTTCAGAAATGGTGAATGATGCTCGCTAACTTTCCTAAAGGAGAATTGCAGCTGAGAATGAGAGAAGCTGTCCTTGTCAAGACAAGATCAAGCCTGAGGAATACACAAGTGCTCCATGAGGTATGCTCTGAACTTTATTAAAAACCTGCATGCTAAGACAAGAACTCTCAACATGCTGCTTATTTGTGAGTCCCTACAGCACTAGGCATAAACTCAGTGTGCAGTTCACCTTTTGAGGACATTGATTAGTCGGCACTGCAGGAACAGAAAAGAAAAAAGAAGGGAAAAAAACAGAACACAGATACATAAGTTGTGGCCAACAGGAGCTTCTCTGCTACCCCACTATTTGGCTAATAAATTCCTACATTTATTGTGAGGCAGGTTTTGACCAGTGTTCCCTAAACCTTTGATACAGGGAGCTGCACTGTTTCTGTTAAATTAATAATTGGAGGTGACAGTAGTGTTGACAAATAAATCTTCCTTCTCTGCCACGATGATGGGCAAATTGGCACTTTGCAACTACAATAGCATTCTAGCAGTATTGATGTCTTATGTATTATCTGAGCTTTCTGAGCAATGGCTTCTGGGATTTCTGACCGTCATGTGATGCAGTCTCTATCTCTTGAAATAATACACGTTTTCTCATATATTGAGCCCATTGTGCAATGGTTAAACTGCAGTACTGCAGCCAAACCTCTGCTCATGACCTGAGTTGGATCCCAGCGGGGTTCAAGTAATTGACTCAGCCTTTCATCCTTCTGATGGGTAAAGTGAGTAACCAGCTCACTCAGGGTGGCAATTTGTAGCCTTCATAATTAAACTGTAAACTGCCCAGAGACCACTATGGGGCAGTATATAAGTCAAAACCACCACCACCACTACAGAAAATGTACTAAAATATCACAAGACCAACATCTATCCATGTTTTGGCAGTGGCCAGGGGTGTATTTGTACAAATAAGACTAAGGTATCAAATGTGCCAGAATTTTGCCCCAGTGACACAGTGACCCCCTTTTAAAAATGCTCCACTGGCTACCTGTGCTAGTTATGCTGTATAGAGCCTTAAGCAATTTGATAGAGAACTGTTTCAAAGACCACATTCACTCTGACAACCCTGCCAGAATTTTTGGGTGGATACTTTTGTTAATCCTACCAGCATTGGAGACATGTTTGATGAGAATGTTTGAATAAATTACTTCACATGACCTCTTCAAAGCTCCGGAATTCCTTGCCAAAGGAAGACATCATGAGTCACTGTCTGGTGGGTCTGCCAGTGGCAGATAAGAATAAGGAGATGATTATGACAATGGCAATGAAGGCATTGATAACTTTACTTTTTATTTCTCAGCACTGCTGGAGCATGGGGTGGATTAAAGGTGTCATGACCTAAAAAATTGTGGGTGAGATGACATTGAATTGGTCACTGATGAAGATGACAATCAGGATGATGATTCAGAGAGGTCACTGGTATTTAAACTATATTTTAGAATGGGATTTTTTACTTCTTTGTATTGATGTATTTTAATTATATTTTAGTGAGTTTTATATTGCTATTGCAATTGTTTATGATTGAATCTTATTGTTACCCACCTTGAGTGCCCTGTTTTGAGAGAAAGTCATAAGCAAACAAACATATTCTGTACACATATCATTTTATATAACTTGGAATAGCCACTTACATCTAGGTGGTCATCAGAAGAGATATAGTTTAGGAACCACTTTCAGAGATATAGAAATTATAACTGTACAAAAACAGGCTTATGAAATTTTTCACTCTATTTGTGGGTAGAGAAATGTGAGGAGGGCCATTTTACTGAATTTCTCTAGAGAAAGGGAGAAAAAATACAACAATTTCTCAAATTTGGGTTCATCATAGTTGTTTATATTAATGGTGAAGATTCTCGCCCAGTTCAGCCAATGGGTAGGCGCTGATGGTGCTAAAGGATAAGTGCCACTCCTTGACACATTCAGATGTACCAAAAAAGAAGAATAAAAGGAGACTGTCACTTAAATAAAGAAACCAGTAAAAGGAAGAATAAGCTAGGCTATTCAAATTAAATCATCCCTGCAAACAGTGTCATTGAAAAATGCTGCTGAGATTCTTGTCCAAAATTGCAAGCTAGAGCTGTGATTGAATAAAGTCAAGCTCCCCTCCAGCCCCTTCTCATACAAAACTGTTATTTCCCCTATATAATGCTCTTTGGGAGCAAGGGGAATCCACCAAAGAAATTTGAACCAATTTGAACCAGTTCAGCCTCAATTCAGACCAATCTAATCTGCTTTGGACTTGATCCAAATTGGCCCAATTGGATTCTGGATTTGGCCACATTGGTTGCACAGCCCTATGTATTTATACAACTGTTTCCCCATAAGCCCTGGACCAGTTTTCCAGGAGGGAAGTGTTGTATTCAGGTCCAGGAAAAAAGGGTAAGGTGGTGATATAATTTTTCCTTCGCTTCCTCTTTATCCATACAAGAGATTTCCATTTTCACAGCCCTTCAGAATGTATTTTGATTATATTCTTGAGCCTACTTAATATTGCAATGTGGCTGAGAGTGTTTCATTTATTATTATTATTATTTCTGTTACATATCTCTTTAGGATTTTGTAGCTTCCCTGGCTGCCCACATTGCCTATTCTGAGAAAACCCAGGGGAAAGATTTGCTTGTTGACATCTTACCCTGTACTTTAATGGAAATGGAGGAATAGGGATGACAGTGCTTCCAGCTGCCACAGGAGTGATTGTACTATAAAAGACCTGCACACAAAATAATCAGCTACTTCATATATAAGGTAAGCTTAAGAATCTTGAACTTCCCTGTGTAGATTTTTTTTTCTTCTTCAACATTCTTTTTCAAGGGATTTTATTTTCTATCAAATTGAATGAGGGATGAGAATAGTTGAAATCCTTCTGGGAGAAATTTTTGGCATAGCACTAACAGAAACATAAGAAGCTGGTGGACATTGAGACAGACCTCTAGTCTATCTAGTTCAGTGAGTCTAATTGGCATCAGCACCCTAGAGACTGAATCAGGAGTCTTTCGCAGCCCTGCCTGGCCAACCTGGGCCTTTTGCATGCCAAACATATGCTCTGCCACTGAGCGAAGAAATAACAGCTTTGCCACTGTTGTCGTCTGGAATTATTTGATTCTTTCTAGAGCAACTGGAATGCTTTGAGGCTTGAAAAGCTGGAAACTGTGCAATTAGAGACAATTAGATGCTCTCTTTTTCTTGCCTGTACATAACCCAAGCTAGATGTAAATGACTGCTACTGAATCAATTACAACATACAAAGGATGTAAAAGATACCAGAATGTTTCTCAGGATACAAGCAGGAACAATCTGATCAACAGCACAAGAAAATCATATTTACACTAGGAATTTGGAGCTAATTCCTTTTTACAGTAGCAAAGGTATAACTTTCCAATGTTAATTTTTTTTTATAATTACAGAAGAGTGGCATCATTTAGTGTGGAACAGCTGTATCAGGGATAATCTGATGCTGTGCTTCATATTTGTGCCTCCTACTGTGTTTTAGTTGTGAACGTGATGATTAATTAGAAGGGAATTTGCTCTATAGTGTAGGCCAGGAGCTTGTAGCATCTGAGGTGTTAAGGATTTTTTTTTTAAAAAAAGTATAAAGTAACAATGTTGGTTATCTTTGGCAAACAGGAAAGTAACCTTTACTCATTTTGAAAAAAAAACCAGACCTGCAACGATAATTACAACTAACTTATTGGGGAGCAGTTTGGAAAATCATTGATTAGTTGCTTTAAAAATATTAATAATAGTTGCTTTTAAAATGTCTCTCTTTATAGCTTGCTTTTTCTCTCTTTCCACTAGCATGTCTTATCATCTGATTAAGTTGTCACCTCGCATAGATATATGTTATCACAAGAATGCCTGAAATGTTTAGCTGAAGAATTTATTTAGTAAGTGTTAAAAGCGTTCAACTTCCTGGCACAAGAAAATGCATTTATTCTCTGCCGATCATTATTGGTTTCTGCAATTATTTTGTTGCTTTTCTTTCGAATTATTCAGTATAACAAAAACACTTACTGGAGTAGTTTAACATCATAAATTCCATGCAAACAGCCAAGCTTTCTCACAATGAGATTTCTTACCCTGTGATCCTACTGTAAGTCAGTTGTATGATAGAAGATATGGCAAAATGTCTCTCTGTTTGGGTAAACTGAGACATGGCACCAGGAGTCAAAAATTATACCCTCCCCCTGCAACAAGGCCCACCCCACCCCCACTGTTGTACGTTGCAGGCTTTCAGAAATTCCTGTCACTGCTGGTCTTCCATTGCTAGACCAAGAAGCTGCAAGGCTTTCTTTCTAAAACCCAGTTATGAGCTAGATTCTGCTTCTATCTTTATTCTACTAAAATATCCAGTCCTGCATAAACTAGATATTTTAAATTACTACACCTCCATTTGAGCAAGTCTTCATATGAAGAGGTCTGACTATATTAAAATAGTGCTTATAGAATTTAATCTTACTGTTAGAAGGTACCTTATGAGGGGAATCAAACTCGCCATCTAAGGCACTGAGTTTTTGATGTGAAATTTGTATGTGTTTTCTTCTTTGTTGGGCATATTTTCTCTCAAATCAGTTCCAGTTAACTTTCACATTTGAAACAAAGAGGTCCTCCCAACCCCACTGCTGAATTTTATCCACAGATACAATTAATGGCTGAGCTACTTTCAATAAATGAAATGCCATCCCTGCTAAGCAATTAGCTTATGGATCATATCCAGAAAACCACACATGCTTCCATCTGTAGCAAGTAACTATGCTATGTGACTGAAATGGTGCTCAAAGTGAATGGCAATATTCAGTTACTGTAGTTGTGCATTATGTGAAATTGTCAACATCATGATTAATAGCCCTTGTGAAAAACAATTAAATTGGCATCCTGTTGCTTGATCAACTACAAAGGCTAATTTTCTTGGGGAGAGAAATATATTTATGAGCATGTATTTTTGATGTTTTGACTGGAGCTCTTTAAATGTTCATTCGTTTGTGTTTCTCATGCATTGAAATATTAATTAAGGGAATATATGTCTTGTATTAAAATATATATTCATGCTGTCTTCTTAATCATTTCCAGAAGATGTAGCTTTGACAAGTGTGTGGGTATAAGATATCATGGGAACTGAATTAGAGACGCTGGTGTCAGAGTCCAGGCACTATACTGACTGAACTACCAGGGTAAGATGCTGTTGAGCTGGAGGGAGCTGCCAATGAAGTCTTTGCTGTGCTCAAGTATCAAACCAACAGTGGCCAGAAATGGTACTGCTGCACTTCAACCCAAAAGCACTGTATATAATGAGAACCCACCAGGGGATTGCCTGACTCCACAGAACAATTGCTTCAGTCATGCAAAAAAGTGGTCACATAGTGTCTTAGTCTGAGCAGCTTGTCAAAACCATGGTCACCAATCTGCCTTCATCACCACTTGAACTGTCTTTGAATATCTGGAGCCTTTGTCTACCTACTCTAGAACCTGAACTCAGCATACTTAGATCAGTGGTGAACAACTGTGACCCTCTAAATATTTTTGGCCTGCAACTCCCAGCAACTGGAAGCCCCATGCCAATGATCAGGGCTTATAAAGATTGAAGTTAAAAAAATATCTGGAGTATCACAGTTGCCCTCTCCTGTCTCACATCATGCCATCGTTTCTGACACCTCTGGAACCTGAGGGTAAGCATAGAAAGAAGATAGCATTATTTTGTAAGATATGTATGATTATCATGAAGGGTTCTGGTCCTGTTGTTGTGATGCACGATAAGCCTATATAAAGTGTTCTGAAACACCATCCTGTGGAAACATTGAAGAAGTGCTTTCGGGCCACATTGTATGAAATACAGCAACTCTATCATTCCTTGTCAAAGCACTCCTGTGTACAATAGCAGAATGAAAGAATCCCTACAAAGTTTCCTCTATAAGGAAGTATTGGAAAGAAACTTAATATTCTAGCTTAGTACCGAGAGGGAAATAAGAAAGATATTCATTTGTTATCTTCTCAGTGGAAATGGACCTCATTTTATTTCTATTTTGAGCTATTTTCCCCCTCAAGTTTATTTGATATTCCCTCTTGGTGGCAGAGAATCTTGACATAGTTCTGTTCCCTAGTGATAGTGTTTTTTCATTGTCTTGTGTGTATCTAGTTCTGGTTGTCTGCTTAACCCATCTTTGCTATATCCTATGTAGGTTAACAGAATGAATCAGGAGTCCTAAAAATACAGAGATTTTAGCAGAATGACTTATGGGAAAGGTGTCTAGAGTAGCTAACTTAAAAAAAGTCTTATTTTGCAGTTAAAGATGGATCCTGTTTCTATTTTTTCAATTTTTTATTTTATTTTTAAAATTATTTTAGCAACTAGGGATAAGGTAAGGATTACAAAAGGTAGGGGGGGATATGGGGGGAAAGAAGGGGGAGGAGAACACAAAATGTACTGTCATCCAACCTGTTCATGTTGTGAGAGGTGGGGCTTGTTGCGATGCTGCCAGCAGTTCCCAGAGAACCTCCCAGGGACAGCTGGAACCACCCGATCTGGGGGCCCTTCAGAAGATGAAGGGCCAAAGAGAAGACTTGGAGAAGTCTCCCTGAAACAGTCAGTGATCAACAGAGGAGAAGGACCCGGTATTTCTTCCCTCTGAAGAAATCACCCAAGCACAGATCGGATGCAGGAGCTACCTTGGGCAGTTAAGCTGTGAGTAACCCACCCCTTACAGAGGAGAGAAGAACAAACGGATACTGCATTGAAAACTGACAATAAAGTAAGTAGAAGCATTTGATTTATGAACGGCCCCATAAAGTGGAAAAAGAAACTAGAGTGGAGAATATTTGGCCAAAAGAAGGGAAGAAGCGGCTAGCTTGCTTACTGGTCCTGCTGTCTCAGAAAACTAACTAACTTCTAGTTTGCAGGCTGGTCAAGGCCGAACACTGAGAGACTGAGAGAAAAAAACTGATTCTGGAAATAATCCCATGGTGACATAATACAAATACGGACTGGACTTAAAGCTGTTATCAGTCAGGAAAGCAGAGTGAAAAATATAACATTGCACTGCCAGATTTCTCAACAGTATAGACAGAGTGCCATCAAAACTTTGGAACTGTATAATATACCTGGGGGTGGGGAAGCTTTGGGAGATCCTCCTCAGAGGCTATGGCTGTAAAGAGCTATATTATATACTGGGAGAAGCTAACTCATTCCAAGTGGAGAGAGATATTGTTGCTGAGGGTGGACTGTGGAACTGAGAAAACCAGGACTGTGGTTGTATACAGATTAAGCAATAATTAAGAAAATGTATACCTATCTATTAGAATATGAACTAGAGGATGAAAGGATGAAAGAAACAATGATAAAATGGGCAAAAAATGTTGGGTATAATGTAGATCTTGATAACTGGACAATGATGTGGAAAGAAAGCAATAAGATTTTGAAACCAGCAAATTTAAGAGAAAATGTACTCAAAATGTTTTACCGATGGCACTATACACCCATAAGATTAGCAAAAATGTCAGAGGGTAACAGTAACATATGTTGGAAATGCAGGAAAAAGGTCGGAACCTACTACCATATGTGGTGGACATGTGAAAAGGTCAAAATCTATTGGACACAGGTATGGGATTTAGTAAAAGAAATTATACAGCAGAGATTAGAGCTGAAACCTGAAATGGCATTACTGAATGTCATTTCAGGTGTAAATGACAATAAATTGAAGCATTGTCTTATGTATATACTCACAGCAGCTAGATTACTCTGGGTCCAGAAATGGAAAACAGAAGAGGTTCCGACGATGGAAGAGCTGTTAAAGAAACTATGGGACATGGCAGAGTTGGACACACTATCAGAAGCATTGCGGGAACAGCCAAGAGATGATGTAAAACAAAGCTGGGGACTAATATATCTCTGGGCCCAGAAGATGGTTAGCATATAAATTAAGGAAGGAGAAGGAGAAAACAATAATACAAACATTGAAAGATGAAATAGGGACTGAGAAATTTAAACAAGAAGAAATAAAAAACTGTTGAGGACTTCTACTGAAATTTATACAATAAAAAGGAATTAGACAAAGACTCTCAGAAATAATATGTACTGAAATACAATAAAATGAAACTGACTAAAGATCAAATGCAGTCTTTAAATGAGCCGTTAACATATGCAGAAATTATAGAAGCCCTCAAAAAGCAAAAAAATAAAATAAAATAAAATAAAATAAAATAAAAAAAGGGAAATCACCACACCCAGATGGTCTTCCAGCTGAATATTACAAAGAATTAGAAAATGTATTGCTTAAACCATATAAGAAACTCTTGGAATTTGTAGAAGAAAAGGGAGAATTGGCACCAACATGGTCCAAAGCAATAATCTTTCTCATACATAAGGAAAACACAAAGGGTAAAGAAATAAAAAACTACAGACCAATCTCATTACTAAACGTGGATTACAAAATATAATCAACCATGTTGGCAACTAGATTGAAAAGAATCTTAATACAGACAATACATCAAGACCAATTGGGCTTCCTTTCAAAAAGGCAAATAATAAAAAAATAAGGATAATCTTAAATACTTTGGAATACTATGAAGCTCACCCAGAAAAGCAAATGGCTATTATATTCTTGGATGCAGAGAAAGCTTTTGATAATCGGAATTGGAATTTTATGCTATAGCAATTGGAAGTGCTACAAGTTGGAGAAAGATTTTTGAAATTAATTAATGCAATCTACACCTAGCAAAAGGCAAAAGTTAGAATCAATGGAGTGCTGACAAAAGAAATACAAATACAGAAAGGTACAAGACAGAGGTGCCCACTCTCTCCATTACTATTAGTTCTTACTCTAGAAATATTAACTGAGCAAATTAGAGATAAAAAGGAAATAAAAGAACTGAAAGTAAGAGTTCATCCTTTTAAGCTCCAAGCTTTTGCAGATGATCTGGAGGATCAAGTGGACTCAATTGAAGACCTGGTGGAGATGCTGATGAATTTTGGTGATATGGCAGGAATGAAAATAAACCAAAAGAAAACAAAAATACTGTTAAAATATGAGAGATCAAGAACGACAGAGATTAATAGAAAGGACTAACTTTCAAGAAGAGAAGAGAGTCAGATACTTAGGGATCCAAATCACAAAGAAAACTATAATTGTTCAAAGACAATTATATGAAGTTGATTAAAGAGATACTGATTAGCTTGGAGAGATGGGACAAATTACAGCTATAATTGATGGGAAGTATAGCAACCATCAAAATGAATGTTCTACCTAAAATTTTATTTTTTATTTCAGACAACTAACATAATATTAAAAGAGTAATTTTTTTCAAGGACTTAACAAGATAATCATGAGATTTGTGTGGCAAGGTAAAAAAAAACACCAAGAATTAAAATCAAAGCAATGCAAGATGCCAAACAAAGAGCAGGTTTTGGTCTCCCAGATTGGGTATTGTATTATAGAGTCTGTGTATTAGTCTGGATAAAGGAAGCTCCGGCCGCAAGTCGATCCAAAATTTTGCGGCTGGAGCTGTACGTAGGTCGAAAAGTCCGTAAGTGGAGCCATTCGTAGGTCGAGACTCCACTGTAAGACAAAGAACTACAGTGGGCTCTTGACTTGAGAACTTAATCCATATTGGAAGGCGGTTCTCAAGTCAAAAAGTATGTAGGTCAAGTCTCCATTGACCTACAGTGCATTGAAAACCGATTAATCCCGTAACAGGCCGTTTTTGTTCCATTTTGGTTTTTTTCTGGTCTGTAAGTCAATTCTCAGGCTGCAAGTCAAACCTAAATTTTGCGGCCAGAGAAGTCTGTAACTCAAAAAGTCTGTAAGCCAAGCCGTCTGTAAGTCAAGGGTCCACTATACCTAGTTATATATATAGTCACTGCAGCCAGAATTCTTTATGCTAAGAATTGGAAGAAATTGGAGATATTGAAACAAGAAGAACTTATTGAGAAGATATGGGAAGCAGCAGAAAAGGATATTCTATCAGAAGTGTTGAAAGACTATCCAATACAAAAGGAAACTGAACGATGTGATTTATTATATAAATGGCTTGAGTCACCAGATAATGCTTGAATAACATAGAATTAAACTAAGATGTAAGTTGAAACCTGGAGGGCAATCAAATGGTAGAAAGGCAAAAAGTTGACTTGAAGATGGATCCTGTTTCCGGAACAGCTGAAGAACACTGATGTATACTGCTAAATTGTTCATTCTACACCTAATGAAATTAAACAGAAACATCTGCTGAGGACCATCAGGTTCAGATGGGACCACTGTAACCACCCAGCCACACTGTTCTGGTTGTCCTGTTATGAGTGAAACCATGAGGGCCATAGGTGCTGATGGCTGGAAGAATCTACTTGCCTGGCACCCTCTCACCACCACACCCACAAAACAACCAGACTTCCATTAGATGGTCGAGGCAAGGCCTGGTTTTAAGTACCACAAACCCTTCTAAGCCAAAAGGTCACACAATTCTATGAAGAATTTTTATATCAGTTTTTCAAAAAAAATCTCCAGTTTATGAATGTGGGATATTGTGCTTTTGTACCCAAAATTTCTAAAAGCCAGGAAATAGCCCAAGATTGCTACACAATATCATGGTCACTTTGCAAGCAGGAAAAAGGATGTCAAGCTTTACATAACAAAAGGCAGCATGGATATTGAGAACACCAATGGCAGCAGTCAATGTAGTCTACAGGATATCCTCCTCTGCTCGCTACTATTCACAAAATGACACCACACAAGGGGAAATCCCACAAGCTGGCTCCTTCTTGCATAAATTAACCATCTCTCACCCAAACATAAAGCAATGGTCACTGGCCTCTGGTAGCATGCATGAATGCACCACCAAAGGGATTACCATCTGTAAGGAACTTTGTTCCACACCAACTGCCATTGATAAGAAAGGAGTGGGCAGCACCCTGGGTTGTGGCAGAACAAAAATGAAGGTTGCCTTGGAGAGAAAGCCAACTGGCTGGGCTCTCACGTGGTAGTGTGGATAAAAGGAAGAAAACGTTTTTCACTGCTCAGGATATAAAGAAGTGACTTACAATGATGACATATGAAGCTTTCCCCACCATTATTTTTTTTCCAAGTACACCTAAATGTCCAGGTTCATACTCCTGGGGTTACATGTACCCCAAGTTGGGAATCACAGTTGTAGATGAACTTGACTGCTGCCACTGGTGCTGTCATTAACATTCAGACTGCCCTTTTCTATGTAAAGTCTGGCAACCTTTTTCCTGCTGGCAACTCAGGCACAATGTTGTGCAACAACATTGGACCATTTCCTGGCTTTTTGAATTGTGAGTACAGAAGCACAACAACCTACATTCGTAAACTTGTGATGGTTGGTTCTTGGAAAATGTGGTGTAAAAAACTGCCCTCTTTTAAGTTATGTTATAATGGATCTTCAACCAATATTTGATTGATCTCAGCCATGCCTGAGTTGCTACCATATTTTGGCCCATCTCTAAACAGAGGGCCGCATATAGCACACAAGTTGGTACTGCCAGGATTTTCCACAGGAACATAGATTGGATTTGCTCTAGGGAATGATCCCAGGCCTTTATCCATAAAGGTATGCCATACAGCAACTGTGGAATAATCTTTGCATTAAACACTTTTAATGCAGGGGGTACATATCTATTTCCAGCATTATAAAAGAATCTATGGATTGACTGGGTAGTACCCTTTAATATTTTATTTATTTATTTATTTATTTATTTATTTATTTATTTATTTTTTTATTTATACCCCTCCCATCTGGTCTAAAAGACCACTCTAGACAGCTAACTCTAGGATATTTAAGCAAATGTTTAAATTAAAGATTGAAGTCTGCACTTGATAACATCATTAGCCTTTACTTATGTGGAGCTGGGCAAGAGGATTCTGGTGTTTGCTTGTTTGTTTAATTCTTTTTTTTTCCTACCTATACCCTGTCATTTCTCCAAGGTGAAACATAATCTAGTGAGGCAGATGAGTCTTAGATAGTGTGATTGGCCCAAGAACTCAATGGCTGGATGGACATATGAAACCCAATCACACTACTCTGGCTGCTGTATCACACTGGTTCTTGTATTGTCATCAATTATACTTACTGGGATGACTTTTCACTTGTTTATTGGTGCATCCACATTCATCCTCTTTTTTGTATGACTAGACTCATACAGCTTGAAGCCATCACCTCTGGGAATGGATAAATCCCTGGGCAAACTCCTTGCTAAAAAGAGTGCTGTCAGGGAAGATGCTGATTATCCTTTTTTTTATCCTTCACAGATACTACTTTTTAAAAAGGAATAGGAGCATAAATAGGATAATAGACATAAAAATGACAATACTGAAGAATAATTAATGTTTCATATATTCTTTGTACTAATGTTGAAATGGTGCTGGCACACAAACTTCATGGATTTTTCATGGAACAACTTCTTTCTTATTATTACATCTACAAAGATGTCACTTATTTGGGCATGGTTAAATAGATGTTCTTGTTTGAGGTGAGTGGGTAAATGGGAATTTCAGCCTTGATTTTAACTGTATATAGGCAGAAAGTGAATCACAATCATTTTCTATATAGAGTGTATGTATATATCTGATTGTTTGGTCTTTTATCATTCCAAGAGTGCGACTATTGATGGGCCAGTGCAGCCAACCCATTTAAAATGTTATTTTTCTTTTTGCATGCAAACCCAAATCAATGCCAAAATTATTGTGGTGGCAATTGCTAAGTGCTGTTGACTGGCAATATAGATGTGCTGCTTCAACATAGTTTCTTCTACTACTACGTCTTTTATCATGCATTACAAAAGAAATAATATTGCATTCAAACTACCTAGCTATCATTCATGGGCAGATTTCATCATCATGAGAATCCTTTTTGTGGTTGGATTCGGGGTGAACCAATTTTCTCTCTGTTATCTATGCATCACTGCTTATTTTAAACACTGCAGAAAATGGCACAACTTGAAATGCCTTCTAGACACTTTCTGTTTTAGAAATTGCGTATTTTCCATGCAGATTGTTTAACATGGAAAGTTTCTCCATTTCTTAGTTGTGCTTCTCAGTTTGAAAGCTGCTGAGTAGGCTATATATATTAAAGACCTCATTACAAATTGTCTGCTTCGAGGAAGCCAAGATTTCTAACAGGAGTGGTTAAAATGTTCATTGGAATAGCATGGAAAATAATGAAACTTGTGTTGACTTACATGTTTTTAAGTATCAGGTGAGAAATACAATAACAAGAAAAATTGCACACAGAAATACTTTCATACTTATTAGAACCATATTCCACTGCCAGATCAATGTCTTGACCAAAATAAAATCACCAGTTATTTCAAAGAAAACTAACATGGATTCTTACTACTAGGTAGGCATCCTTCAGTCTCGAGAGACTATGGTATCGTGCCCTGTATGGAGGACTTGGAACAACCTCTAGTGTGGCTGAGAAGGCCAATTCGAGAGTGACAATCTCTTCCACACTGAAGACAAATCCAATCTGTCCCCTATCCAGCTCCATGGTTTTGCTGCTTTTGTGACTTCCTCTTTGCCTCAGCCTGCTGGACAAGGGTCTCTTCAAATTGGGAGAGGCCGTGATGCACTGCCTGCCTCCAGGCTGAACGCTCAGATGTCAGAGTTTCCCATCTGTGGAGGTCTATTCCTAAGGCCCGCTTGCAGATGTCCTTGTATCGCAGCTGTGGTCTTCCTCTGGGGCGATTTCCCTGCACTAATTCTCCCTACAGGAGATCCTTTGGAATCTGACCATCAGCCATTATCACAACGTGCCCAAGCCAACGTAGATGTCGCTGTTTCAGTAATGTATGCATGCTGAAAATTCCAGCTCGTTCTAGGACTACTCTATTGGGAACTTTGTCCTGCCAGATGATACTAAAAATGTGTTGGAGACAACGCATATGGAACATGTTCAGCTTCCTCTCCTGCCATGCACAAAGGGTCCAGGACTTACTGCAGTACAGGAGTGTGCTCAGGACACAGGTTCTATAGACCTGGATCTTGGTATGTGCCATCACCTTCTTATTGAGCCATACTCTCTTTGTGAGTCTAGAGAACATGGTAGCTGCTTTGCCAATGCGTTTATCCAGCTCGACATCTAGAGAGTGTGTGTCAGAGATCGTTGAGCCAAGGTACACTAAGTCATGAACAACCTCCAATTCTTGTGCAGAGATGGTAATAGAAGGAGGTGAATCCACGCCTTGGCCCATACAAAATGATGTTCCTGGATTCATTTCATGACTTCAGAGTCATAAGAAGAAGAATGAGGTACCTGGCGGTATCCAGGTGTTTTAGACAGCCACACCAGAGAGAGAGAGAGAGAGAGAGAGAGAGAAAGAAAGAAAGAAAGAAAGAAAGAAAGAAAGAAAGAAACACAAAGCACAGTAATATGCTACACCAATGGAAGCCCATCAACTAACTAACTAACTAACTAACTAACTAGCTAGCTAGCTAGCTAACTAACTAACTAACTAACTAACTATCTATCTATCTAACTAACTAACTAACTAACTAACTAAACAAGGGATGCTACCATCTAGTGATTTCATTCAGAGACAATGTCCAGAAAAGACGATATTCAGGAGAGAGCTTGTGCTTCCTTAGAGGATTGGTGGTGGAGGAAGGGTGGCAATCTCCTCTTTTGGCTCCATGTCAGCATCTTCCTTAATTGGTATTGATGCTGCCTATTTCTTTTTTCCCCACTTTCATTTCCATCACATCTTTTTTTTATCTTAACATTTTTATTCCCACAAATGATGGATGAGGGAATTATGTAACTCCAATATGCAAGAGTTGCTAGATTCTTTGCTGTGTGTCTTGTGGTTGCAACAAAGATGTACAGATATCCCTGATTTGGATAGGGCTTTGGCATCTGGTCAAAGACATTGCAGAGCCCTTCCGTTCAGTCCCTCTGATCTGTGATTCAGAATACACAGAACTTTCTCATTTCATGTCAATATCGATGGTTTCTGTTTCTAATAAATCATGCCTTCATATTAACTCTCAGTTAAAGCACAGTCTTGGCTATTAATCATACTTAGAATTTCTGCATGTTTATCTTAACATTATGGGCTATATCTAGTTGCTAGTTACAACTAAAGTAGATACACTGAATCAGCAAGTTGTATACTACTGTCTGACTGAAAAACGTTCCAGACATATAATGGGTCTTCTCTATCTGGAATTAAAAGGTGCATATTTTTTTCTCTTTTGCTTGTTTTTATCTGTACTTATTTCAAAGCTTGTGATTATTTGGAGTCCTTGTCATGGAGAAAAGGAGGACCACGTCACTCAAATGAATGAATGAAGAAATGAATGCATGAATAAATAATCCCTCCATAAATGTACGTTTTGCGATGTTGCTATATGTAATTCTGAACCAAAAGCTTCTTGGGGATATTTCTCTATAGTCACAAATAAGTAATTTTAATTTCAGAGTAATATAGAAATTGACAGCATCCATTTCTGTAACAACAACTGCAACACTTCTTAGAATGGATTTGCACTACCATTATTTTTCTTTCAGCAATGGCATGGAGTTAGATGCAGACTCCTCCATTACCAAACCATTCCAGAAGATGGATGTAACTTGAAATGGTCATAAGTCGAAGCACCATTTCCCATAGGGATGCACTGAAATGCAATTAATCCATTCTGGCTGAAGTAAAAAATCACCCAAAAAAAATCACTGCAAGAGTCATTGGAAATGCGATTAATCCCTTCCGGCCGAAAGGGGGGGAAAAGCAATCAAGTGTGCAAGACCCATTGGAAATGCACAGAAAACAAATGGAGCCAATTGGAAATGCACAGAGAACAAAGGGGGCAGGTTGGAAATGCAAAGAAAACAAAGGAAAAAGCAAGGGAAGCATGCAGGACCCATTGGAAATGGGGAAAAAACCCAAAAGCAACCAAACCCCCTCAATACCCATCAAAAATTGGGGGCAACCCAAAGAAACAAACCAACCCCCTAAGTCCCATCACAACACAAACAACTACACTGCAGAAACACCCAGAACAGCTTTTAAAATGCAGAAAACAGCACCTTACCTTACAAGGCAGCCTGAAGCCTCCCTACAAACGCACAGACATGCTCTCAGAAGCAGAAGGATGCAGTCTCAAACCTCCGATGACAATGTACACTCTTTAACGGCTGGGGCAAAAGAGCTACAAAGAAGCAGCCTCATCGCCACCTAAAGTTAGAAATTTGAATTTCCCACCTTTTTTTCCTTCCTTTTTCTGTTTGTAAGTGGAAGCTCCAGTCGCAAGTAGAAGCAAAATTTTGCAGCTGGAGTTAGTCGTAACTCGAAATGGTTGTAAGTAGGGACAGTCATACTTTTTTTTAATGTATTTATTTATTTATTTATTATTTCAACTACCAACACATATCTAAACCTACATTACAAACATCCCAGACCCTCCCCCCCCTTTGAGGACAGGGGTCCAGACCTCATTACATTCCAGCTTTCCCAAACTTCAGAGAGTATTGAAAAAAAGAAAAACTAAGAAGAAAACAAAACCCATCAATCATTTTACCCTATCTTCAGGTCTGACCCTGGGCCCAAGCATGTATTAAGTTCCAACTCTGTTTTGCATAGTCTCTCGGTTGATCTCGTAGCACTTCTGATAGTGTATCCAGTTCTATAATGTCCAGCATCTTCTTCAGGAGCTCCTCCATTGTAGGTACATCTTCACTTTTCCATTTTTGGGCCCAGAGTAACCTAGCTGCTATCAATATATACATCAAACAATATTTGATTTTCTTGTCAGTAATTTCTGGGATAATGTTTAATAATGCTATTTCAGGTCTCAAGTTTAATTTCTTTTGGATAATTCCTCTTATCATTTCCCACACCTGTAACCAATAGCCCCTAGCTTTTTCACATGACCACCACATATGATAGAAAGTTCCCACCTTTTTTTTACATTTCCAACAGATATTGCTACCACCTTCTGACATTTTTGCCAGTTTTATAGGAGTATAATGCCATCTGTAAAACATTTTAAGGACATTTTCTCTTAGATTTACTGGCTTAATCATTTTATAACAGTCTTTCCACATCATCGTCCAGTGATCAATATCAATGTTATAACCGAAATCCCTTGCCCATTTTATCATTGTTTCCTTTACCCTTTCATCTTCCAATTCAAATTCCAATAAATATGTGTACATTTTCTTTATTATTTTCTCATCAGAATAAATCCAGAGTTTATCTACCTGTACTTCACCTTCAAAAAAACCCAAATTTCCATCTTTTCTATATCTTGATTCTAATTTTTTCAATGACCACCAATCTGATGCCACCCCTAATTCCTCTAGTTCTTGCTTACTTTTTAAGTTTTGTTCTCTATTAAGTAACTCTTTGTATGTTAACATCATCCCTTTTGGATTCAACATTTTCATTGTAAAGGCTTCTATGGGGGCTACCCATAATGGGGTTTTCTTATATGTTTGTGCTCGGAATTTTATACCACACTAGATTCAATGCTTTCCTTACAATATGTTCCATAAAACGTGATTGTTCCTTATCTTTCCCATACCACACATATGCGTGCCAACCCATGCTTAGGTCATGCCCTTCTAGTTTCAGTAGTCTTTGGTTTCCCATGGTTATCCATTCTTTTATCCATGTCATTGCACATACCTTATAATATAATAACCAATTTGGGAGTCCTACCCCTCCCCTTTCTTTTAAGTCCTGTAACAGCTTGAGTTTTATTCTTGGTTTCTTAGTCTTCCATGTAAATTTGGTTATCAGACGATCCAGTTCTTTAAAATATTTAAAGTTCAATAATATTGGTAGGTTTTGGAAAAGAAATAGTAATTTAGGCAAAATCATCATCTTTAGCGTTGCAATTCTTCCCATTAATGATAGTTGAAGGTTACTCCAATCTTCCAAGTTCTTCTGAATTTCCTTCTGTATTCTAAGATAGTTCTCTTTCATTAGGTTGCTAGGTTTTTTGGTGATGACGACTCCTAGATATTTAATTTTTTGTACTACTTCAAAATTAATTTCTCTCAGCAGTTTTCCAGCTTCTTCTTTATTTATGTTTTTAATCATAACTTTTGTTTTTTGATGATTGATTTGGAGACCAGCCACTTGTCCATACTCTTCTATGATTTTCAATAATTCTTCTAGGTCTCCCTGAGGATTCACAAGTATTATTACCAGGTCATCTGCATATGCTTGTACCTTAAATTCTTCGCCTCTAATTTTAAGTCCTTTGATTCTTTCATTAGCTCTTATCTGTCTATTTAGGACTTCCAGTGTTAATATAAATAAAAGAGGAGATAACGGACAACCCTGTCTTGTGCCTTGTTCAATCGATATACTCTCCGTTAGGTTCCCATTGACCTTAATCTTGGCTTCTTGCTTCGAGTATATTGCTTTAATTATTTGTAGAAATTTTCCTTCCACTCCCATTTCCTTCAACTGAAGCATCATAAACTCCCAGTTGACATTATCAAAGGCTTTCTCTGCGTCTAAAAAGATTAACATCATCTGCTTTCCTGGATGAAGTTCATAGTATTCTAGAATATCTATTATCGTCCTTATGTTTGATGACATTTTCCTTTTAGGGAGGAAACCTGTTTGGTCTTTATGTATTGTTTCTCCTAAAATTTCCTTAAATCTTGCTGCCCAGATGGTTGTGAAGATCTTATAATCAATATTTAGTAGAGAGATTGGTCTATAATTATTGATTTTGTTCTTTTCGGTCCCCTCTTTATGTATTAAAGTAATATGTGCCTCTTTCCAAGTATTTGGTATTACCCCCTTGAACTCAATAATTTCGATTAACTTCTTAAATTGCGGACTTAAGATTTCTTCAAACGCCTTATAATATTCAGCTGGTAGTCCGTCTGGTCCTGGAGATTTGCCATTTTCCTGTTTTCTCCAAACCTCTTGAATCTCCTCCATTGTGATTGGTTTATTTAATTTCTCCAATTGTTGGGGGTCAAACTTCCATTTTGGAGATTTATTCAGGTATTCCAGTTGCTTCTCTTGCTCTACTTCTCTTTTCTTATAGAGGCCAGTATAAAATTTTACTATTTCTTTTTCAATCTCCTTTTGCTTATAGATTTCCTTTCCCTGCTTATCCAGTATTTCCGTAATTCTCGTTTTCTCTTTCTCTTTTTTTATTCTATATGCTAACCATCTTCCCGGCTTATTTGCATTCTCAAAAAAGTTCTGTCTTGCAAATTTTATTTTTTTCTCCAACTCTTCTTGTTCTAACAAATTAATTTTATGCTGTAGAATATTTATCTTATTCAGCAAACTCTTGTTGGTTGGAGATTTTTTAAGTTCCGTTTCCTCCTTTTTTAAGGACATGGCCAGAATGTGATATTGTTTATTCCTCTCCTTTTTTCTTTGTAAATTATATTCTATTGCCCATCCACGAAAAAAGGCTTTCGCAGCGTCCCATATCACTGTCATCTCAGTATCCTGGGGTCTATTTATTTCAAAAAAGAATTTTAATTCCTTCCTAATTTTATTCAGAAATTGTTCTTCTCTCAGTAGATGGCTATTCAACTTCCATGAGCCTCTTCTTGGGATTTGTCCTAAGCTCATCCATATTGGATTGTGATCTGCATATGTGTTTGGTAGGATCTCAATTTCATTCACTTGATGAGAAAGTTCCACTGAAATCCAACAATTATCTATTCTTGACCAGGAGTTATGTCGATTACATTTCTGGTTCTCCATATGTCTACTAGACTTAATTCTTCTGCCATTTCTAAAAATACTTTGGGTATGATATTCCTTGTTCTTTTCTTCACTTTTCCATTACTCGTAGATGTATCCTTTTCTTTGCTCACTACTGCATTGAAGTCACCCATGATGCATATTTTCTGTTCCGCCTTTGGGATTAATTGATTCTTCAATTGGAGAAAAAAGTTGTGCTGGGATTCATTTGGTGCATATATATTCACCAATAGTATCTCTTCTCCCTCATAAGAAATTTCCACCATCAATAATCTCCCATCTTCTGAGGTGAAGACCAGTTTGGGTTTTAAATGTTTTTTTGATGTATATTGCAACTCCTTTTTTCTTCTGTTGATTTGAAGCCATAAAAGTTTCCCCTAATCTAGGCATTACTAACAATTTTTTATCTTTTTCTCTTATGTGCGTTTCTTGAATAAAAATGATATCCGCCTTTGTTTTAACAAGTTTGTTAAATGTTTTCTTTCTCTTCTGAGGTGAATTTAGCCCTTTAACATTCACTGAGATGCACTTAATTTGTTCCGCCATCTGCACGTTTCTTACTACCTGTTTTATCTCTCTGTTCTTTGCTTCTGGTTCTCCTTGCTACCGGGGATGTCTTGGACCTCTCTTCTTCTCCTGCCTGTTCTCCTCCTCCTCCTTGTTCTTCTTCTGAGTCTTCAGTCATCCACTGTAGTTCCTCTTCATTTAGCTTCAATTTTTGTTTCATTTCTATTAAAAAACTTCTGGCTTTACTTTTACTGTTCAGGTTGTATCTTCTAGTCTCCCACGTCAGGTATATTCCTTCTGGTATTTGCCATGAGAAGGGAATTTTCCTGTCAATTAATATTTTGGTGATAAAATAGTATTCTTGTCTTTTTTTTGCATACTCCAAGGCACCTGTTTCAGAACATTTATTTTTGTTCCTTTTATTGTCAAATCCTTCTTCCTGTTGGCTTTGAGAATCCTTTCTTTTGCTATTCTTGTCACAAATTTTATATGGATTTCCTTTGGCAGATTATTTTTTCTCGTATACCTATTGGCCTGTCGATAAACATTTTCAATGGAATTTTGTATCTCCTCCTTAGTCATTCCGATCTGTTCAGCCAGTTCTCCAGAAATTAATGTTATTAATTCCTGTGGCGTCTCTCCAGGCGTCTCTTCCAGATTCTGAATCCTCAGAAAATATGAGGCTTTCTCCATCTCTCATGTAAGAAGACGTGACTGCATCTCATCTATTTCTGTTTTAATGTCCTCTATGTCCTGTTCTGCTTTGTCTAATCTGCGCTCGACCTTCCCTACCACCTGGTTAAAGGATGCTAACTTTTCATCCAAATTTTCCACCTTTTGATCTATGTGTCCCACAGCTTCTCTGACTTCCTGAATCTGCTCTGAGACTTGCTTAATGATGTTAGATTGCAACTCTTGCAGCGCGGCTTTAAAAGGATCTGCAGTCATTAATTTAGCTGCCCCCGAAGTGGCATATCCTGGGGAGTCTTCCCTCTTTCTCGATGCCATAATATTTCCTTTTTGCTTTGCTTCCTCCTTTCTTCTTCTTCTTCTTTTTCTTCTTCCTCTTCTTCTCCTCCTCCTCTTCCTTTTTCTTTTCCCTTCCTCTTCTCTTCCTACCCTCTGGTTGGAAGAAGACTAAAAATAAGGGAGAAAAAATAAAACGAAATACCCCACCTCCTTTCTTGTTCCTGACAAAAAAACTCTTTCCCCCACCTTCAAAACCGTACCCCAGCAGATACACAGTTATTCAGACACAAAATTCAGTACATCCATCAAAGCATAAGAAACAGCTCTGCTGCAGTTTTCCTGGTCAGCCACTAGAGGTCTCTAATTACTCATAAAAGAGGTAATGATTATTCTAGAAGTTTTCAGCCTGCTGAGGAAGAGTTCTGCTCAGCCACCAGAGGTCCTCAGCGTAGTCAAAAAGTTCTTGCCGAGTCGTCTCCTTACCAAACAAAGCGTAGAACAGCACCCAAAGACAGACAGACACAAACCCAAATCTTCATGTAAAATGGGTGACTGGGCCATCAAAAACCATTTTAACACCTTTTATAATCCAAATGGGGTATTATAATCCAGCGTATGTTCTATGTATCTCTTAAGTGGCAGTCTCTGCTAATCTGACTGTATCCAATAAAACGAAAGGAAAAATGGAATCCTATCTGAAAGTTCCGCAGTCCTCTTTCACACTTAGAAGCTCTCCAGATGGCTCTAATATATCATCAAGCATGTCATAAGTTGAGGCACCATTGTATATTTTGCTCTGTAGGATTGGGCTTGGCATTAGTCACACTGAGGAAACTGTCACAGATAGCAGAAGGTTCCACAGTTCTTCTCCTTAAAACCCACTCCAAGTCATTCTCCTTTCTTGGAGGTTAGGACTGTGTCTGCCATATGGCTTACTCTCTATTTACCCTGGTTTGGTGTCCTCATTTGCACCTCGGGTGGACAGCAATAGTAAAAACCAACTGCTTCTATACATGAAATGCAGAGGGGGTCAATTTTGTCTTTGTCTCAGGAAGCAAAGTAGTTTGGTCCTGTGCTGACCCTTTGATGCACCAAAAATAAGAGCTCAGTAATAGGTCAAGGATGGGAGATCTGTAATGTTGACACATCACACTTTAAATTTTGTTGAAAACAGTTGAAAACCAACAGTGAGTAGTGGGACAGTTTTCAAGACAATGCCAACAACTGCTACTGCACAGAAATCAAGGCAATTTCATGTCTCAAGGGTCTGGACTTGGTATGAGCCAGTGGAGGAGACATTCAGGCCAAAACATACTATGGAGCTGTAGCATTCACCCTTATTATGTTAAGTGGTCATGCAAATTCATGTTGCAGGCTAATGTTGCTGAGAGGTGGAGCTGAACGATATGTAATAAAGAAGCGGAGTCAGTCAGGGAGTCAGTCAGAGTGAGAGAGAGAGGAGAGTGGAGTGCGGTATTTGGGAGATCTGAGGTGTGATTAGAGTGAAGAGTGAATACGAACTGTTATAACAAATAGAAGGTTGAGACTGATGATAAATGAACCTGTAGAAGTTACCTATGTTTAATAATCAAACATCTGTAATCAATAAACAAGTTTTATTCAAAAGACAGTGAAGTTTGGACCTTGATCTTCACCCTTCCATAATTAATGTTGATTTAGTGATCAACTGGTGGCAGCGGGTGAAAAGGAGTACAATGGTGCCCCGCATAGCGACGTTAATCCATTCCAGGAAAAACGTCGCTATCCGGAAACGTCACTATGCGGGGGGAAAAACCCCATAGGAACACATTAAACTCCATTTAATGCGTTCCTATGGGGACAAAACTCACCGCTAAGCGGGAATCCTCAATCTGGCCACCATTTTTGCCGCCTCGGTAAGCGAGGAATCGGCGCGAAAACGCTGCGGGTGGCCATTTTCTTCTTCCGGTAGCCATTTTGGAACCGCCAATCAGCTGTTCCAAAACATCGCAATGCGATGTTTACCCTATTCAGAACATCACAATGCAATCGGTTTTTCAATCGCAAAAAATGTGTCGCTATGCGGATTCGTCGTTAAACGGTGTGCTCGTTAAGCAAGGCACCACTGTATTAGTTTGCCTTTGTGTGCTCTGTGTTTGGAGAGTCAGACGGGGCATGAGGGGCAAATGCCACAGGAGCCAAACAGGCATGACACTCCATAGCCAAACAGGCTGAATAACCTTGAGTTGGCCAGACCTAACATTCCTGAAATTGAGGCTACCGTGCCTACAACAAGTTTGATACCTCTTGGACCTGGCACCGGAATGGGGATGGGGCACTGTCTTCTACAAACTCTGTCACTCAAGGAGCCAGTATGCCGACACAACAGGATCCCCAGCTGGAGCTCCTGGAGAAGCTATTAAGCGCCAATCTTCAGGCCAGATATCTGTTGCTTTAAGACTTCCCACATGAAAGTTATCCTTGGAGCAACAGGTTAAGGGGTTTCAGTTCAGTCCATTGTTGCTGGAGCAAGGCATTCACTGAGAGCTTTCTTTGGTGCTACACTTTCCTTCTGCCCTGTAGGTTCCCTCAAAGTCTGAACATGACAGGGATGAGAAACATCTTAGCCCATGTCTTTAGGCACTGCAAGGTATCAGTGGAGGTGACTGGTAGAACAGCTAGACAGTGATGTTGAAGTGCATGTTTCTTGACTGGATAGTTGCCATGGTTTTGTCTGCTGATGCCAGTGAGCCTAACAGAAAACCATCCATTTCCATGCTGTTAGCTGCAACCTAAGCTTTGAAAAATTACTCTTTCAGACTACAACAACCATTAGTCATGGTGATCTGGGGAATTTGAACTTTAGGATTCATAATCTAAAATCTACCTTTTCCAGTGATTGAAACACTGTCTCCTGCCCTTTCAAAATACCGTTAAGAATCCCTTCCTTCTTTGTTGCTATGCAGTAGCTGGCCAGAGTTACACTAGTGAACTGCCTCTCTGGAGGCAGTTGTTGGAATCCCTAAAAAAACAGCACACCTGATCACTTTAGCTGATGCTTTTTGCATCTACCCAAGTATATTTAGAGTGGAAGCTGGTATAATAGAAAACTACAGCATTACTCTTAGAATTAAAGGTAGATGATCCCCCAATACATCAAAAACATTGCAACAAAATGTTGAGAGTTAACCTTTCTACCTGTTAGGAAAGAAGGAGAGAGTTATGAATAATGTAATAAATTTAGCTTAAAGTGTGGGACTGTTAGTAATGGTAACCATTCCATTATTATTCATGCATGCAGTATGGTTAATCAGAAACTACAAAGGGTTGTAAGTTTTGAACCCTTAAGCAAAATTTATGAGGTCAAATTTTTGGGAACTATTCCTCTGGGCTGTAATTAGTATTGTGCGCTTATACAACCTGGTGTATTTCTGTTAGGCAATTTTAACATCTGTCTAGATTAAATGAAAGCAGAAAAAAGGTTCATAATATATTTTAAGTGCTGCTGAACAGAAGAAATCAAAATACAACACTCACTCTGAAAGCAAACAAAGACAGTAAGTGTAAGTGGGGAAAGAGCAGGTTTATTTTCTATGAAACTTTTTAATATACATATTCTACATGTCCATTTACTCACCTGAGCAACTGACATGGAGTGAAAGATAATTACAGGAGTAAAATCCGAATTTAATTCAACTCTATGGAGAACTATCATTCCCAAATACATTTTAAGAACCCAAAACTGATTAATTTTCCTTTCCTTTCAAACTGGGATGGCAAATTTGGGGCCATTCAAGATTTTGGACTTCAATTTTCATCATACCTCACCAGTGACTATGGTGGCTATGGATGTAGAAGTTCAAGAATATAGGGAAGGTCACATATTCCCTAGCCTTTCTCCAGAAGTATGGATTTTTATGAAGACAAAGAATGACAATATTCTGGGAATCTCCCTTTGGCAACTGGTGGTGAAGTCAAGGTGCCTCACTTCCTGTCTGAATATGCCATAATTCATGTCACCAGAAGTATGGGCCTCATTTCTGTCACCCTCCACCACCCTCACAGAAGAAGAGGTAGCAAAAATTCATCTTCCATTCCTAGTGAGAATGGGGTGACACAAAAAGCTATCTGGCTGAGTAAAGCTAATACCTCTATCAACACTTCTCAGACTGAGGTTGTGATCAGGCAGCTTGCTGTTTGGGGATGGGTTCGTTCATTCCTTTTCCCAGTACTTATACAATGACTTTGCTGGAGTGAACCAGTCCATCCATAGCATGTTCCTACCCACATCTTTCTGCTACCTGTCTGGAGCTTCTACTTTTTTGGTGTGGGTAGAATCACTCCATTTTCATTTATTTCCAGCAGGTATGTTTGCTGGAAAGAAGCCAAAATTAGTTTTTGGCTGTCAAGATTACTTCTGTTGTCAGTTTACCACATTGTGAAGTGACCTAAGAAGACTGTCACTTCAAGATACTGGTGAATTAAACAGTTCCTTTGCTCTTTGGAGAGGCAGAGGAAATAGGGAGGGGGGGAAAACCTCTATTAAGGCAGTTCTTCACCTGCTTATAGACTGAATGAGCCCATAATATGTTTATTCCCTATGCCAGTAGTCCTGGAAATACAGAGGATCAGAGGTCTCAAAATTCTTCATCAAACATGGTGCTAAACAAATTCTGAGGTTCAGCTTCATGTGGAAAATTTGAAGAAATTTGAGCTCTAACCATCTCACTACATCTCAGTGACTTTCTAGGGAGTCCTGTCACCGTGAATTTTACAATTCCTCAGGTTACCTGGGAGAATGGTTTAAAGGGAAGCCAAATGAGGGGCATTATGTGATTTGGAATGGGTTCTCCATTACAATATGGGAATGTACAAACAAATCTAGCATATTTTGTCAACTTCTGTGGCAATCTCCCTGCTTTGGCTCATGTAGTAGGTTATTTGCATGTACCAATGGGAGCTGTTGGGAGGCGGAGCCAGAGAAACTAGAATGGAGGAGTGAGTCAGATAAGAGGAGTTTAGTCAGTCAGTCAGTTTTGAGTCAGAGATGAGAGTCTGAAGTGAAAAGTTGGTTAGTCAGAGAGAGTCAGAGATGAGAGTCTGTTGTGGGAGAGTGTGTGGTAGAGTTAGAAGTTAAGGGAGGCAGTTAGGAGTTGAACTTATAGAGTATTAAGAGAGTTAAGAGTGAAACAAGTTATTACAAAACTACTGAATACTAGTTTAAGCCTTTGAAGAACCTGTTTATGTGATTTGTAACCAATAAATCTGTTTGGTTCAAATTTACACTCAGCATAGACCTCACTCTTTCTAATTAAACATTGTTAACAGAGATCAACTGGTGGCAGCGTAAAGGAGGAGATGTGTCGTGGGCCTTAGGCTAGTGAAATAACCTGGGGACACATAGGGGCACGTCACAACTACGGCATGTGTACCTGAAGCTTTCAGCATGGAAAAAGAGAAGGTGATGGAAAACACTCAGAGAATGGAGTCTTCTGTTCCACTCCACCCTCCAAACAGGATCTGCTCTATTTTCAGTACATAGTACATAGATGGTGCTATGTAAACCAATAAATAAATAATCCAGCAACATCTCCAGAGGGAAATTGCTTGAGATGAACAGCTGCAAGCTTATTTTGAGTCATGCTTGAGCAAGAATATATAGGGATAGACAGCTGTGAACAAAGACCATGAGTTAAAATAAATAGATCATTGGTTGTTGGCATTCTCAACCCATTTCATAATTAAGTAGCCTTGATGTGACAGGGTATGCATTGTAGAGTCATTAATCCAGAAGCCCAATGTATCATCCTGTACCCTGCAGTGTCTAATGGTTATTATTATAATATCAATCTCTCACTTTTTAATTTCTGAGAAGCCTATATTGGCCTTGTATAGTGCCTTTTATAGTATTTTAAAAATAGCATGGGACAATGATGGAGATGAGAATTGCCTTCTTGACCACCAATGACTGCTGCTACTGTGCATTTGTCTCCTCCACTGAACTTCTGTGAGTGCTATTGTGCAATTTCAATTTGCAATCCTAGCTCTGCACTGACCAGGTATAATAAAATCTCTCCCTTTGAAAAAGTGGCCCTTCTAACGTCTGGCAACATGTTTAATGTCTACCTGAAGTTTGTACTACCAGAGAAGAAGAAAAATGATATTTTAAAAGCCAAGAATTAATTTGCACATATTTGAAGCTAGTTGTACACTTGTGCTGTGTTTAAAGAAAGAGCTAAGCCTGCTGATAAAATAAGAATTGTTCAATTCTGAGCCCTCTGAGCATACTGGAGTTATGGACAGTGAGTGAGCAACTTGATAGACCAGCAGTATCATCAAAAAAGGGCTCAGCTAAATAGAGTAAAAAATTACTTCTGTGTTGCCTTTTGAGAAATCAACTGTGGGAGGGGTGGCATCTGTGCCATTACAAAGCTGCATTTCCTGTCAGTGTGCATCTAGTTTTATAGGACTGTGAGCATGTATCCTTCAATTGCATGAAAGCAGAACATTCCTTCAGCTTTTCTTGATCCAATGCAGAGAAGGGGACAGCAGGGAAAGAAGGATGTGGAAAGGCTCTCTGGAGAGGTTATCAGTTTTACATAAACCATTATAAATATGCACAGCCCAGTTATATATATACTTTTCTAAATGCCCAGTCAATTAGTTCCTCAGCAATTATTGGGGTGACTTAAGGCATAAGAGTGTGTCTTTCCACAACATTTCACTGGGAGATTCGTCTGTCCACAGGCCATGCCAGCAATAGTGAGCTGCAATCTCCTGCTATACAGCTTTGATCTCAAATGGAATTTTCGACTTTACCTGGCCCTTCTGCAGCCTCCAAGCAACTGCTACTGTTATTGCTGTATCTGACACTCTAGGAATTTGGCTGGTGTTCTTTCTTCCACTGTCTTTTCCACATAGTGCCTATTAGAGAAGGGGACAAATATAAAAACAGATCAGTTTTTCTGACAAATATAGCTGAATATATTCATCGATCATATTTGTAAAATTTTAAATCAGGATGAATATGGCTTGACAAAATATTTCCTCGGTTTTATTCGTCGATCTGTTCATATTCGTTACCCCTTTTGGGGGCCTCTCTGAGCTTGCTGACACCAATTCGAAGCTCTGGCCAATCAGGACAGGGATTCTGGATTGGCATGTCCAGCAGCAAATAGCACTACTGAAAGGTGTATCTACTTTTACAGATGCTTCATATAAGCTTTCCCCTCTGGCCGTTTCCCACTTCTGTTCGTGCTCTCTGGAGTGAGAACAGTTGCTGTTTGCTGGTGCTCTTGTGGTTTTGCTTTTGTGGCAGCAAAGACTTATATTTTTCTTTTTCATCATCATTCATCATCAACTTTACTAGGAATTTGGGGAAGGATTTCAGGTAGCTTAGGCTACTTCTTCGGAAGGGCTTAATTTTATTTCAAGTTCAAATAAATCAAAGCTTTTTTTCCTGGAGCCTTTTGTGTGTGTGTGTGTGTGTCATCTGGTGGAGGGGGAACTGTCATTGTGTGAGTGTGGAATCTCTTTTCCTTTATATTCAGTTTTCAAAAGTTCATTTTAGAGAGGCTTGAATCTCTCAGGGAAATTTGGTGGGTGGCTGGATCCATCATTCCTTTTTCTTCCAAAATTTATTGGGGGTGTCTAGGTGGGAGGATTATTCAGTTTTCAAAAGTTCATTTTAGGGAGGCTTGTGTTTCTCAGGGAATTTGGTGGATGGTTGGATCCATCATTCCTTTTTCTTCCAAAACTTATTTGGGTGTGTGTCTGACTGAGACTTAGCTGGCATGGCTTTTCTCTTCAGACTTTTTTGGCTTCTCTGCCACAGTGTATCAGGAGGGAAATTTTCCTAATTACATTATACTGAGGGGGGACTCTTTTGAGGCAGGCAGGTCACATTTTAGTAAAAGAATTACGCCACCATCATTCTAAAAATAAAATTTATACACACTCTTTGACCATCTATTAGTTTCCTTCCTCAATCTCCATTGCTTTATTTGTTTAGTTGGTTTGTTAGGCAGGCAATAGGAAATGAAGGGATTTCTTCAGGGACAATCCAAGAGGAAGAAGACTGTGAAGCTACACAGGCTAGGTAGCAGCACTGTCATACGACCACCACACGCACAGCCACATGTACGATAACCAGTACTATTGTTCCTCCTCTGGTGGCCTTGCAGGCAGGCAGGGAACCAAAGCTTCCAGAGGTTCCAAAAGAACTGCCGCTCCTCTTCCTAGAGGAATCTGAGGAGTTACTGATTTCCGAAGACCCACACTCCGACTTGGAACCAGTAACGGCAGGGCAGGATTCACAGCCCCTACCCCTGTCCCCAGAGTCATCTGTTCCCTCCTCCCAGACCAGGAGCACCCCTGGAATACAGAGTTCTTCCCAGGCCAGCAGTCAGGGGCAGGCAGTGAGTCCACGTTTGAGCAAACATGGCAGAGGGGCCATGAGGGATCATTTCATGGTGCTCAGCAATGGCCCAAGGCTGGCATGCTGCAATACCTGCCTTGGGGTGGTCTGGAGGGGGTCAGACCCCAGGCATCTTTCCTCCACCGCCCTCCGCCAACATCCGGAGAGGCACCACCCAAGGCTCCTGTCCAGGGAAGGAACTTTGTCCGCGCTGGCCGGGAGAGGGAAAAGAGCAGCTCCAGGGGAGGCAGGAGGAGGCGCCTCCTTTCAAAAGGGCAGCCACAGGGGTTTCTGGGGCCGGGAGCATGAGGTAGGCCACACTCCATGAAGTGGCACCTGTTGAGTCTGCCATGACCCTCAGTCAGTGGTCAAAGGGCAAGGCCCAGCAGGTGGCCACTCGTCTTGTTACCAAGACAATCACTCTGCTCGGACTTCCACTGACCATCATGGAATCCCAAGCCTCCCACCAGTTGCTGCATTTTTTGCCCCCTGGTACGACCTCCCCTCATGGAGAACTCTCAGTTCTAGAGTGCCGCCTTCACTCTATGAGTCTGTGAGGGTGGTGGTCAGTGACCATTTTTCACGGCTACAGGGGCACAGGGTGCACTTGACAGCGGACCTGTGGAGTGGAGGTCAGCATGGCTAGCTTTCACTCATAGCCCACTGGTGGCAGCCAGAGGCCTTGAGTAGTGGCAGAGCATTAGCAACAGGGCTGCAGGGGAAGGCCCTTGTCCTGTCTCCAGGCTATAGGACCATTCTGCTGCAGGTGTGGCACATGGAAGCTCAGGCGACAGGGAGAAACATCGCCAATGAGTTCCTGTCTGTGCTGCAGGAGTGGACACTGGAGAGGGAGGTGACCCGTGGCCACATGGTCACAGATGCTGGGTGGAACATGTTGACAGCATTGAACACAGCAGGCTTTGGGGGCATCATATTCATGGCACACAGATTACACCTTGTGGTGTATGATGCCCTTGGCCTGGGCAGCCACGTCAAGCCCGTGTGGGACACAGGTACTCGGGAGATGTGGGCACTTCTGGAGCAATGGCGCCGACTGGTAGGCCACTTCCCCATCTGAAAGCTGCCCGCCGGCTGCGTGAGAGTCAGGAGGAGTTGGGTCAGGAGACCCACATTCTCCTGACAGACCTGCCCACAAGGCGGAACTCCACCTACACCATGGTGTCCCGCCTGGTGGAGCAGAAGGCTGTTTTGGAGGACATCATGTGCATTCTTGCCAAGGGGAGAGAGGTGGGCATCAGTGCCACATATTAGCTGGCTCTTTCCCAAATGGGGGAGGTGCTCAAGTCCTTCATGGAAACCATGGACATCTTGTGTGGTTAAATGGCAAGCCTGGGGTAGGTCATCCCCCTGATTCATGCCCTCGATCAGTCCCTGGAGACTGCTGTGGCTCCAGGATCCTCCCTCCTTCCATGGACCAGGGCTTTGGTGAACAGGTTGCAGGCAGGCATGCAGAAGCAACTCCATCCTGTCTACAGCAACAGAGCTCGCCTCATGGCCTGCCTGATCCTCGAATCAAGGGGGGCTTGGCAGCACGCACCTCAGACTTTGAAAAGTGGAGAACGGAGCTCTCCACTGAGGTCCTCAGGGCATTGGGGGCACAACGCTTGCGTGGGGTGACAGGAATGTCAGGCCACGAGGGGCAAGGTGGTTTGTCCAAACCACAAGGAAGGACTTCATCTGATCAAGGTTCCATTCACCACCAACATCACTGGAGCTCTGTGGTGACCTTGGCACTTGCCTCAGAGGAAAGACAGCCATCTGAGGAGGATTCGGCAGAGATATTGGTGCAGGAATATCTGGTTGAGCTCCCTCAGCACCACCAGTCAGATCCCCTCCATTACTGGGCTTGGAAACTAGTCATATGGCTGGAGTTGTCCAATGTGGCCATGGACCTCCTTTCCATTCCCCCCACTAGCATCCAGATCAAGTGTGTGTTTTCCCATCTCGGAGACATACTCTGACCACGCTGCTTGCATTTGGATCCTGTTACTGTGGAGAGACTGTCGTTCATCAAGGTGAACCTTCCCTTCTTGGGCATCCCCTCACTGAACCCAAAGAAATAGGTTTCCAATGACAGTCTCTCCCTTAACACACCACCTGCCTGCCTGCGCCTGCCTGCCTGCCCAACTGTGGGGAAATTGTATGCCTTTAAAATGTATATATCTATGGCAGTAGCAAATGTATATTATAAATGTATATAAATGTATATATCTGTATGCTAGTAGCAGACATCATGCTAAAACTGCAAGGTTAACGTCCAGTAAGGATGATCATTAACCTGCTGTCTATTGTCTCTGGCTAATGTAGTTAAAATGTCTACCTCAGGAATGTTTACATTGGCTGTGTATTTGAAGTTAGCTGTGTCTGTTTACTATTAACTGTCTGTTTACCAGCCTGTCTGTTTACCAACTACTCTGTTTACTGATGCCTGTGTATTCAAGGAAATTAGCTGTCTCTGTTTACCAGCACTCTGGTTACTCTGTTGTGTATTCAAGGAAATTAGTTACCTCTGTATTGATTAACTAGTGCAAAGGTAGTAGAGTACAATAAAAAAGGGGGCGCGGCAAAGGAGGGGGAGATTCCTCTGGACAGATGCCTGAGGGTAAGCTGTCCTTGTTCATCCGGATCCCGCCCTGAAACATATCCCTGAGCGCTCGTCTCCTTTCTCCTTGCTGGTCAAGAGGGGAGGGAGATTTCATCTGCAGATCCCGAATCAGGCTTCATCTGCAAGACCCCTACTTCCCCTCATCTTGCAGATCCCGACACCCAACTGTCCATCCTTCAGTCCTCCTAAAAAAAGACCTTCCTTGTGCCTGCCAGCCTGTAAACCTGTCCCTCAGTCAGATGTGCAGCTGTCGATTCCAGTTGCCTGCTCAGGCCAAGTTCCAACCAAGTTGTACCTATCTGCTTGCCTGCCTGCTGGATCAAGTCAGAACAGCTGGCCAAGAAGTGTTGAACTCCTGCCTACTGGATCAGGTCAGTGCCACCCAACCCTCTCTTGGCACATGCAAAACCTGTCCCAGTACCCCCGGACGTGACAAGAGGGACAGACAACCCTCTTGGTGCACCCAGATCCTGTCCCAGCACCCCTAGACATGACTAGAGTGCGAGCCAACACTCTTGGCACACACAAAGCCTGTCCCCATCCCCAAACATGGCAAGAGGGTCAGCTAGGCCTCTTGGCAGTTGGCACACCCAAAGCTGGTCCTGGCATCCTGAACATGTCAAGAGGGTCAGCCTGTCTCAGCCCCCCACCAAACCTCAAATGGCTATCTTTATCATATCCGGGTGGTCTCATCAGCCAAGTTGCAATCCCCCAGCTTTCTAGTTCTAAACAAGCATCTTTGTTTGAAGGTTTTCAGCAAGTCAAGTTAGATGTTGTTGGTGAGTGACAGGTGAGTTTCCTAAGCCTTCCTCAGACCCACCCAAAGCCTGTCTGGGTGTTGCCCCATCACCTGCTTTCAGATTGCAGAGCATCTGTTTTTGATAGCCCTGCAGCCCCGTAGATTAACCACCGTTAGTAGTACCTTGGACACTTTCCTCCTCTTGGTGCTACTGATTCCCCGAGAGCCGGGCTTTGCTCATGTAAGCCTGTCTGGGTGTCCCCCTTAACAAGATGGACAACAACAACAACACCCATAACAAGCCCAGTGGCTCAGCAGCACTGCAGTTTAACCCACAGCACCACTGTCTACCTTGCTGCCAACTTCCTCAGTGCCTGATGGGTCCACTCCAAAAGTCTGCGTTGCTGGCTACATGACCACTTTCCGAGCCCCGCAGCTCCTCCTGCTTCCAAAACGCCTGCATGATCATTCCAGCTTCCTCAGTCTTGATTCTCAAATAGTGCTTGCTGACTTCAGCATCCTACCCTCCTCAGGCATCCCAGTGCCAAGAGGGCCAGGTTCTACCCCACCCAAACCTGACCAATATGCTCCCTCCTCCTGATATGTGCTGTGTGTGACATGTCCGTCCCTATCTCCAGGATCAGTATCCACTGATTCATTTATTCTGAAAAATCTCGGAATTCATCTGTTGTTGCTGTTGTTTTGCAACCTCAGTTCCCTGCTGGGCGCAAACTTCACTATGCAGGCAAATGTGATGTTCCCAAAGAAGGCAAGAGTCTGTTTTCAAGCCTGTCTGGGCATCCAAATGCCAACCAGGACTGTCTCAAGCCCCCCCCAAGCCTGTCTGGGCATCCCCTGTGTCAAAGAGGGCCTGTCTCAGGCCCACCCAAAACTGGCAGACTGTTCATTCCAGCTTCCTAGCTATTCTACAGCCTCAGTAGGTAGGCAGAACTTGAAACAAACTAGGGGAGCTCAGCTCACCAGCATCCTCGTGGATCAACTGCCATTAGCACCTTGGACCCTATTCATCTGCTGTTGTTGCTGCAGTTGTGCTACCTCAGTTGCCTCCTGGGGGCAAAGTGAACTACCTTTGCACTAAAGAAGACAAGAGTCTTCTTTCCTTTTGCTTCCTTCCTTTTTCCTGTGCCTCTTATTTTTCCTCCCCACCCCAAGCCTGTCTGGGCATCCCCATGCCAAGAGGGCCAGGCTCTGCCCCACCCAATGCCTGTCTGGCTGTCCCATGCAAACATGGTGCTCCAAAGTCCACTCGGGCTACTGCCTGAGTAGGTTGGCAGACCCTCCGATCAACAAGCCTAGTGGCTCAGCAGCAGTTTAACTCAGTAGGTAGGCAGAAGAAAGAACAAGGGACAAGAGCTCAGGTCACCCCACTGCATGGATTTGAACTGCTGATCTTCCGCTTGAGAAGCCCAGAGGCCACCCTGATTAACCGCCATTAGTAGCACCTTGCAGTTGGACCCTATTCTCCTCCTGCTGCTGCTTTGACAACCTCAGTTACCTCCTGGGGACAAACTTAAGTAACTTTGCAGGCAAATGTGATGTTGCAGAAGAAGGAGTCTCCTGTGGCTGCCTTTTGCCTGAGTGCCCCGATGGGGCCCAAAAGCCTGCTTTCCTGCTGTCGTGTGCCTGAGTGCCCAATGGGGCAACACACTCTAGTTTGCTTCTGCCAACTTACCTCAGTGACCCAGTGGTACCTCCAGAGATAGTTCAGGCTTGTTTTCATCTAAGACTCACTTTTGTGTCTTTCTGGCAGTCCAGGGTATCTGCAAAGCAACCATTCATTATCACATTTAAACAAGGAAAGGCTTACACATACAGAAAAGCAAATATGTAGGTTCTAGATCAAATTAAGCTTAGTTTGAAGGGAAAAAAACTAAATAGAGGCTATACTTTGGAATATCATAAGGAGATAGGCCTTACCAGAAAAGGCAATAATGCTAGAAAAAGTCAAAGCCTGTAGGCTAAGAGGAAAAGTTAATATGAGATGGATTGACTGAATGAAGGAAATGATATCCTTAAATTTTGGAGTCCTGAGCAGACCTGTTAAAAAGAAGACTAACTGGAGGCCATTAATTCACAGAGTACCACAAATCAGAAGCAGCTTGATGGCACATAACAACAAAATAGCAACTAAATGAAACAATGAGAATGTTGTGTGGATGGCAGGAAAAATATGGGTAATATCCATACATAATTGGTACATATGCTCTATGCGGAAGACCCCAAAGTTGCTTCTATTAAACCTAATCTGGTCCCAAGTATGTCTTACCTGTAGGACCCCAAAGCTTAGAGCCAGATTTATTCCCTTTCTTAAAATCAGAATGTTAAAACTCTTTCATGGAATTTTTTTTTAAAAAAAGGCCTGCCCACATTTTATACTTCCTTCTACATTTCAAAAACCTTTCTCCTACACTTTGTCAGTTTTATTATGCTCTTTGCCTTTTCTTTCCTTCCCATGCTCTGCCCAGTGCCTTATTTATGCTTAATACTTGTGTTTAAAGTAATATTTAAAAAGAGTTATAGGTAATAGTAAGAAAAGGGGCATTGTGCTGTTTTTCTTGGTAGTAATCTGGTTTGTCACCACGATATATACTTCTTGGCCTTCAGTCCCTTGGTTTCTGTGCTAGGGAGGGCAGAGAGGAGAGGAAGAGATTGCAGCCTCATAATAAAACAGCTCAGCACTTCTAGTTTTGGTGTGTGATGTAAATGATACACAGATTAAGTACTCCCTCAGAAAGCATTGGACATGATAGACTATAATGGCTGTGGAAGTTATATTATGGTCTGTCATGTTGACTAGCTTCTGATAATGAAAGCTAACTCATGGGGATCCATTACATTGTACTTTGAACAAAAAGGAGATAGTATCATCCAAAGGCAAAAGATTCAGGTAACTGTAGGCAGAGCCATAGATTGGCCTTTTATAACATTCAAATGTCTCACAGATAATGATGTATGCCCCTTGTTTCAAACCAACACAGTTTTTTAGAAGTCTTCACAGTGTTTCTTGGTGGAATGACACTGGTTGTGTTTGGGGAATTTGCCAGTTTTCTACTGCAAGATGGTGGATGAAGCAATGTGTGGAAGGGGCAGGAGAAAGGAAATGTCTTTCAGTTTAATTCTTCTCTTCCTGCCATTTATCTCCTACACCAGACCTGGGCAAAGTGCGGCACGCGGGCCACATGCGGCCCGTGAGCCGCTCCTGTCTGGCCCGCCGGTCATCGCTCCAGTCCGGCATGATACCGCAAAAGACCTCTTTAGTATTTGTGAAAAATAACAAGTTTAAAATAAAAACAATCATAACATCACTGTTTCATTTTAAAATACAGTCATAACATCAGTATTTCATTTTAAAATAAAAACAATCATAACATCACTGTTTCATTTTATTTTTAAGTAAAGTTGGTTCAGCCTCTGAACACAGTTCAGATTTTTCATGTGCCCCCCCCAGAAATTAATCGTCCTCCCCTGTCCTACACCCATCTCCCTCAGTCAGTGTTTCTCAGCTGAAAAGGAAATGATACATAATGAAGGGTAATCAGTCCTGTGAGAAAGGGATCTTTAAAAGAAGAGCAAAAAGTGTTAAACCATCATCCAGCTATTTTCCCCCTTCCTGTAATAACAGCCCATCCTGACTGAAATCCAGCATTGCTCCACATCCTGATTTCTTGTGAAAAAGAATGTTCTCTTCTACCTTCTGCAGACAGAAAACTATAATTGATTTGAGGGACTGTTACTATCAATAGCTAAGAAGCATATCCCAAAGGGCTATAGGAAAACTTACATCCCAGGTTGGAGCCAAGAATGCACAGTTACATAACCAATATGCGGAAAATCATGAGCCTGAAGCTGCTGAAGAACTCCTCCAGTATTTACATTCTGCCAAGAGAAAGAAGTGGCACAATCTGATGGAACAAATGAGTTTTTGACATGCCAGTAAAAAGGCATGGTCCTTGCTTACAAACCTGGGAGACAGCTCCATGAAACCAATCTGAAATGCCAGCAACATTGACCCTAATGATGTAGCAATTAGAATCTTAAATCTTACAAAGAAAATGCCAGGAACAAAAAAAAAAAAAAAAAAAAAAAAAAAAAAAAAAAAAAGATTAGCAAAATCAAAAGGGAGTAAAAATTTAGAGTCAACAAACTAACATCTGAAAGTAACATCTCAGATAAATTCTGCAAATCAGGAATAACTCAAGCATTGAAAGCAATAAAATCAAGGAAGGCGGCTGACTAAGATAAAATATATCCTGAGTTTCTGAAGCACTGTGGACCACACACTATACTCTGGTTCACACAATTTTACAACATCATCCAACAAACAGGAGTGTACAACAATTTTTAAAAAGATCAAAAATTGTTGCCATTTTAAAACCTGGTAAGGAGGGGAAATCTGCGAAGGACTTCAGACCTATACCACTTTTAAGCATCTCTTACAAACTGCTGGAGAGATTTATTTTAAACAGAATTCAGCCTCTGGGTGAAGAACACATACCAGTAGAACAGGCTGGATTTAGATTAAAAAGGTGCTGTTGTGAACAGGTACTATCACTAGGTTTTTGTTCATTTTCAACAGGAGTAGGGGTTGGGATGTAGATACAGGGGAATAAGGAAAGGATGAGTAAGGGTGGAGAAAGGGTAAAATTCCAGAGAGAGAAAGAGTATTTTACATCTACGTACTTAGTTATGCTAAAAAGGGAAATCACATAAGTAAACAATATAACATTTTTTTCCAGAATATCTGTCATTACTACTCTCCCCATTCCTTTGGACCTTCTCATACTTCTTTTATGTATACTTTCCAATCCATATTTCAGATCCAGTTATAAAACCATTCCCATTTTTGAGTCCTTTTTGAGATTATCTTTCATTTAATGCTTCTATTAGTGCATCCATCTCTGTCACTTGGAATATCTTTTCTATCTGTTCTATCTGTTCCTCAAAGGACAGTATCTCTTCTTTCTTCCAGTATTTTCCATATAATATCCTTGCTGCCATAATTACATGCATTGTCAAATATCTCATTTCTTTATCTACAATTTCAGTCATAATATTCAATAGAAACAATTCCGTGATAACAATTATGATATCACATAAGATTTTTGGAACATTTTGTGTATTGATCCCAAATATTATTTTGCTTCCCTGCATGTCCACCAGATATGTTAAAAAGCACCCTCCTGCATTTTACATTTTCAACATTTGTTGGAGATATTTTCGTACATTTTAGACAATTTAGTTGGAGTCATATGTCAACTATAATACATCTTATATGTATTCTTTAAAATTTACTGATTTTCTAAGTTTAACCAGGTACTATCACTAAACTAGAAGATGGATTTCAGCAGAGAGAAAAAAATATGTCACCATGTTTATTGAGTTACCATTGGCTTATGACACAGCATGGAGAGAAGGGATTATCTTAAAATTTCTACATATTGTGCCCTGTAAGAGAACAGCTACTCTGCTCAACAACATGCTTTCAGATAGATACATCCAAATACACCTAGGTGGTCAAACCAGGTGGAAGTACAGGTTAAATGATGGCCTGCCGCAAGGTTCTGTGCTGGCCCCATGACTCTTTAATGTTTATACATCTGATTTACCAAGTACTGCTGCAGAAAAAAGTTCATAAATGCTAATGATATCATATAGATCAAACAACCTGAACACTTCAGTGCCTCTGAAAAATCCCTCAAAAATGATTTAAAGGAAATGGATAGGTTTTTGGAAATTTGGAGGCTAAACCCCAACATCAACAAAACCAAGGTAGATTGCTATCACCTGAGCAACAGACAAGCCAACTATATACCAAAAGTAGAATTAAGGAATCACCCGCTAAAGTCCAATTATAACCCAAAGTATTTAGGAGTGGCTCTTGACCAGTCCTTAACTTATATGGAACATTCAAGAAAAAACACAGATAAAATGAAGACCAGGAACAATATCCAACACAAACTTTCTGACACTAGTTGGGGAGCAAGTGCCACAGTTCTTAGGACATCAGCTCTTGCCTTCATATATTTGGTGGCTGAGTATTGCAGCCCTGTTGAATAAATAGTGCACACATACAAGTGGTGGACACCCACCTTAACCACAATGTGAGGCTAATATCAGTAATTATTAAATCAATGCTTTTTGAGTGGCTACTGGTGCTATCTAATATACCACTCCCACACCTTAGAAGACAATCAGCTTTAAAAAGGGAGTGGCAGAAATGTGAGGCAAACTGACTATTATTTATACACAAGGATTGCCATGATCAAATATTTAGACAAATCTTAGAACCCACTGTGGAAACTAGGACAGCAACTAGTCAAAGAAGACATTGACATTGCGACAGCATGATGTCAAGAGTGAGCAACTTCTAATCTAGATCTGTTTAACTTAGTGTTCAATCCAGCACAATGCCCTTATGGCTTTGCTCTCCCAAGGAAAAACTGGACAGAGCTTAAGTAGATCCAAATTAACCACAGCAGGTGCCAATGTTGGAAACATAAATGGGGGCTGGCTGATAATCCTAGTGACTGTCCTGTAAACTTTACATTACATTGTGACAGAATGCCCCCTTTGCAGGTTCTCTGGATCCTTGCAAGAACTGCATTATCTTCATGGTACTGCTACTTGGTAGTTAAATGATTTAAATAGCCGGCCCTAGGCTTAGTCACTCTAGCAACTGCTCATATATAATTTATTTACTAATAATACACTATTCATTTCGCATGTTTTTAAAATCTCATAAAATTGATTCTTTTAATGTTTTACATTTTATACATATTTTATATAGTCTTTGTGAAGTCCTATGTAATAATGCTCTATTCTATTATGCCATACGAAATTAATAAATAAAACCTGGACACTGATTGTTAATAAGTATTAACAATTAATAAAACCTTCTACAGCCCTCCATGCCACTGGAAGACCAGTTCCAGAGATTTTCCCAGACTTCCCTGACTAGTTTTTGGGGCATTGAAGGCTCCATGCCATGAGCAAGCAGGCTGGGTAGGTGGGACTCATTAGCCTTGGAAGGCAGCCCATCTAGGAGAAGGAAAACTCTGATTTCAAACCTCCACTGCCTTGTGGCTATATCCACCGATGGAAAAGGCTTCAGGAGTTAACCTTGAGGCAAAATCCTGAGCCAGAGTACCGGAGGCAGTTTGTGTCATTCTGTCAACTCCTGTGATGTTGCTGAAACCATTTGTATTGGCTCTTGCCTTTCCATTGGAATATTTCAGTGATGTGGAGAGGGGGGGATCTTCTGCTTGGGTAACAGCCTATCCTCCATATTATTTTACCCAGGCTTCGTGCCCTGGAGAGGACACTCCAGCTTCACGTACAGCGTTGAAACACTAGACGCTGTTCCAAGTCCTCCATACAGAGCACGTTACCATAGTCTCTCGAGACTGAAGGATGCCTATGAGGCTACAGTGAGAGAGGAGGAGTTAATGCTTCTGGTTTCTCCAATACAGGAAGTTCCTGTAGAATCACTCAATTAAATAGTATCCAGTTTATTTCCATTTCCAAATGCCTTCTTTGTTTTTCTTTTCTTTTCTTTTCTTTTCTTTTTGTTTAATGATTACAGAGAGTCACTCAGGTGCCCAGGCTGCTTTTCATGAAAAGCAGGGTTCATCTTGATAGATGAGAATTGCATTGGCTGAACACTTTCAAGAGACATCTCTTGACTTAATAAAATAGGCTATGCAATACATCCTGTTTGCATTTTTCTAGCCAAGGCAAGGGCAGCATCTTAAATGTGACTAGGCTAAGGTAGTATGCATAGAATAGACTTTAATGAGAACACACCTAATGCAGAGTTTCTTATACTCCATTGTTCCCAATATTATTCTCCATCCCTCACTCCTGGTATTGAATGTCCCTGTGGAATGGCTGGAGAAAGTCACCTAGTGATTTGGAGTGAGGTGTCAATATGTCAATGACATTCAGCTCTAATTCTCTTTCTCGTCTAACCCAAGTGGCACTCTGGATTTTCTGAATGTTGAGAGTTCTGGTCCTCCTTCCCGTACAAGGGTTGGTCTAAAGCGGCTAATTACCTGCTGTCTTGACTATCTATCACATAACAACCTGCAACTAAACTTCGAGAAAACCAAAATCATAGTCTTCGGCAAAGCTTGGAAATCCTTCCCATGGTCCTTCCACGGGAATTCCATCCAGCAGGTCAGAGAGTTCAAGTATCTGGGTGTCTTCTTCCACTACCGACACTCCTGGACAACTCACCAACGGGCAGCAACTAAGTCTGCCAAGCTCTCAGCACAAGCCATCCTACGCTTCCATCACACCTGGGGCCACGGCTACATCCCTGCAGCCCTGCAGATCTTCAACGCGAAAACAGTCTCACAGCTCTTATACGGCGTCCCCATCTGGATGTCTTCACTACACAGCTCCGTGGAGAGAGTCCAATCTGTATTTCTATACAAAATCCTAGGCCTCCCCCATTGCGTTCCATATGCTGCCCTATGTCTTGAAGGCGGTCAACAGAGAATTGAAACTAGGGCCTGGCTTAGATTCTTAAAATACTGGGTCAAAATTTGCTTTTTTTCTTCCAAGGACATCCTACTCCAAGCTCTGCTTACTGACAGTCTGTTACCCAAAGGCCTGGCCCTATTTCTCAAAAAAATTAAGACCCTAGGGCTGTCACCAGACTCAATGGGTTCAATTCCCCCCCCCAGCGTCTTCCAAACCATCAAAAACAGGGTCTTGGACATAGAAGGGCAAACGCTGTTTAGCGCGGCCCTGAAAGTCTGCTCCCCGCTGCACTTTCAGCTACCCCTTACCCTCGGACGCAGACCCAGTTACCTACATCATCTAGAACAGCCACAAGACCGCTGGGCATTCACCCTCGCTAGATGTAACATAGTACCATCAAGTCTAGCGCAGGGTAGGTACAAGGGCTTACCAACAGAACTGAGAGTTTGCCCATGTGGCCAGGGAAAGACTGAATCCCTGCAACACATGCTATTTTATTGTACACTGTACAAGGACATCCGTCTGTCACATCTGACGGCTTTTCTCCTCTCTCATTCCGGATGGGCAGACCTGAGGAAAATACAATACCTTCTATGTGACCTTAGTAAGGAAGTCACTCTATCCACTGCTAGATACGTCCAGGCCATTATTCAGAGACGCCGCAACATGCTTCCCCAAAACGAGGGGCTCCAATTACGATTTCCTGGCACCTCCTCTTGCCTGTAATGAATCTTTCCCCAGTATTTTATTGTGTTACTATGTTATTTATGCAGCATGCCAATAAAGGTTTCTGTTTCTGTTTCTGAGAGTTCTGGGAACTTGTGTAAGTTCCAATAAAATGCACAGTGCAAGGCCAGCTAACTCTGTTTAGAGTTGGCTAGGGAAGTTTCCCTTGTTTATCCACCCTCACCAAAGCCTAGCACTTTTGAAATAGCAACACTCAGGAGGCGATCTTTAAATGTAAAAAGGGTTTTGTATTTTTAATTCACATGAATAGGCATTCAGTAGAATTTCAGGTTGATACAAAAGGAAAAATAGTAAAAGCAAAGGTTTCTTTCCTCAGCCCACGTGGCTAGGAGGATCTCTGGGGTTCAGAGATCCTGCCTGGAGGTCTAGCATCTTGCAAGGTGAAAAAAGGATCAGTGTTACAAAATGGAGTTTTTCAAACGCATGGTGAGAAGGGGAGTGACAAGGGGCGGAGCTTATTTAGCCCAGGAAACAACAAATCCCTCTGATTGGTCAGCATGTAAATAAACAGGCAAAACAAGTTAGTCTCTGATGCAGGCCCCTTCCTCCCACTTCTTGAAATTAGCATTTGGATTGCTGATTAGCCAACACTGAAAAGGTGCACTGAGTCATTAATAGGCTGAAAGTGGGCTAATCAACAATCCAACTTGAGTTGGGTAATGGCTTCTTGACCACAAAAGAGGCATTTAACCAGTTCTGGATGAAGTTGCAGTTTCCCTTGGGCAGATTGGGTTGACATCAGTTAGTGGGCAGTTGAGAGAGACAATTGGTCTACCTTTCATGCTCTGATGACCACGCATCACATGCATACAAGGAGCAGTATAGTGTGGAAGATAAGAGTTTTGGACTGGTACTCAAGATAACGAAGTTCAAATCCCTAATTGGTCATGAAAGTATGTCATTACCTTTGCAATATAGGCAAATAGCATAAGGAGAAAGGCTGGAACTACATGTTGCAGATAATCCACAATAAGTATTTTTACTGCAGAGTGAAGCTGCTCCTATCACACACATGTTCTAATGCAATGAAATGAGGTGCTGGCTTCTCTCCTCACCCCAGCAAGAACAATGCTAGCTGGCCTGCATTATCTGCCTCACAACCCCCCCCCCCAATAGTAGCCAGCTCCAGTGGCTCTGTTTTTACCGCATGTGGAACAGGCTGCCTTTTCTCCTCCACAGGGCTTGCTTCCTCTGTGGGTGGCTGGATGGCAGCAGCTGGAGAGCACATGTTGTCAGCATCAGTGACAATGAGGATCCCCTGCCCTTGAAAATGCCACCACTGCTGCTTGTAGGCACCACTTCTCCCAGCTGCCAACATCCAGCCACCTGCCAGATAAGGTGGACGAACAGGCCTTGCAGAAAAGGAAGGGCTCATTTGCCCATTTGAAGTCTTCACTGCACTTCTAAATGGCTCTCAGTGCACACTATATTACAGCAGAGAAAGATGTACATCATGTGAAGTGACAAAAATGCTTCTCAGTACACCAGTCTGTAGTTCCAGCCACAGGCTCTTTTCTTTGTTGTGCTAATTTGTGAGATTCATCTCACATTAGTGTTGCTCCCTTTTGAATACAAGGTGAATGTCATACTCTTTAAATAAGACATTTACTATTGTCATCATTGTCATTACCACTGATATTATTTTGTATTACTCTGCTGAGAATAAACTTGATTGTCTCTACCTCAAGAAGTGTATAATACAGAGTGGGCATAAAGAAACGGCATAAGACAAAGGAAATGGAAACAAGAGGAAGTGAGGGGAAGGGAATGCTTATTTCAGTTACAGGCACAGTTGTTGTTGTTGTTATTTAGTCGTTTAGTCATGTCCAACTCTTCATGACCCCATGGACCAGAGCACGCCAGGCCCTCCTGTCTTCCACTGCCTCCAGGAGCTGGGCCAAATTCATGTTGGTCACTTCGATGACACTGTCCAACCATCTCATCCTCTGTCGTCCCCTTCTTCTCTTGCCCTCACACTTTCCTAACATCAGGGTCTTTTCCAGGGAGTCTTCTCTTCTCATGAGATGGCCAAAGTACTGGAGCCTCAGCTTCAGGATCTGTCCTTCCAGTAAGCACTCAGGCTTGATTTCCTTTAGAATGGATAGCTTTGTTCGCCTTGCAGTCCAGGGGACTCTCAAGAGTCTCCTCCAGCACCACAATTCAAAAGCATCAATTCTTCAGCAGTCAGCCTTCCTTATTGTCCAGCTCTCACTTCCGTACATCACTACAGGAAAAACCATAGCTTTGACTATTCGGACTTTTGTCGGCAAGGTGATGTTTCTGCTTTTTAAGATGCTGTCAAGATTTGTCATTGCTTTCCTCCCAAGAAGCAGGCGTATTTTAATTTCGTGGCTGCTGTCCCCATCTGCAGTGATCATGGAGCCCAAGAAAGTAAAATCTGTCACTACCTCCATATCTTCCTCTTCTATTTGCCAGGACGTGATGGGATCAGTGGCCATGATCTTAGTTTTTTTGATGTTGAGCTTCAGACCATTTTTTTGCACTCTCCTCTTTCACCCTCATTACAAAGTTCCTTAATTCCTCCTCGCTGCCATCAGAGTGATATCATCTGCATATCTGAGATTGTTGATATTTCTTCCGGCAATCTTAATTCTGGCTTGGGATTCCTCCAGTCCTGCCTTTCGCATGATGTATTTTGCATATAAGTTAAATAAGCAAGAGGACAATATACAGCCTTATCGTACTCCTTTCCCAACCAATCAGTGTTTCTGTATCCAGTTCTAAATGTTGCTTCCTATCCCACGTATAGGTTTCTCAGGAGATAGATAAGGTGGTCAGGCACTCCCATTTCTTTAAGGACTTGCCATAGTTTGTTGTGGTCGACACAGTCAAAGGCCTTTGCATAGTCAATGAAGCAGAAGTAGATGTTTTTCTGGAACTCTCTGGCTGTCTCCTTAACCCAGCGCATGTTAGCAATTTGGTCTCAAGTTCCTCTGCCCCTTCGAAATCCAGCTTGCACTTCTGGGAGTTCTCGGTCCACATACTGCTGAAGCCTACCTTGGAGGATTTTTAGCATAACCTTGCTAGCGTGGAAAATGAGTGCAATTGTACAGTAGTTGGAGCATTCTTTGGCACTGCCCTTCTTTGGGATTGGGATGTAGACTGATCTTTTCCAGTCCTCTGGCCACTTTTGAGTTTTCCAAACTTGCTGGCATATTGAATGTAACACCTTAACAGCGTCATCTTTGAAGATTTTAAATAGTTCCACTAGAATGCCATCACCTCCACTGGCCTTTTTGTTAGACAAGCTTTCTAAGGCCCACTTGACTTCACTCTCGAGGATGTCTGGCTCAAGGTCAGCAACCACACTATCTGGGTTGTAAGGGATATCCAAGTCTTTCTGGTATAGTTCCTCTGTGTATTCTTGCCACCTCTTCTTGATGTCTTCTGCTTCTGTGAGGTCCCTACCATTTTTGTCCTTTATCATGTTCATCTTTGCACAAAATGTTCTTTTAATATCTCCAATTTTCCTGAACATATCTCTGGTTTTTCCTTTTCTGTTATTTTCCTCTATTTCTTTGCATTGTTCATTTAAGAAGGCCCTCTTGTCTCTCCTTGCTATTCTTTGAAAGTGTGCATTCAATTTTCTATAACTTTCCCTATCTCCCTTGCATTTTGTTTCCCTTCTCTTCTCTGCTATTTGTAAGGCCTCGTTGGACAGCCACTTTGCTTTCTTGCATTTATTTTTCTTTGGGATGGTTTTTGTTGCTGCCTCCTGTACAATGTTACGAGCCTCTATCCAAAGTTCTTCAGGCACTCTGTCCACCAAATCCAGTTCCTTAAATCTGTTCTTCACTTCCACTGTGTATTCATAAGGGATTTGGTTTAGATTATACCTGAGTGGCCCAGTGGTTTTTCCTACTCTCTTCAGTTTAAGCTTGAATTTTGCTATGAGAAGCTGATGATCAGAGCCACAATCAGCTCCAGGTCTTGTTTTTGCTGGCTGTATAGAGCTTCTCCATCTTTGGCTGCAGAGAATATTATCAATCTGATTTTGTTATTGCCCATCTGGTGATGTCCATGTGTAGAGTCGCCTCTTGGGTTGTTAGAAAAGAGTGTTTGTGATTATCAGCTTGTTCTCTTGACAAAACTCTATTAGCCTTTGCCCTGCTTCATTTTGAACTCCAACGCCAAACTTCCCTGTTGTTCCTTTTAGCTCTCGACTCCCTACTTTAGCATTCCAATCCACTAGAATGAGAAGAACATATTTCTTTGGTGTCAGTTCTAGAAGGTGTTGTAAGTCTTCGTAGAACTGGTCAATTTCAGTCTCCTCAGCATTGGTGGTTGGTGCATAAACTTGGATTATTGTGATGTTGAAAGGTCTGCCTTGGATTCCTATTGACATCATTCTATCATTTTTGAGATTATATCCCATTACAGCTTTTCTCACTCTTTTGTTGACTATGAGGGCTACTCCATTCTTTCTACGGGCTTCTTGCCCACAGTAGTACATATGATTATCATCTGAATTGAATTCGCCCATTCCCGTCCATTTTAGTTCACTGACACCCAGGATGTCAATGTTTATTCTTGCCATCTCCTGTTTGACCACATCCAGCTTACCATGGTTCATAGATCTTACATTCCAGGTTCCTATGTAGTGTTCTTTGCAGCATTGGACTTTCCTTTCACTTCCAGGCACGTCCACAGCTGAGCATCCTTTCAGCTTTGGCCCAACCACTTCATTAGCTCTGGAGCTACTTGTACTTGTCCTCCTTTCTTCCTCAGTAGCATGCTGGACACCTTCCGACCTGAGGGGCCCATCTTCCAGCGTCATATCTTTTAGCCTTTTGTTTCTGTCCATGGAGTTTTCTTGGCAAAGATACTGGAGTGGCTTGCCAGTTCCTGCTCCAGGTGGATTGCGTTTAGTCGGAACTCTCCACTATGACCTGTCCATCTTGGGTGTCCCTGCACGGCATAGCCCATAGTTTCTCTGAATTACTCAAACCCCTTCGCCACGACAAGGCAGCAATCCATGAAGGGGCACAGTAGGTCTGTCCATAACCACAGGATTGCTATCTGTGGTTTCACTTATCCATGGTCTGAAAATTTTTAAAATATTTTTAAAAAACAGAAATCGTTTTGTCACTATATATTTACCAGACTTGTCTACTAGAGAGATCCAGATACGATGCTATTTGTTCTTGTTGTTAAAGACATGGCTCCTTCTACTAGCCAGTGCTGGTAATTATGTGAAAATACTTTTTTTCTAGATTTTTTCTTTTACTCTTCTATGTATAGTGTTCACTATTATGTGGTTTTCAGAATCCAGGAAGAGAGCTTTGAACTAATTCCCCGTGGATATGGGAGTCTTACTGTACTTTGGTTAGATCACATCAAGGTAAACAAATGGGTGGGCAACATGTGGCCCATGGGCTACATGAGACCCTAATGGGCAGTTCTATAACCCATTCTTAGAGTTTCTCTATAGTGCAATTCTTTTCTTAACAAAAATACCTCCCCCCCCCCCCAAGAAGCCTCCAGGAGTGGCAGCTTTTGTACACTGCCTTGAAGTTCTGTTAATGAAAAGGCAAGGTCAAAATATTGTAGGCTGATTGCAATAGAAGAAGCCAATCAGTAAGTTTAGAGTGCAGTGTTTCTGGAAGTGGAGGAGTGGCTGGCTGCCTGCCATTGCCCAGGAGATGCCGAAGTGTATTAGCTATACTTTCCTACTGTTTGGGGAGACTCCTTCTATGTCCCCCAAACCAACGTGAAACCTACTCCTATTGACAAAAAAATTATTTAGCTGGCATTGTCTCTCCAGCAGTATGTCAAAGGTGCTAGAAAATAATGAAGGGAATAAAATAATACAGCACCAAACTCATTCACCTCATTGACAACAACCCCCTAGACATAGGCTAAAGTTGAGGAAAGGTTTTCTGCATGCATCTCAAGCTCTAAATATTAAACCAGAAAACGTTAGGCTAAACCCTTGGAGAACAAAAACAATATACTTGGCTGAATGGATGAAAGATAAAGAGTTTCTCCCACCAGGAAAAGACTCTAGCTGGACTATCTGGAAGCTACGGTATCTAATAGACTCTGAAGTGACGAAGGAAAGTAAAAATAAATAAATAAAGTGGGGCTACTTGGATATAGGACAAATTTTCTGTGACTGTAGAGAAATTCAAGTAACAAAACATTTATGTGCATGCAATTTATTCCCCACCATGAGCACAAAAGAAGATCTAGAAAATGGCTGAGACAATACTATTGAAGTAGATAATTTCCAGTCAAAAACAGTGTAATTATCTTACGATTGCTGCCTCTGTCAAGCTCACTGCTATACAGTCAAAAAGGAAAAGGTGCATTCCCCTTTATCAGTAATGGCAAGACAGCAGAGTGAGTGATACCAGTCAATGTGTCACACTGGTGCAGAGAAAAGGGGCCTTATAAGGCTGCCCCACACTGTCTGCCTTTTTAAAATTCTGTTGCCAAACAGCCCGGCCAACTGCCTGCATACCCTGCATGCCAGACTGCTTTTGGAGGTAACCTCTGGGTACCCCAATTGGTGCATTAAATAAAAAGCCCATTAAATAAAAAGAATAAAAAAATTCCTGGGGAATTTTGCCTCTCCCATTCCAATTCTTACGGGGGATTAAAGGATGATATGGGCCAATGCTATTTGTAAATCTGGTGGGAATGTGAAGAGAGGGGTGGGAGTGCTGAGCCCCATAGGGCATCCCATTAGGTGATTCAGCCCCCTGAATGAATGCCATGAATCACGAGATTCAGTTACTCAGCCAGAGATAGACCTTTGAGACAGCCTCGGGATATGATATTGATTTATCTTTGGCTTATGACATGGTGTGGAAAGAATGGATTATCTTAAAATTTCTACATATCATGCCCTGTAAGAGAACAGCTACTCTGCTCATCAACATGCTTTCAAATAGATACATCCAAATACACCTAGATACTCAAGGCAGCCAGAAGTATAGGTTAAATGATGGCCTGCCACAAGGTTCTGATATGATCAAGATTAGTTCATGAGAATTAGGCTGGACACACACCCAAGGATAGTTCCCCTAGCACGCTGGCCAGGGCAAGGCTGTCTTGGGTAAAGCAAGGTGGGCAAGGGACTTGCCTGGAGAGGCCTGGATGGTCCACCTGCTCCTGTCCCTAATTTCAGGGCACTACCTTAGGCCCCTCCTCAGGTTAGGGGATAAATTGTTAAAAAAGCTATGGCCCAAGTTTGAAACTCATTTAATGTGCCTCACCTCATTATTTATTGGTTAAAGGGCAATTTAATTTGCTTTTAATTTTATCTTTATTTCATATACATGCATAATTTACATTGTGTAATGCTCTGAAAGAAAGAAAGAAAGAAAGAAAGAAAGAAAGAAAGAAAGAAAGAAAGAAAGAAAGAAAGAAAGAAAGAAAGAAAGAAAGAAAGAAAGAAAGAAAGAAAGATGCCATTAAGTCAATTCTCACTTATGGCAATGCTTTCCAGGGATTTCCAAGTAGAAAATACTCAAAAGTAGTTTACCGTTCCCTTCTTCTCAGGGCATCCTGGGACTCTGCAGCTTGCCTGAAGCCACACAGGCTGGCTCTACTTGCAGGAGGCACAATGGGGAATCAAACTCTCAACCTCTGACTCTGCGGCCAGATACTGAAACCACTAGGTTATTCAACCAGCTAAGAGAATATAAGAAGCCCACAAATGTCATGCAAGTCTCCAATTGCAAAGAAATATAATATGCAGTAAGCTTTGGGGACCATCTGCCTTGCCTTGCCATAACCCCAGATTAAATCTATACTGCCTCTAAGGATTCTAGCAAGCAATTTGAAAGGTTGAGTTGTCCCCTCTGCAGTCTAGTAGGTAGGCAAAATAAGCTCTAGCAAGTAAGAGGGAATTGCCTATGTCACACAACCAGCCACTTTTGGAGAGAGCATTTTCCCCATAGAGTCGAAAATGACACATCTGTTTTTTGTGTACATGAGAACAGTGATTGTAACATCCTTGCGTTTATTCCTAAAGTAATCCCATTTCCTTTCATAATAAAAGCTCAGAAGAGGAAAATTTTGTTTAAAGCAACTGTTTTCTGATTTAGACTTTAATTTTGTGAGATTTTTTTTTTAAAAAATTCAAGTACACCACGTGTGCTGTAGTGGTTGGAATGTGGGCTTCACATTTCAAAATCCCAGGTTTCCAGTCTGAAGCTGCCTTGAAGGCTTTTTATTCTTCTAGCAGGAGTGCTGGAGGGATAAATGGAAAGAAGAAGGGCCAGATGTATCACCCCTGAACTCATCTGAGGAGATTGTTGTTACGTAAATATCAAACTGCTTTCAATTTATGACAAGCACAACACTATATTCAAGGTATGTGAGATGGTCAAGGAATAGTTTTTTTCTGTACAAGGAATAGTTTTTTCTCATGAGTTTCCATGGATGAGTCAGGTTGGAAGCCAGTTCTCCCAAGTCCTAGTTCTGTACTGTACTTTATCCACAATATCACATTGGCAATTTTGTGGAAAAACAGTACCATATTTTTTGCTCTATAAGACACATTTTATACCCCCAAAAAAGTGGTGGGGAAAGTCTGTGCATCTTATGGAGCGAAGCTGGCGATTTCGCCCCCACTAGTCCGGTGAGGGTGGGTGGGAGGGAGCCTCCCAAGAGTCAGAGTCTGCCTTCCAGAACACTTGGGAGGCTCCCCCCACCCCAATGGGGCCAGTGGGGGCAAAACCACCACCTTCTAGGACTCTTTTGAGGCTTGGGAAACTTCAGAAGAGTCCCTGAAGGTGGCGATTTCGCTCCCTCTGGCCCCGCGGGGGGCAGGATGAGCCTCCAAAGGGTCCTGAACACACCCTAGGACCCTTTGGAGGCTCACCCTGCCCCCCCCCCGCCGCCAGGCCAGAGGGGGTGAAATCGCCACCTTCTGGGTCTCTTTTGAGGCTTGGGAAGCTTCAGAAGAGTCCCTAAAGGTGCCAATTTTGCTCCCTCTGGCCTCCAAGGGGGCTGGGTCAGCCTCCAAAGGGTCCTAGGGTGTGTTCCATAAGATGGACCTCTCCATAAGGTTCACCAAATTTTTAGGAGAAGAAAACAGATTTTTTTTTTCCTGTTTTCTCCTAAATATTTGGTGCATCTTATGGAGAGTTGCGTCTTCTGGAGCGAAAAATACAGTAAATAAATGTAGCTAATACTTCAAATATAACTAGATTTAGTCTGAATCCAAAATCAATAAAAATAACACAGCAAAGGGCATAACTAGAGTTTGTTTTTTGTTTTTTGCAGATGTGGAAAACTGATTAGAAAATCTTTACTTTAAGTAGATTATTTCCATTAAGCAGTAATACAATGATGAGACTTAATAAATCAATGTGTGATAACTACACTTAAATGTAAGAAAGTAGAAACAAGATTGCTGTTTGCAGTCTTTGGACAGTTTTGTCCTGAAGTTGTAATAGCACCTCAACAGTAAAGTATAAGTCAAATACTTGTTGTGGTCTCTTAGAACATTTGGCTCCAGCAAACTAATGAATCTTTAAAATAACTGGACTCATGGAATAATATAATAGAATGACGGAGTTGGAAGGGGCCTATAAGGACATCGAGTCCAACCCCCTGCTCAGTGCTGTAATCCAAATCAAAGCAGATCTGACAAATGGTTGACCACTTTTCTCTTTATTGCCTCAAGGGGTGGAGCACTCACCACCTCCTGAAGTAATTGGTTCCATTGTCATACTGCTCTAATATTTAAGATGTTTTTCCCTGATATTCAGCCTAAATCTGGTTTTCTGTAGCTTGAATTCATTATTATGTATCCTGCCTCTCTTCTGTGATGAGGATCTATGAGAATAGATCCTGCCTCTCCTCTGTGATGAGGATCTATCGAGAATAGATCCTGCCTCTCCTCCTCTTTCAAATATTTGAAAAGTGATATCCTATCTCCCCTCAGCCATCTTTTCTCAAGGCCAAACATGCCTTTCAGTTTTTCCTCATAGGGGTTGGTTTCCAGTCTCCTGATCACCCCTATTGCCCTCCTCTGAACTTGCTTCAGTCTGTCAGCCTCCTTCTTAAAATGTGGTGTCCAGAACTGGGCACTGTACTGAAGATAAGGCCTAACAAGTGCTGAATAGAGGGAAGCTAGTATTTCACAAGATTTTGAGTCTATGCATTCATTAACACAGACTAAAATAACACTTGACTTTTTTTGCAGGTGCACCATACTGTTGTTTTTAAAAGTTCATCCCTTGATATCCAGAACTAGCCAATCGTATGCTTGCTTGGATTACCTGGTGTCCACAAAAACAATAAGAAGGGGGTAATTCTCCTTCCAGTCTGCAACCCTTCCTGTACTGTGCAACTCTAGAGGGATGGGAAATACTTCAGAGCAAGTTTTCACATCATGAAGGGGGAAAGTATGAATCTTGCAGGTAGGAATCCTGGCCAATTTCTTTGAATATAATGCTATGAAATATACAGTACTTTTGTTCGTTTAGTCGTTTAGTTGTGTCCGACTCTTTGTGACCCCATGGACCAGAGCACGCCAGGCCCTCCTATCTTCCACTGCCTCCCGGAGTTGGGTCAGATTCATGTTGGTTGCTTCGGTGACACTGTCCAACCATCTCATCCTCTGTCATCCCCTTCTCCTCTTGCCTTCACACTTTCCCAACATTAAGGTCTTTTCCAGGGAGTCCTCTCTTCTCATGAGATGGCCAAAGTATTGGAGCCTCAGCTTCAGGATCTATCCTTCCAGTGAGCACTCAGGGTTGATTTCCTTTAGAATTGATAGGTTTGTTCTCCTTGAAGTCCAGGGGACTCTCAATAGCCTCCTCCAGCACCACAATTCAAAGGCATCAATTCTTCAGTGGTCAGCTTTCTTTATGGTCCAGCTCTCACTTCCATACATCACTACAGGAAAAACCATAGCTTTGACTATTCGGACTTTTGTTGGCAAGGTGATATCTCTGCTTTTTAAGATGCTGTCAAGGTTTGTCATCGCTTTCCTCCCAAGAAGCAGATGTCTTTTAATTTCGTAGCTGCTATCTCCATCTGCAGTGGTTATGGAGCCCAAGAAGGTAAAATCTGTCACTGAAATATACTTAGGGAAACAGAATAAAGGATTATTTAAGAAGTACGCATTATGTACTTCTTCAGAAATTCAGTGGCCAGTAACCTATGATAAAATAAGGCAATTAAGAATCACAAAATTCAGCCTAAGCTGCTAACTGATGACATGACTGAAATGAATATATTAAATCCTAAAATAACTGCATGAATTAAAATGAGTCAGAGATAAAATGTTGTCATCAAATGTTTGTAAAACAGGTGTGTTTCATAGTTATCAATAGTAGATATGACATGATGATATTATTAAACTCCAGTGCTGTGGCAAACGCATGCAATTCTAAAAACCCTTTAGATGTAGAGGGACTGAATTTTTTTTCCATTTTCAGTCACTCTAGCTAATAGGAGCTTAGATAACAAAGAAGGACTGTACATGTACTGGAATAGATGGAGGAATAGTCTGAGTTTCACTGCATTTTTCGTTTGATAAGAACAGTTGGCCACTATTCTTTTTCTGTTTAGATTTAAACAGCTGCAGTCTGTGACACCTTCCAGGGGGTAGGGAGGGGCAGATATTATGGCTCCTTCGTGAATACTATAGACATGGCTGACCCAGAATGGTTTTGACCAGCTTTTATTGTGAGAAGATAAGTAGTCTAATCTGGATTGTCCCAGTCTGAGCACCACTCTCTGTGGGTGATTACAGAATAAAGGAAGGCTAATTGCTTTAGCAAGAGAACAAAGGAGTCTACAGTGAAAGTCCAAGCCAGAGGAGCCAACTGGTAACCCCTGAGGGCTCTTTTATTGACTTAGCATGATTACATAGTATGTTATGAGAGAAACAGATAGGATACTAGTTACCTAATCATAACTAGGATTGGCTAAAATAGCCCTTTGATCTTATCCTGTACCTCTAAACAAAAGGGCAGAAGAGGGGGCTGTGGGTTGCTCTCGGTTAGAGCCAATTTGTGCTCACTACTCCCTACCCATCTGTTTGCCACTGGGGCTGAGCTGGCATCACTAACCCTTGGAAACGCTTCAACAAGGGCTCATAGTTAATGATGTTCATACATCTTCTGGGCAGAGTGGATCCACCCGTTCCCAGGGCAGCTCTACTAGACACCAACATCACTTCTGGGTGGCTGTTGATTCTAGCAGGCAACGTTCCCTGGGTTGGCTCCATTGCTTCAGCCACCATTCAGGCAGGAAGATGGGAATGGTCCGACATCTCAGGTGAAATTAAACCACTCCCCTTTCCAGGGGATATCTATAGCACTAGATTTTGTGTCTCCTGAAATGTAGACGGACAGGGGTAGTTCTTTCCACACCTCTGATCATTCCTCCCTCTGGCATCATAATCCTGTCACTGTCAACTCAGCACACTTGTAACTTCTCCCTGTGCCAGATGTCTCCTATTCCCACCTCTTCCCAGCGCTCTGGTTTGCTATCCATGTCCCTGGGCCATCCTGTCACCGGGGCCTTTGTGCAGTCCTCAGGAAGGTGCAAAAATGAGGTGGACAGCTCTCCAGGCATGTTGAAGGCACCCATTCACAACATAATCTTTTGAAAGTACAAAATGGCTCATAGCTTAAGGTGAGCATACATATTTCCAGTGCACAACTGTTACCAAGTTAAAACTAAGCATTTAGAGGTAATGCAGAGATGACACTCTTTTAATACTGTACAAAGCTGTCAGTCAAGGACCATATGGACCATATCTGACTGAAAATTGCCAGATTTCTATCTACAAAAAATGGAAGGGGCAATTTGAGTGCATTCTCCAGGAATCTCGCATCCACATGTTGGCATTCCTTAGTTTATATGTCATTTGGGTGATGACATAGCATATTTGGGGTATTTGAAATATGGTGACAGCCATGAAGAAAGGAGAAAGGGACATAACACCTTTCCTTGATTCTTGAGTATATCAGGATTGGCCTTAAAGCAGTACAGAGGAAGAAAATCTCTTTCATGAACTAATTCCTCTTTATCCTTCTGCTCTCCCCAAATACACACTAAAGAAGAACATTTTTAGCTTCTAGCGATAGTGTTCTGGAAGAGATCTGCACACAGCCCATGTGTTAATTCATTAAATCTCATTCTCTTCTCATGATATAATGGGGAATGTCAGAAATGTCACTAAAGAGACTGATACCCTTTAATGGTTCTTTAGTTACCCACAAGGTGCTAGATCAACGGTACAAGAATGTCAAGGGAAATGAAAAAAGCAAATGGCAAAAAAGCAACTTTGGGAAAAGGGGAAATCAAGAGTGAAAACAAATTACACTGTAAGTGATAGGCATTGACCTGATAAGGTACATCCCTTGTGGAAACCAGTCTAAAAGCTTTGTGACTAAGAGCTATGCCTAATGCCACACTGTAATGGCTTGCATAGAAGTGGTAGGGAGAGAATAAAAAGCAATCCCTACATGGCAACAGCTTTGTGAGTGAGCCAGAACATATTTGAGGGGTTCTATATTTTGTTTCTATTAATGCAGGTGGTTACTTCCATTCCTGCATGTATTCCTCACACAGATATTGATTCTAACATCAACTCTTGTTGACGCACAAGGGGATCCTGGCCTAAATAACCCACCTTATGTCTGTTCAGCTGAACAGCTTTTGCCTGGAAATTTATTTGGGTGTGTGGGGTGGGGACTTGTTACAAACATCTCTATAATCATATATTTTTAGCAACTTCTTTCTATGTGCCATCACTTATGGCAACCCTATGAATCAATGACCTCCAGAAGATCCAGTCCTTAACAATCCTGACCAGGTCTTGCAAACTAAAGACAACATTTTCCCTTATTGAGCCAATCCACCTAATTTTATTGCCTTTCCCAGTGAGCCTTTTTCCCCGTGATGTGCCCAAAATGCAGCAGCTCAGTTTAGTCATTTTTGCTTCTAAAGAGGATTCAGACTTGATTTGATTTGGCACTCTCTTGTTTGGCTTTCTAGTGGTCCATGTCACTGTTCAACTTTGACAGGGATAAAAAGTAATAAGGGACACCATGGTGTGCATGATCTCGGTCTTAGTCTCCAGCAAAAAAATACTTACACTTCAGGATATTTTCTAGTTCCTTCAGTGCATCATATAACACATTAAAAAGAAAAAAAATATATAGTTGGCAGAGAACAGAATGATGCAGTGGTACAAATTAATGTATTATATACACATATTAGAACAGGAAAATTTAAATAGCAGGAAACAATTAATCAGGCAGGCATTTTCTTCAGTTTAAGAGTTCCAGGATTTGACAGAAGTTCTCCATTTCTCTTTGAAGTGTGTTTCAGGGAGGAAATCTGCTTTTGTTCTCATACAGTATGTTAGTTGCATCATAGTCATATTGTCGCTTAACATAGGAAACAAATCATGTAATGTTGGAGGCATTTTCCCCCCTCATATGAAAAACTGCTCCTATTGTGGCTGCTATTAATAAGTTAATGATTAAGGCTAAGTGTTATGATTTGCAAAATCTTTCAAATAATTGAAATTAATGCTAACTGGATTTGTTGGGAGTTTTTACCCAATCATTGTGTGTTATTTGCTATCAAGCTGATTCCAACTTATGGTAACCCTCATGTAGTTTCTGAGGTAAATGGGATATTTAACAAGTGGTTTTACCATTGCCACTTCCCTAGTGATTGTACATGGTAGAGCCAGGATGTAAACCCAGGTCTCCTGAATGTACAGGACTCTATGCACTATGTTATACTGGTTCTAATTAGTTTGATGTAATCCAGGGCTACTTTTTAAAAGGATTTTAATTTCACACAGTGCCAAAAAAATAGGGATGAAATTTGTCCCCAATAACAGCACATCTCCAATCTCTAATTCCATTAATCACATGTTTTTTATTTATTTTTTATTTATTTTTTTTTAAAAAAAAACATTTTATTAGTTTTTCAATCGATCTACATTCAATTTGTGCTTGTTAAACATTGTGTTACATGGGTTGCTTATAATTATTCAGGGTTTTTTTGCATCTTGGTGTCTTCTAAGTCGTCCCTCCAAAATCGATATTTTTTTAAAACATTTAAACCATTCATGTGTGTATTTTAAAAATTACTGTACAGTCTAATTTTCACATTTAATTTTAATTTAACATTACAGTCTACTTTTCACATTTTAAATCTACACCGCAAGACCCATCAGAGCACAGAAACATAACCCCCACCTAGCCCTAACCCCCCCAGCTGCAAAAACCCCAGTAAATGTACAGTACAGTATTCACCCAGAACAGGCAGCCTCTCTGCTTAAAAAAATAAAGTAAAAAATAGCTTACCAGATCTTACAGTGGGACTCACTGGAAAATACCTGCATTACCTGCCACAGCATAGCTAATTCCCATGCCCGTCATCGAGTCACTCAAGCTCAACAAGCAGGGCCCCCTTGATATCTTCCAGGAAGACATCCAAGCCCAAATCAGAAAGCCTATCCAATCAGATCCCGTTGGTGACAAATCACCGATCTAAGGCCACTGCAAACTGCTCTGCAGATCTATTGATTAACACTCTTGTGGGCCGTGTTAAAGTTGAGAAAAACCTGGTGCCTCTCCATGGCAATCGAGGAATGATTTTGGACAACATGATCTGCATAGCTGGATACCTGGCATTCAAACATTTCAGGTCACGAATAATGTCCAAGATCAATACCTTACCAGTATGCCTGGGCAAATCATTGCTGCCAAGATGTACCACCAACACATCTGGTGGGGACTGGCCAAAGGCCACCAACCTGCATAGCTGGCTCCACTGCGTGCCACACAGCCCTTTCCACGTGATGTGCGCTCAGGCTCCCAAGACCCAGATCATTCCCCCATGGGGATGCAGCAGCATAACGCACTGCCCAGTGTACATAACTGTGGCCAACAATCACAATTTGTCTTCATCTCACTGACCCGAAAGGATCTATAAAGGCCAGGCCCCTTGGAACAGGGTTTGATGAGACTGTCGGTGGCCACCCAGACAGGAATAGAAAAGGCGGGAACAAGGGTGGGGGAGCGACCGTTAGTAGAGTCGGGACATGGAGATATAAAAGGAGAGCGGGACAACATACCCGGGGGTTGGGAATTAATATGGGTGGAGTATCCCTGGACAGGGAGATGTTAAAAAGTAAGGGTGCCTCGGGAGGAGGCTGATTACAGGCGACGAAGAGGTTTGCCCCCCAAACCATCCTACTGGGGAGAATCCAAAGCCAGAGAGTGGCAGAGGCAGTTGAGAGGAGAGAAAGAAGAGAGAGAGAGAGAGGAACGAGAAATGAGAGCATGGTGTCTGGAGGAGGCTCGCCGGAGGAGGTATTTACCGGACCTTGGGACCCCTATGCAGAGGGAGCCGACCTCTATGACCGTGAGAGGGGAGATGAGGAGACCTTACCCCTGATAGATGTGGACATTGATGCTAAGGAACTGGGTGAGACTAACCAGTTCCCAGTCTTGCGTTATCCTTGGATGGAAGGCAAAGAGCCAGCCATGCTGCCCGAAGCCATGGCTTGTCAGCGGCTGCAGCAGATGTTATCTAAAGCATTTTATACAAATTTCTTTATGTAATTGTTTAACCATTTCTATCTCCCCATTTTCTATCATGGCTATATCAATATCATATCTAATGTATGTTCATTAAGTACTATTTGTTTTACCTCATCCTTATATTTAGCTTCAGTTTACCTTAAGAACCATCATGTTATGCCTTTACCCTGATTAGTGATCCCTTATTTCATTTTAATTCCCCTTTCTAATTTATAGGATATGCTCCCTTACAATTCCAGAAGTTAGGTATATACATGCTTTCAATGTTGAAGGCCACCTTAATTTTTTTTTCTTTTCCATCCTTCTAAGTAACTCCTCTTATTTGTCTTTTCCCAATTCTTGTTTCTATCTCTGTAAAAATTCTGCCATGCCTTGTGCCACCTGATGTATTTTATACATTTAATCTATCTCCAATAGATCTTTCAGGATCTTTTTAATCTGCTGGTTCTCTCCTCTTATCTTCCTTTAGTAGACCTAAAACTCCTCGGCTCCAGGGATAGAATTAAATCTCCTGGGTTTTCTCCTCTAATTTCCTCCAGCTCCTCTTTTGATTGGCATACATAATCCACCGCCCTCTCATTTCCTTGTTCATTATTCCCTGTCTTCTGTTGACTATAGTTCTTCAACTGTTTCGTGAATAATTTGCCTCCTTGTGGGATCTCACTGTTTCTAAAATTGCTTGAAAGGTAGATTTTGTTTCATCCCAAAATTGTCCTTATTGTCACATTATGTCCCAGATGTCAAATAATTGCATTCCAAATGAAAGTTGTCCAAATGCTTAAAAGAATCAGTACAGTCCCATCAATACTTGCTTCCATAGGTCCATTTTAATAGATTGATCATCTTTGGAGTTAAATTTGAATCCAGTCTCAGATGTAGAGGGTTTTCCCTCCCTAAAGGCTCAAGGTCCAGTCAAGTTCAGAACGCAGGATACAGTTTAGAAGTTCCACTTTGGCTGGATTAGGCTTTCTAGAGTTAATTTATCTGTAGTTCAGTTCTGCCCTCAAAAAGAAAGGGAATTCCAAACAACCATAAAGTGTTCAAGCTCATTGATTTTAGGCTTTTTACCAGCACCTTAGATAGCTGTTACATGCAACTTAACAAGTTTAGTTTCCCAGAGTTGTTGCCAATGATGTTTCCAAGAGAAAGATTCTTAAGTTTATAACAACAAAGTAATACCAAGCTTGCTTCCTTGAAGTATAATTAAATGTCTAATTAATGTCCAATTTATTTTCCTTGTGTTTCCCTGTGTCTCCTCCTCTCTCCAGGTACGGGACAGAAGACGCTATTTCTGCCTAAGAGATTATCTCATCCAGGGATAATCAAAAGCAATGCAATTCCATTGCTGGCTGCCGACAACTTGCAAGCAAGCTAGTTCAGCTGCTTGTTTCCACCTGCTGGTTGATTGGGGAGTTTCCTGTATCAAAAGTGAGTAACCGCTGTTCTCCCTGTGATCAACAAGCTTCTCTCCCATTTCACCACCTCTTCAGGGTGGTTTTAACCACCTGGGGGGTCCCAAACAGGTTGGAATTCAGCCCAGGGGACAGAGCTCCATCCTCCTGCTGCTGTCTCATCACAGTGTCAAGCCAGAAGTCTATATTTTTTGTAATTAATTAATTAGTATCCCGCTTCCGTTAGTGTCACAGCACTACTCTGGGTGGGTAACAGCTTGTGAAACAGAAAACAGAAATAAAAATAGAAAAATTAAAAAAAATTGCAATAACTCTTTAAAAATTCAACAACAACCAGGCAGGACTTCTGGAGTTAAATTGAACCTTGATGTCTCAGGTGCTTAGTGGCGATTTCTCTAGAAGAAATGCTAAGCTGCATAGAATAGTTGTTTTTCCCGTACAGAATGGCATCTTCCCTCCACAGGATTCATGAGAAAGGCTATTAAACTACACATTATCTGCAAAGTACAATGAGTCAAAAATGAAAATAATTTAAAAGGAAAAATAATACCTGAGCTCGTTTTCATGGGAAGCCAGAAATCTTATTGATACAGAGGGAAGACTCAGCAGTAAGTCTGGGCAGGGGCAAACTGTCAAGAATGAGAAGCTTTGTGATTACTTATCACATTCCAACATTGAAGTTTGTGAGTTTAGCCACCTTTAATTCATCCAAGTGTCAGCTGTTCTCTCTCTCTCTCTCTCTCTCTCTCTCTCTCTCTCTCTCTCTCTCTCTGTGTGTGTGTGTGTGTGTGTGTGTGTGTGTACTGAAATAATAGAGGCTTCTACCATCCCAGCACAGTCACATGGGCCTGCAACCACTGTGGTCTTGGAATGACTTCAAGAAGTAGGAGGACTGTGTTGACTTTCTATAAACCATCAGCTAGCTAGTATAAGACTGAAAGAAAGGACTGGATGAATTTTCTTTTCTCTGTAGCAGCCTGGCAATGTGATTGGGAGCCACAGGGCTTTATCACTCCTGTGCATGTACAAGCAAGTGGTGCACATATCTATCTACATTTATGGTGGTGGATTAATAGTATGTTCCTCTAAAAAGAGAGGACACAATCAAGACAAAACAAGGAAGCTTTAAAGCCAAATCATTTCAGTGGTAAGGTTTCAAAGAATTCTCAAGCTGAATCATGTCCTAATATACTTCCATATATTTTCAAAGCAACATAAATAATACAGTTGCTTTAATGTTCATAAATATGAGAGGGAAGCATTTCCAGAGGCTGCTTTTAGACAAGGACTACAAGAATTATTTCATGCAGTAAATCATCCTCCCCCACGATTCCATTCAATAGGACCAAGGGAAATAGTAAAGTAAATTGTCCGTCATCTGGCACAACTCAGTCAGCAGCAGCAGAAGTGAAAATTACTGTCACATTAAATGTCAAATCTAGTTGAAACCCTGGTGATCACTTCCAAATAACTTGACAGCTATGATCAGCTTATTCTGTAAAAGCCACAGTAATCTTTTATTCCGTTGACCACATTAATCTTGTACTTAGATCCCCAAGATCTGAATAATGATGTTTAATGAATAGAAAGTGAAAAGAGGAAATAATGACACTAATCATACAAAATAGGATATAATGCAGCTTTAGATAAGTGATAGGCAAAATAAGAATAAGAATATTTTATTCCAACATATCTGTCTCTAATTTGCTGTTGGATATAACTATTGCAGATTACTATTGAATAGTTCTGAGTTTATACATAGAATGAGGCAGTGCGAATTCTCCACACCTCTATGAATCTGGGTGGTTTCTCTGCAACTCTTTGGGCCTCCCTTTAAGGTCTTCCAAGCCAAAGAAGAATCTGAAATTCTCTTATTTAGGAAAAATTAATGCAAGAGTAACAAATCTCACTCAAAAGCAATCTGTACAATAAATCTGTGTTTAAAATTTAACTGTCACAAAGCATAAAATGGCTGAAATCCATTTGTAAGTCACAATTGGAATAGGCCTGAGTAACAGAGTAGTGGAAAGTTCTGACTAAACGCAATCCACCTGGAGCAGGAACTGGCATGCCACTCCAGTATCCTTGCCAAGAAAACTCCATGAACAGAAACAAAAGGCTAAAAGATATGATGCTGGAAGATGAGCCCCTCAGGTCAGAAGGCATCCAACATGCTACTGAGGAAGAGTGGAGGACAAGTATAAGTAGCTCCAGAGCTAATGAAGTGGTTGGGCCAAAGCCGAAAGGACGCTCAGCTGTGGATGTGCCTGGAAGTGAAAGGAAAGTCCAATGCTGCAAAGGAAAATACTGCATAGGAACCTGGAATGTAAAATCTATGAACCTTGGTAAGCTGGATGTGGTCAAACAGGAGATGGCAAGAATAAACATTGTCATACTGGGCATTAGTGAACTAAAATGGACTGTGTGGACCACAGCAAACTATGGCAAGTTCTTAAAGAAATGGGAGTGCCTGACTGCATTATCTATCTCCTGAGAAATCTATACGTGGGACAGGAAGCAACAGTTAGAACTGGATATGGAACAGCTGATTGGTTCAAAACTGGGAAAGGAGTACGGCAAGGCTGTATACTGTCTCCCTGCTTATTTAACTTATATGGAGAATACATGTGAAAGGCCGGACTGGATGAATCCCAAACCAGAATTAAGGTTGCTGGAAGAAATATCAACAACCTCCGCTATGCAGAGGATACCAGTCTGATGGCAGAAAATGAGGAGGAATCAAAGAACCTCTTAATGAGGATTAAAGAGGAGTGCAAAAATAGTCTGAAGCTCAACATAAAAAAACCCTAAGATCATGGTCACTGGCCCCATCATCTCCTGGCAAATAGAAGGGGAGGATATAGAGGCAGTGACAGATTGTCCTTTCTTGGGCTCCATGATCACTGCCACAGTAATCATGGAAACAGAAGAACACAAGGACAAAAATCAGGGAACTTCTAGACCCCACCAACTACAGAAAACTGAAACGGGACCCAACCAACAAAATCACAAAACAAACAAACAAACATGCTGATCAGGAGTTCCTCCCTGCACCCCAACACCCTTCAATGAATCTGCAAGACAGAAGCTCTCCCACCAAGACTATGTGGACTCCCCAAAATCCACAAGGACTCAATCCCACTCAGGCCCACTGTAAATGGCACTGGCTCCCCAACATATGAGTTTGCCAAATAGCTAGCGACCCTCCTACAGACCCACATTGGACAAACCTCATTCTAAATCAAAGACTCAGGACATTTCATAAGCAAGATCAGCATCCTAAAACTCAACCCTGGGGACAGACTGATCAGCTTTGACGTAGTATCCCTGTTCACTAAGGTACCAATAAAGGACACCATGACACTCATCCAGCAGATCTTTCCAGAAGACACCAAGCCCCTTTTCCAACACTGCCTAACAACCAGCTATTTCCAGAGGGATAATGAATTCTATGAACAGACAGATGTAGTGGCCATGGGCAGCCCCCTCAGCCCGGTTATAGCAAACTTCTACATGGAGCCTTTCGAAAAACTTGCCCTGGCTTCGGCACCCCTCGCACCCACAGTCTGGTTCTGATATGTGGATGACACCTTTACAACTTGGAGCCATGGTGAAGAAAAATTGGAAGAATTTCTGAACCATCTCAACAGCATCTACCCAAATATACAAATCACCATGGAAAAAGAAATAGAGGGCCAACTCCCATTCTTAGATGTCATGGTCATACGCAAAACTGGTCTCTGACTGGGACACAAGGTCTACAGAAAACCCACCCACACAGGCTGGTACCTACACAAAAACTCCAACCACCACCCACAGCAAAAAAAGAGGCATAACCAAAACACTGGTAGACCGTGCAAATGGGAACTGTGAAGCTCAGTTTCTCAGCACTAAACTCAAACATCTGAAATGGGCCCTAAAGGCAAATGACCACTCCAAAAATGAAATCACAAGAGCCATCAAACCAAGAAAACAACACCAAACTGAACAAGAAAAACAGCCACCCACAAATAAAGTATTTCTGCCATACATCAAGGGGGTCACGGACCACATGTGGAACTTTTGAAAAAATACAGCCTACAAACAGTATTCAAGCCCACCACAAAAATACAACAAATGTTACTATCAGCAAAGGACAGAAGGGACTCCCTCACCACTGCAGGAGTATACCAGATTATTTATTATTATTTATTATTTATTTAACTTATATAGTGCCCACTCTACCCAAAGGTCTCTGGGTGGCTTACAACAATTAAAATACAACTAAAATACAACAAAAGATAAAACAATTAAAATACAATTAAAATACATACTCTAAAATTGCCATCAGGACCCACAGTTGATGTCATTTCAATTAAAAGCCATTTGGAACAGGAAGGTTTTGACCTGGCACCGAAATATCATCAGCATTGGCGCCAGACGAATCTCAGTCGGGAGAGCATTCCACAGTCTGGGGGCAGCTGCCGGAAAGGCCCTTTGTCTACAAGCCATCCCTCTTACCTCCTTGAGGGATGGCTCTTTCAAAAGGGCCCCCTGGCTAGATCTTAACTGCCAGGTAGGCTCATATGGCAGTCCTTCAGGTATCCAGGGCCCGAGCCATTTAGGGCTTTATATGTCAAAACAAGCACTTTGAATTGGGGCCGGGCAGCAACTGGTAACCAATGTAAATTAAACAGAATCATCTTAATGTGTTCCCTAGCAGCCCCAGCACTCACCAGCTGCACAGCTTGATTCTGGACCAGTTGCAGTCACCGGACCATCTTCAAAGGCAGCCCCACATAGAGCACATTGCAATAATCTATATGAGATGTTACCAGTGTGTGTGTAACTGTCATGAGACTCCACTCGTCCAGGTAGGGCCGAGCTGGTACAATTTCCATAGCTGAAGGAAGGCGCCCCTGGCCACCGAGTCCACCTGGGCTTCCAGAGTTAGACTGGGGTCCAGGAGCACCCCCAGGCTGCGGACCCTGTCCCTTAGGGGGAGTATAGCCCCATTCAGGGCAGGGAGATGGCCCTCCAACTTGTCCGGCAAAGCACCCACTAACAGCACTTCCGTCTTGTCTGGATTGAGTTTCAATTTATTAACCCTCATCCAGTCCATTATCAGGTCCAAACATGAGTTCAGCACAGAAACCGCCTCACCTGGATTGGTGGAAAATGAGAGGTAGAGCTGGGTGTCAACAGCATATTGCTGACTCCTCAGCCCAAACCTCCTGATGACTTCCTCAGCGGTTTCATGTAGATGTTAAACAGCATAGGGGACAGTATCGAGCCCTGAGGAATCCCATGACATAAATGCCATGGGGCAGAGCAACTGTCCCCCAGCACCACCCTCTGGACACGGTCAGCAAGGAAGGAGTGGAAGCACCATAAAACAGTGCCCCCAACTCCCAAACCAGCCAGCCTATCCAGAAGGACACCATGGTCGATGGTGTAAAAAGCCGCTGAGAGGGCCAGGAGTCTCAACAGCATCACACTCCCTCTGTCTCTCTCCCAGCAAAGGCCATCGTACAGGGCGACCAAGGCAGTCTCCGTACCAAAACCCAGCCTGAAACCTGATTGAAATGGATCCAGAAAATCCGTTTCTTCCAGCAGCGCCTGGAGATGCCCAGCCACAACCCGCTCCAACAATTCGCCCAATTAAGGGAGGTTTGCCACTAGCTGGTAGTTAACCAACAGCCTTGGGTCTAGGTTAGGCTTTTTAAGGAGTGGTCGAATTATCGCCTCTTTCAAGGTGGTAGAAACCACTCCCTTTCTCAAAGAGGCGTTCACGGCCTCCTGGACCCAAGTGCGAACCCCCCTGGCAGATCTTTCAATTAGCCAAGATGGGCAAGGATCAAGTGGAGTGGTGGTAGTACGGACAGATCCAAGCACCCTATCCACATCCTCAGGTCTCAACAATTGAAACTCATCCATTAATATTTGACCTAAGCACAGCACACTGGATGCATCTTCCAATTTTGCAGTAACTGTGGAGTCTGAGTGATTTCCCCCCCAAAATGGATGGCAAACTCATCACAGCGAGCTGATGAGCAGTCCGGGACCTCCACCGGATTTCCTGGTTGAAGAGGATCCCAGACCACCCGAAACAGCTCTGCTGGATGACATTTGGAGGAAGCGATACGGCTGGAGTAATATTGCCGTTTTACCAGCCGTATTGCCACAAAATAGACCCAATAATGGGCTATAAGTCGTGTTCGATCAGACTCCCAGTGGGATTTCCTCCACCTGGGCTCCAGCCAGCTCCCCTCTCGCTTCATTGCCCGCAGTTCAGAAGTATACCAAGGAGCTGTCTGGGCTAGGCAAGCAGGGAGAGGGCGCTTAGGCACAATCCGAGCAACATTGGTGCTGGACCGAGTACCCAGGTGGACACAGCTGGGAGAGGGGAACACCACCTTCCTCTCCCACCCAGGTCTCAGTAATGCACACCAGGTCAGCACCCACATCCAGAATTACATCCCTGAAGGTGGTGATTTTGCCCCCCTTTGGCCCCGTGGGGGGTGGGGGGAGCCTCCCAAGGGTCCTGGAAGGCAGACTCAGACCCTTGGGAGGCTCCCCCCGTGGGGCCAGAGGGAGAAAAATCACCACCTTCAGGGATCTTCTGAAGCTTCCCAAGCCTCAAAAGAGTCCCGGAAGGTGGCAATTTCACCCACGCTGGCCCCGTGGGGGTGGGGGTGGGGGAGCATTGCAAGGGTCCTGGAAGGCTCACTTGGACCCTTGCGACACTCCCCCCACCCCCCATGGGGCCAGCGCAGGTGAAATCGCCAGCTTCCAGGACCTTTTGTGAGGCTTGAAAGCCTCACAAAAGGTCCTGGAAGGTCTTGATTTCACCCCTGCTGGCCCCGTGGGGGTGGGGGAGCATCGCAAGGGTCCTGGAAGGCTCAATTGGACCCTTGGGAGGCTCCCCCCCCACAGGACCAGTGGGGGTGAAATCGACACCTTTGCTACATAAGACACACAGCCCCCCCCACTTTTTTGGGGGGGAGTGCATCTTATGGAGCAAAATATATGGTATATAGCATCTGGGAGGATATATTGCTGAGATCTGCTCTGATGAAAAAATCAGGCTTAGTGCTGTGATAACCGAAGCAACATACACATTGTTCTTTTCCAGCACTAGTACTCTCTGTTACTTCTCCAGATACTTTTGCCTAAATATGGCTTTAAATTATTTTATTCATAAACAAAGATTTGCTGACTTGTGGACATCAGTCCAGTGTACCCAACTCTGGAGAGATTTACTCTGATTTTAATTTTAATTTTTCTAACCATCACTTTCATCTAGTTGCCCTAATTTCATTTTGCCGATTGAAACATGTTTGTTCCTATATGGCCCACTACCTTGGTTTAAGCCCTGATACATCCACTGTGAAAGTCTGTCACTTTGTCTGAATTTATGTGTTTTCCACTTTTCCTTGCTATAAATATAATTTGTTTAGTGGCATTTTAATACATTTTTTAAAGACTTCTAATCTCAAAATGGAAAAAAAAAAAAGAAACCATGCAAGGGATGAGATAGAAGAGCTTGCAGATCTGTAGCTTGAAACATGCCCACCAGCCAGCTTCTTGTCTAAAGCAGCCCAGGAGCTAAAATAGATCAATACCTTCTCATTGGTTTTCAGTGGGAGGGAATTTCAGTTAGAAATAGCCCAATATAGAGAAAGCAGAAATGCTGCTCTTCTGTCCTGCTGACACTGCTGTGGAATAACACCAGATACTGACTTCAAGACTCTCCACCATGGGAGATAACATTGATCTGACTGTGCACAATATGACATTTTATTATTGGAACTGATGAGCAAGGAGAATAAAAATATGAACCCACTTTTATTAAATAGCATGAAGCATATCTATGTAATAGAACCTGCATGACAGCTAGGAAGAACTGGGAATAATATCACAAATGTTATTTTGCTTAATTATTCTGTAGGCCCATTTCAAGTTTATCTAATTGCACCCATGGTTGAATAAAACAATAGGTCACCAAATTATTTTTAAACTAGCCTCAGGAGCATTCAGTAAAATGAGCTGCAATGAAGTGTAGATTTTTAAAATCAGTAATAATGGTCAGATACTAAATAGTGTAAGTTGGTTAACACTTACAAAGGTATTTTACCTTCAGCTGCTTTGCCATTAAGCTTAAGTAGCCTCCATCTTGATCTGGGATCCAATCAGGGTCCTCCCAAACTGCAAATACATTTATATGCCCTGTCACAACTATCCAGGGAAAATATATAGGGCTTTATTTATTTATTTTATTTATTTAATTTATATCCCGCCTATCTGGTCGGGTGAGGACCACTCTAGGCAGCATAAAGAGCTTAACTAGTTGCTGCTCTAACAAGTCAGACTTTTGATACTGAGGTGTGACAGGTTACATGGTTTAGGATGTGTACATCTGAAGGACTGCTTATCTGCTCATCAATCTGCCAAAATGCTGAGATGGTGCATTTTGTTCTTCTTCAGATGTGTTACGCTTCTGGCGCAGAGTAAATGAAGACACTTTACCAGTTCTTCTTTGACGGTTATATTTACATATATGTACACTTATATACAGGCAGGTCTCTACAGCACATCTAGAAGTATTCACACAGTCCGACAGCATGCGTGGCAGAAAATCACATCAGAAGAAGAGAACATATCACAGACACAGTCCATATTTATACATAATCTTGTCTCTGTCCAGTCCAATCGGGTTCCAGGTGACCTCATCTCTGCACCTGGGCTCTTTCTGGTTTCACCTCATTGCATCAGCTTAGGATGATTCAGCTTTTCTCTCATCTGCACATAATGGCAGCTCGTTAATGAAACATATGTGGGTTCAGGCCTATAAAATTCTATACCCTGACACCCCTCCTAATTTTTATGCCTGAACACAGCATAATCCCAACACATTTACACATTATTTTAATTTTAACACATACTTGTTACCTGTAACCTCTGTGTGTTCTGTATGCATCTTTGCATCTGTGTACACCTTACATTTCTTCATGTACTTCATTTCCTCATCTGTGGTCTCTAACCATTTTCTTTTTTCAAAAACAGGAAGTTCTAAAACTTCTTTGTAATTTTTGGCTTCTATATAAACATGACACACTCTCACACCACCCATTCCAAACCTCTTGGGTGGTATACCCTTGTTTGTCCTTTGGGACCTTCTGGGACCTTGTGTTTCTGTCTGTGCCTCTGTCTCACTAACCTCGCTAGCGTGTGTTTCTTCGTGTTCTTCGTGTTTTTTAATAACTTCTCCATCTTCATCAGCAGAGGACCTCGTGTCTTGCTCATGTGTTTCTTTCTGTCTAAACTGACCTCTTCTTTTTTCACTCAGTGGAATGTATAATTGTGAATTTGCATGTACTTTGTCCCAGTTCTCCCCCTCATTGAAACTGGCAGACCTAGAAATTACAACGCTTCTATCACCATCTAGAAATCTATACGCCTTTGAGCTAGGCTCATAACCCAGGAACCTCATTTTCTTTGTTTTCGCTTGACCTTTTCTCCTGAGTTGCTTTGGCACATGTACCCAAGCGGTACATCCAAACATTCTTAAATACTTCAAACAAGGTTTCTTACCAAACAGTAAATAATATGGGGTTTGATCTATCGAGGATGACCAAATTCTGTTAATTAAAAAATTTGCAGTTTTCAAAGCTTCTGCCCAAAGCGCATGATGCAACCCTGCGTCAGCCAGCAGTGCATCTTTCATGTTCTGGAGCACCCCATTCCTTCGCTCCGCCACTCCATTCTGGAATGGACTATAAGGGCTTGTTTTTCTATGTCTGATTCCTGTGGATTCTAACCACCTCTGGAATTGTGTATTTGTAAACTCTGTACCTCGGTCAGCCTGCAATTGCGCCACCTGGTGGCCAAAGTGCCGCTCAACTGATCTAAGCCAATTCTTAAATGTTTGAAAAACTTCTGTTTTGGATTTCAGTGTGAAACAAAACGAAAATCATGTATAATCATCCACAATTACCAATGCAAATTTTTCCTTTCCTAATGAAGGTGGAAATGGCCCTATTAGATCAGCATGTACCAATTCAAATCGTCTATTTGTCTCTCTGGTACTCTGTCTCCCTTTTGGGGCAACTTGTGTTTTGCTTTGCTTACAAATTTGACAGTCCAGGTAATTCTTACAGTCTCTTATGTTCACATCTCTAGCCATATTTTCCATTTTTTGCACTGTCTTAAAGTTTACATGACCCAGTCTTCTATGTAGTAAGTGTATACAATTGTCATGTTGGGGTTCATTTCTGTGTACCATGTGTGTGTCTCTGTGTGTTTGGCCTTTTAATATGTATAAATTGCCCTCTTGCTTCGCTCTGGCCACTACTTTGTTATTTTTCTTAATTATACATTCTCCTTTTTCAAACATTACACAAAACCCCTGTTTATCGAGTGCTGACACACTCAGAATATTATAATCAATTGTGGGTGTAAGTAACATGTTACTTATCTCCAACTTCAGACTGGGAACAAACACACTCCCTTCTCCTGTTACGTCTGCTTTTTGTCCATTTGCCAGCGTCACGTTCTTCAGCTCTGTCTTTCCTAGAAAACAAAACATCTCTACATTGTTAGTCAAATGATTTACGGCCCCCGAGTCAATTAGCCATTCAGCTGCGTGGGTGTCCTTGAAGTTATCTCTTATTTTTCTGCTGACAAGAGAGACCGATCTCTTACTGCTGCTCTCTGCAGAGCACCTGCAAACCGCTGCCTCGGAATCCTTTCTGTTTGGAAACGTCTCTCCTCTCAAACAATCCTTTTGCAAATGATTTCTGGACCCACACTGGTAACAGGCTTTGATCATCATGGCACGCCCACGCTGCTCTCTGTTTGTCTCTGGCTTTCGTCTTCGGGACACGCTGCCATCTGGACTCCGTCTCTGTCTCTCCCGGTCAGCTCCCACGTGGCTTTCTTCTGCAGCTTGGAATCTCTCTTTCCAGTGTTCCTCCTCCTGCAAGATTCTGCTTGTTACATATTCAAGAGTTAGTTGTGTATCGGAAAGGCTTTCTAAGCTTGTAATAAGCATGTTAAATTCTGAACTTAAACTGCTCAAAATCAGGTAAACCTTCTGCTTCTCAGGGAAAACAACGTTCATTAACTGCAGTTCATTGAACAGTCCCTTCATGGTTTGTAAGTGCTTTGAGGCACTTTCCCCAGACCTCATTTGGCATTTATAAAGCCTCCTGGTTAGGGAAATCTTTGTGCCTGCTGTTTCTCTGAGATAGATGCCTCTCAGTCTGTCCCAGACTGCCTTGGCTGTGTTCAGTCCTTGTATATGCACTAATTCTTCATCTTCTAGGGATAAAATAATAGTACTCAGAGCTCTCTCATGCTCTTCCTCTTGCTCTTCTGTTAACTGGGCTGGAGGACGGCTCACATAAGACCACAGGCTCTCTCTTCGTAATAACATTTCTGCTTGGACTGCCCATGTCCTGTAATTTTTACCATTCAGTCTATTTATGGCCAAGCCTCCTACGCCTCCCGTGCTGTATGCCATCCTGCCTTCTCTCGCAGTTCTCTGTTTCCTTTCCCCCTCCTGGGCTAACAGACGAACTGTCTTCTCCTAAATCTTCTACTTCACTGCCACTGTCACTTTTGCTCTCTTCCTTCATTTATTTACTTCACCCACATTTACTCACCACCGTCTGTCTTGCGCAGCGCACGTTTCTGGGCCCAGAACCTCTGTTACGCTTCTGGTGCAGAGTAAATGAAGACACTTTACCAGCTCTTCTTTGATGGTCATATTTACATATATGTACACTTATATACAGGCAGGTCTCTACAGCACATCTAGAAGTATTCACACAGTCCGACAGCATGCGTGGCAGAAAATCACATCAGAAGAAGAGAACATATCACAGACACAGTCCATATTTATACATAATCTTGTCTCTGTCCAGTCCAATCGGGTTCCAGGTGACCTCATCTCTGCACCTGGGCTCTTTCTGGTTTCACCTCATTGCATCAGCTTAGGATGATTCAGCGTTTCTCTCATCTGCACATAATGGCAGCTCGTTAATGAAACATATATGGGTTCAGGCCTATAAAATTCTATACCCTGACAAGATGTCTCTGCTTTTGAAACAAGGAGCGTGGTAGAGGAGTGGGGCTCTATTATGGTACAGAAGGTAAAATGTTTAGATATCCTACCCCAAGAGGCTCATCTGCCACCTCTTGTGCCATCTTCGTTTTCTTCTCTCAGAGCTTTCAGGCTCTGAGCATTTAAACAGTTCCAATTTCTGGAATTTGTTTTTAAATTGTTTTTATTGCCATTGTTCTTCCAGTTAACTGCCCATGCTACTTAGATAGCTTGCAAATTGGAACACCTGGCTGAGGAGCCCAGGTTGAGAGTTCAATTCACTGCTGTACCTGCCAACCAAAGAATCAGAGTCTTTGGCCTTGGACAAGCTACATAATCTGAGAATAATCCCTCCAGAAGGGTCTGATAAACCACTTCTGACTATTCTATACTTAGAAAATCCCAAGAAGCATAGCCAGAGGTTAGAACTGACTTGATAGTGTGCAAATATTATTGTATGCCTTAAAAATAAGCTACATGGAATCATAACCATGATATAAAAGTCAGAATATGGAAAACCTAGAAGAAATTATTTATATTGAAGTAAATAATATGCAAAACAAACAAAAACCCAAAAACCTTTGAGAATGACCACTCTACAGTGCTACATATTCTTTATTTTAAAGAAAGACATAGAACTGTACTTTAGCACAAGCAACCATTCGAAACAAACAAAGAAACATGGCAGAATACTAAATAGAAAGGATGACTAAGAAAGAATTGGAAAGGTGAATGAATAAAGACAAAAAACACAAAATATGTAAAATGCAAAAAGCTAGAACAGCTTAGTCACCTAAAGAATAAAAATAATAGCTTGTTACTAGTTGAATCTGTGATGTAAAATAAATGGAAGAAGAAGTGGTCGGTCGTATTGACCAGATAGGCGGGGTACAAATAGAATGAATGAATGAATGAATGAATGAATGAATGAATGAATGAACTTCTTGGCTTAAACAAAACAACACAAGACAAACAAAAAAAACAAAAAAAAAACCACACAAGTGATTTGTTTGGATACAACATAACATACACATGTAACTATGTAGCAGAACTGATTTGTGCAATAAGGTATATGACTGCATGTGATCAACACCATGTCATATTGTCATAACAGCTTCCAAAATGGAATCTCCACACATGTGACTACCGAACAGAATGCTAGCCAGTGAAGTATATTTTGTTCCTTGAGAAGTAGCGTATCTGCAATGACTTTACTGAGGATTTTACAACTTTTCACTTGGCTCAAATATACCTAAACAAACTTCTCTATAGACCTCTACAAATTGCCAGTTCCCACAGCTTGCAAACTTCCTTCAAAATAAAATATAATAAAATAATTATATAGAGTACTATAAAACCATAGTATTATGCTATTCAAACTTTTGTGGGTTTCCGCTTTCATTTCTAGAGGCTGCTTTATCTTCTCTTCTTTTCAGTAAATTGCTTGATTTGCCACACTGTGTTACACAGCATCTGATTCTCCATGAGGAAAGCATCTGGTAAATCCCTTTACAGTTATATAGACTTCAGTTGATCCTTAGCTCAGCAGATGAAATCTGTAACACTAAAACGCTTTGCTTCCTAAGGGAAGAACAAAGCTGCTTTCAGAGTAGGGACAGACCTGCCAGCAGAAAGTGAACACTGTAAAAAAAATGCACAGCCTATTTTTGTGAGTGGACATACCGAAGTGTTTGTTGCAATTTACAAACTGCAGAATTAACAATATACTACTGCAAAAACAGCAATTTATTTGTACCAACTGTGTTCCACTATAACTTGTGGCTTGGACCCAAGAGCAATGAGATCAGAGTTTAATACATCTTCCAACACAATACTGACTCATTTCCCCCACTTCTATCTCAGCCCAATATTCTCATGTAGGGATGATTCACATATGGAATGACGGCCATTAGCTAAGAGCTTAAAAAAATTAACACAAATGAGTAAGATAGCTCTTAGGATTAATCCTACCAACCACTAAGAAGAGGAGATCATGTGATTAGGGTAAGGATTTCAAGATCAAATACATTTGAACTTGCTCCATTAGGCTCCTTTGATACAGACTTCAACTTCATAATCCGCACAACATCCATTAGTGCATTGGTTATCAACAAGTTGCATGTTTGTCACCAACCTGACAAAGAAGTGCTCTAGATGGGATGCAAGATTTTCATAACAGTAAACTATTTTGTCCATGTGTGTTTTAACCATAACAATGCTATTTATTCATAATAATATACTTTTAAAATTTTATTATCTTCAATTTTAAAAGTAATCAATGACAATAAAATTTATACATAGCAGTACTGTTACAATAATCAATTATTACTGGAATTAATGTTGTTATTGTGTTTACTCCCAACAATACCATTGCAATTTTTCATAGCCTTAAACATTACAGAATGTAATGATACTAACAGAAGGCGTGTAAACATATAAATGTCCTTTTTGTAAACAATAGACTTTCTGCTTCTTCCATGGTAGAACCCAACTTTTTTGATGGAATGGTTGGTGAAACACAGCTATTTAAATCTTCACTTCTTCTCACTAGGCAAAATTATGAGAGTTTGTGTGCATTTTTCGTTTATTTTTTTCCCCAAGGAAAAATACTGCAGTATTTCTTACTGGTTATGATGCAGCCAAAAAAAAAAAAAAAAAAAATCCTGATGTTTTCAGTATTGCAGAAAGCAAAAAAGCAAAACATAAACAAATAAACAAACCAGAAAAAAACCCCAAAACCAAAACAAACAAAAAACCTGCAGTGGTTGATATTTTTCAAAGGGTGTATCAATGTGTAGAGACACTCTTTTTCATTGAGGATGGGGAACTTGGTAAGTATTTGTTACATCCATCATAGAACATAAGTTATGAAGTATTGAAAACAGGACTAGACTAGTTGTCCACTCATTGACAAGCTTTCTGTTCCTGTGCTTTCAAATGCTTACAACTTTGCTCAACACTACTGCAGCCTTACTGCTTCATTTATTTCCCCACACGCTGCAGTCATAGTGCACCCTCTCCAGTCTCATTGGTCAGAGGTTTGGAAGAGCAAACTTCCAAGCAAGCTGCTGTATGTGATACCATGGTCCAATAATGAGAGGTTATGGAATTGTACAGAAGTGTTGAAGAATAGTTAGTGCAATTAGGCAGAAGACTGGGACAAAATCAGGATAATCTGGTGCTGGCTTCACCGAGAGCTGTTTCTAGTTTCCCCTACCATTTTGTGTTACTGTGATCAAGATGCATATTAGATTAAAATGTCCACTTGTTTAGTGCATATTCCTGGATGAGAACCATTGCTTTTCTGCTGCTGTTTGTCTTGTGTTGCCATGGAAATGACAGCTTGACTCACAGCACTAACAAAAAGGTTGCAGTCAAGAGGCTGGCACAACTCATCATCATCAAGATCAAAAAACTAAAAAAGAGTACAAATGGGATTTTTGGATTTTATGTACTACACATACCATAATTCTCCATTCTGGGAGTTCTACCAACACCTTGGAACACCTCAGTGGGATATACCTGGAAGAAATATTTCAGACTTTGCTAGGCCTAACTCTGTCCAAGTTTTCTTCTTAAAGAGAAAGCTCCCCACCAGCAGTGGAACTTTGAAAGAACTTCTCCTAGCCAAGCCTCAAGGTCTAGTAATTTAAGACACTCTCCCAGGTACATTACACTGAGGAGTTTGTAAAGTATCTGCGAGGCAGGTAGAACTCCCAGAATGGAGAACTATGATATTTGTGAAAATCCCATCCCCCCAAAAAAAGGGCCGTACTTTCTGTAGTAGCCCCAATGTCCTTGTCCAGATTCCAAAGGAAGCACAAAATTTTCACCCGTTTTTGCTATTCTACTCCTTGAACCAGTTTCTCCTCAGATAAATGAACTTTGGGTTTAATGATATTTACTATTTGCTTGGTGTAAAATTAGGTCATAAGCTGCCTTTAGCTATGGGATTGAGAGGGGAAATGTTTGAAGAAGAAAGATAGATTGAGGGATTTATGAAATTTTTCAATTTTATTTTATCTTCGTGAGTTTTTTGTTTTCTAGGGTTTTTTTTAGGGAAAAAAAACATGCTGGAAGCTTTGCTGAAAGTTGGTATACAGATCTTTTAAGTGAATAAATAAAAATAGCATCAAACCAACAGAGAAACTATGTTCACTCTGTGTGTAGCAAAAATGCTTGAAGTACCACTGCAGAATATTAGTTTATATGAACATTTACTCAAAGTATATCAGTGATCACAACACGTTTGAAGGGAAGACCTTTCAAAAGAAGCAATAAAACTCCAAAGTTTTTTTTTTTAAATGGGTAAATATGTATACATATTTCATAAAGTGTCTTATAAAAATGGCAAGACTGGCAATGAAGGATGGTGAGATTCCTGATCTAGTGCTATAACTGAAATAATTTTAATTAGTTACTCCTTTCTAATTGATTAAAGGAAGCTGCTTGACACAGTTTGTATGATTTACTACTGTAGCAATTCCTTCTTTCTATCAGTGGTTGTTGGGGGTGGAGAGTTATCTGAATCAGCACAAAGAAGAGATTTAGCACCATATTCAGTGAAGTGTTTCAAGTAAGAGAGGTTGGACAACTCCCCACATGTGTTAAATGCATGCATGGAAGGGGCTAAAGGACTATCTATATCAAGTAAACATATAATGAGATGTAGAGAATGTAAATGTAAGTTGAGGGTTCAGAAAAGGGCAGAGAGAAAATGCTGCAGTGCAGGTTTGCACACAGAGCATACCTTAACAGCAAATGCACAAGGGGTTTATAAGCAGCAGTGCTCACCATTGAATAGAAAAGTATCAATGTTTTGGGTTTTTTATTTTAAAACCCCTTCTGATATCTGTATCTGCTTCTAGATTTCCCTTGGAGAACCAGTGGGATACCACAATCCCAGGCTATAGGATAGATAGGGAGGGTTGTGTTGGAGGTGGAGTTGCCATTCACATATGTCAAAGAAGGGGTAGAATCCAGAAGAATGGAGATGGATGGTGGGTCTGACTCCATCATTGAATCATTGTGAGTTAAATTACCAGGCCCAAGGAGTGATGTGATAGTGGGGGGCATTCTATCATCCTCCAAATCAAAAACCTGTGTGGAACCTTGAAATGGGAAGACAAATCAGGGAGGTGTCCAAGAGGAATAGGATTGTAATCATGGGGGACTTCAATTATCTTCCAATCAAATGGGTCAAGAAAGAGAGATTGGGTTTCTTGACATGGTAAATGACAGTACCTAGGAGCAACTTGTTATGGAGCCCACCAGAGGACAGGTGACTCTGCATTTAATATTATGAGGTACCCAGGACCTGGTTAGGGATATGAATGTCACTGGGCCACTAGGGAATACTGACCATGCTGCAAACTCTTTCGCCGTGAATTTTAGGGGGAAGTGTGAAGCAAATCTGACCCAAAAACCCTTGATTTCTGAAGGGCGGACTTTCCTCATATGAGGAAACTAGTTAGAAAGAAGTTGAAAGAGAAGGTACTGTAAAAAGAATCCAAACTCTCCAGAGTGCACAAAGTCTGTTTAGAATAACAGTAGTAGAGGCCCAGTGGAAGTGTATACTGCAAAGAAAGAAGAGTTCAACTAAGCCCAAGGGTGCTGGCATGGTTAACTAGCAGAGTTAGAGAGGCTTTGAAGGGCAAGGAGGGGTCCTTCTGTAAATGGAAATCCTTCCCAAACAACGTCTGCATCTTTACTCTGCTAATGAAGGGGAGGATTTGAAACATCTAGATAAGAGGGTCTGTGTAACTTGTCATCTTTAGCTCCAAGGATTGTTTTTCCCAAACAGAGTGCTCTTACAAGCTTCATATCCAATCTGACTCCAAGCTTTTGGAGAAGCAATAGCCATATAAAGCCTCTGGAGTTGACTCCATGCCAACAGGATCTCGGCATTTAACTTTTCATGCTAGTGTACAGGGGTATCAGGACTATACCTCCAATTTCCATATACAGTGGCGTCTCACAAGACAAATGCCTCACAGGACAAAAAACTCACAAGACAAATGGTTTTGGCAATGGAGTTGATGACTCGCAAGACAAATATTCCTATGGCCATGCTTTACAAGATGAATGTTTTCCATTTTTTGTTCCTGCCTCATGTTTTGCTGATTTTTAAATGTTTTTCTATGATGTTTAAAAAGTTAGTTTTTGATTGAAATTTTTGAAATCATCTGCACAATATATATGGCTTTAAAGAGCACTTAATAAACCTTTTGTAAACCAAATTTGACTTTGTTCTGACTTTTTTTGCCCATTGGAACACATTAATTAGATTTCAATTCATTCCTACGGGAAAATGTGTTTCGCAAGACAAATTTTTCACAAGACAACATTAACCGCAGAACGAATTAAATTAGTCTTGCGAGGCACCACTATACAGAAATTGATTGAAGTCTGGAGTGAAGAAAGAGGTCGGGTTGAAGATACAAGGGCACCCATATCCCCAGTATTGTTGGGAAAAAATTGCGAACAGTGCAGGGACTATTACATGGCGATTTTGTTTCAGGTGGCATCATTGTTGATCGGATGCCTCAGGAAGCACATGCATCTGGCATTTTGAGATACCTTTCAGGCATCTGGTGGAGCCACTGTGAGATACTGGAAGTTGGACTAGATGGGCCCTTGGCAGGGCTCTTATGTTCTTATGGTGGAGACAGACATAATTTACAGGTTTTGCTGTCACTCCAGCCTCCCTCCTTTGAGAATCTTAGAACTGTAGAGCTGGAAGGGATCATTGAGTATAGTCCCTGTGATGGAGGCACAGTGGTGAATTGAACTTTCAGCCTCTGGCTCTGCAGCCAGCTATCTATACCACTGAGCTATACAGCAGGGAAACCTATGGCAATCCCATTCAGGAGGCTCCCTGCTCCCACTACCCTTTGTGCCAGAGTGTCTTTAAGTTTCATTTCTCATGAAATCACTCCAGGATGCCTGAGAGATAGGTTTCACTTTAACTTCTTCCTCTAGTAAACATAAAGCCTTTTGCTTTCTAATCTATAGGAGTAAATGGGACTCCAAATATTAGAAATTATTATTACAGATATTCAGAACCATCAGTTTGAATTCAGATCTATGTGGAACTATTTGAATATGGCATTATTCAGCAAATTCTGACTATTTCCAAATCCAAATGCACATCCCTACTTTAAAGGAACTGTGCACTTCCAAGGAAGAAGTTGTAGAAGGTAAAACCTCAGTCACCTTAATATGTAGTTTGACTATCCAAAGACTTGTCTCCATCTCTACATGTTGGTTATATGTGTCAACAGCACAGCTTATCACTCCCAGACCTTTCGAGGACTGTACATTTTATCATGCAACCAACTCTACATTTATAGGCATGTGTTTCAGGCACTATTGTTTTTTCCATTGGCTGGAGACGAGCTTATGCGTGGTTACTTGTGCATGCAGAAAAATCTTGCAGATCTAAGTGCCAATGTACAAATTATTAAGTGCAAATGCTGCTGCTATGAATGCATAGCAAATCTTCAGGGTCTTAACTTCAGAAAAGGGCTTTAGCACCTGGGGTATGTGGTATTTATCAACTCTTAAGAAATCTTTGGCAAAAACTTTGGCAGCAGGGAGAGAGTGCATGTGCATGTTTGGTTTATCTTTTTTATTCAGGGAGAAGTGATGCCTGCAAGACTTTTTCCTGAAAGAGTACACAATACTGTTGTCTAAACTGAAAACTGATTTAAATCCCTATCGTTCACTAAACATATGAAAATGTAAAAAGATGTATATTCTGAATGAATTTCAGTCAGTTTACAACATAATTTAAACATCTTATCCACTAGGAACTCATTTTGTAGTGTACTGTCAATGGAGAAATCATACTTTCATTTTGGAAGATGAAAAAGAGATGTATGCTTTTTAAATAATTCAGTAACTGAGAGTAAGAGTGATCATCTCTCTTAACCATTATATTTTTATAGTTTTAATATTACTAGTTATAAAATGGACTAGGGTGAGCAAAATGTGCCAGTTTCACTTTCTTCCACATGCAGTTTCATTTTAAACCAGCTGGAAGGGAATTATCTTACCCTGCAGACTAAGCAGGTATGGCTTTTCCCAGAATCTCCGGGAGGACCATACTTGTGCTGCCTGCTGTATGGATGTTAAATATGGAAAGCCAGGAGAAAAAACAATTAGCACTGAAATAATTGAAGACACCTAGACTGAAAACCAGTAAGCAATCAAATCTTGGGCCAGAATAGAAGCATTTGTATGCTTTGGTTCATCCTATATTTGATTACAACAAGCAAACAAATCTTTACCTCTGTCCATCCTATATGCAATGGAACTTCTGAATGTAGATAAAATGAAGAGGCAGTATCACCCACCCTAGTCTTAGTAGTAGTGTTTGACTGCAATGCTGGACTGAAACATTAGCTGTAGCTGAATCTTCACTCACCATGAAATCCCTCATTAAGGGGCCATAGTCAACTCTGTTTTCTCAGCTTGTTAGCTCACATGGATGTTACGGTAATGGAACATGGTCATTGTGTGGATAGATCCATGAAAGAAAGGCAGGGTGCAAATATTGTAATCAAATAATAAATGGCGGTTCCAAGCCATTAAATGAGAGAATAATACAAAGCTCATCAGCTTTTATATTTTTGAATTAATGTGCAAACAATGTTGATTTGTGCCACTGAGTTACTAAAGGATTGCCGGCTCCCCATTGCATTCCACTCCCTATGTTCTGAATAAATAGGATTCTATATCTGAATGAGAAATTATTATTAGATAGGTGAGGGACATAGAGGGAACCTCCCCAAAGAATGTGAGGAAAACAAATACATTTGGGTTTTCCGTGAGCAACAGCACCGCCGTCTGATTTATGCTTCAACTCTAGAATCACCACTGGATGAATGACTACATGACTTTAACAATGATTTGCAAGTGACCAACAATATTTAACATTGAGGGCCTGTCAACAATTAAAGATGAGCTACTAAATATGCTCTGCCAGACATCTGATTGTGAGGTACTATGTATTCAAGAAATGCATACAGACAGCATCAGCAACACCCCAAAATACCTAGCCTGAGACTTGCAACTGAGAGATCTCGTAGACATCACAGAAGCATTATATTAGCCAAGCCAGACTTCCAGATTTTGTCTATTGCCACTGTAGAACAGGATGATATTGAAATAACTTGTGTGTTGTCCTTGTGCAAGGGCCATGCAGATCTTCTCTGTGTCATTCCAATTTTAGTGTGTGCTGCTGAAGCTATCTTATGGGTTATCCCCTCCAGCCCTGTTACATTTGAGGTTTATAAAAGCCTATTAGAAAGACTATTAGAAGCAGGTCTGGGATACAGCTAAGATCTGGGATACAGCCCTTTAACTTGACAGAGTGTGGATCCTATACTACTGATTGGCTGGGAATCTCATTAAGATCTTTATCCCAGCAGGTTATGTCTATCATTCAGAACTCACAAGACACCAGAAAACTTTTACTCTGGCTCATCTCAGCATTCTGCCTTCAGCCTGTTTAGAGGGAAGATACTTATGTATCCCCTGCAACCAATGCTTTTGCTCCTGCCAATCTGATATGGTGGAAACCGTGGACCATGTCTTACTGTACTGCACATTTTGTAAAGATCAACACAATCTACTTATTTTCCCAGTTTTGACATATTGTCCAGGTAGACCTGATGCTTTTTACATCTCTTTTATCCTCTCAAGTGAAATTACAGATAAAGTTGCAAAATTCTATGCGGTAGCTTGCACAATAAGAAAACAAGATGCTTTAATCACTGAAGTAATCCGATTAAGAATTCACATCTAATTTTAATTTGAATTTCAGTCTGTTTTGTATTGATCATAAATATTATATGATTTGTTATTGTATTTTAGTACAGTATTGTCTATTTAATAATACTGACTTATGGTTGTAATAATAATAGAGTTAAGTATAGAGATAGTATAGAGTATAATTCGGCAATCTCATAGTTTCTCTCTTTATAAAATGCCTAATGCAACCTCTTCCTTTAAAATCCCTGACCATTTTCATTAGCAAAAAATAGGCTTTATATTCAGAGTTCAATAGCCAGAGTAGTTTCTGAGCACATGCACATGATGGAACAACAGAGAAGCAACACTAAACTGGGTGGAAACCTTCCAGTTAGTCCTTACAACAGCAAGACTTCACCATATTTCAATAGACCTGGAAGAAATAAGCAACTGAAGATCAATAACCACATAAAACCATTCAGTTTATGTGAATTGAATAAAAAAAAATTGGCTTAAAAATTGCAAGGTAGCAGGGCTGAATGACATTCACACAGAGCAGAAACATTTTGGAGCAATAACAAAGAAATTGTTTCTCTTTTTTACTTTAATAGCTATTTCTTTATTTATTTGTTTATTTATTAGACTTATATACCACCTGTTTAGTGCTAGCCACTACTCTGGACAGTTTGCATCTAAATAATATATTAAAAACTAAACACCGCATATAAACAAATACATCAACTAACAACTAATAACTATCTCAACTCTCTTTTGACGACAAATATGGGGGGGGGATCATGAGAGATTGCTATTTTGGCATTTGTAAAGAATTCACAAATCCAAATAAAATAAGTTAAAGTAAAATAAGAAAAAAGTTAAATAAAACAAAACAAGGACAACCTCGCTACTTTGTTGTACACTGAGCTATAAGCAACACTACCAAAATACAAAGCTATAGTTCTCTGCAATTAATCATATTTGAAAATTATCAGGGACCTGTTAGGGTATCCAACCATAATAAGCGCTATAGTATAGCTCAATGCTACTCCATAGATGAAAACACCAGCCTAGAGTGGCATAGTTCAGTCCATGCAAAACAGGTAGATATAGCCTACAATAAAAATTGTAGAATTGTTACTGGATGCCTGAAATCAATCGCGAAACAGGAATAGCACCCAGTGACATACAAAGAGAAGCTAATAGTGAAACATTGAAAACATCTACATCAAATATGCATCCACTCTATCCCATCCCTCCCAGATTAAAATCAATGATTTTTTTCAGAACAGCTGTGAATCTTGAAGAAATATAATGTGGAAAGAAAGAACTACCCATCATTTGAAATGGATGGAACGCCAGGAAAGCATAGCCGCCCAGTCACAAGAAGAACTGAATTACTTGGAACCACATTTCTCAACGTGAATGATGGGAATAAACTCTTTTCCCTGAAATTTTGTCTGCTTCACAGTTGATGTAATCACATAGACTCTGATAAAAAAGGTGGGTGACACTATTATTTTGGTTAGAACACAGCTGCTTTCACTTGAGGGGGGCTTCCAGTATATTTAAACAAATGAAGAAATGCCAAAACAGGGTTTTGACAATACTTCATTTCTCTGAACACAAAAAATATGTCTAGAGACATACTTTAGCTAATATGAAACATCCATTTTTACAACAAAACAATGTTGCTTTAGAGTTTTTGATAAAATGGCATATTATACCAATTGTAGTCTGAATTATGGCTCCGTGTCACTCATAATGTATAGACTTCATTATAAACAATGCCCTACAATATAACTGTGATTTTCACAAGATAACTACAAGAGTTATTTTTTTAAAAAAATAAATCATCATGCATTACAGGCATTTTGTCCCGACAATATAATAACAGCAATGTGCCCTCAAATCTATTCTGACTCACAATGATAATTTACAGGGTTTTCCAGGTAGTGAATGCTCAAAGTGGTTTACCATTCCCTTCTTTTGAGGGCACCCTATGACTGTGCAGCTTGTCCAAGGCTACAGAGGTTGACTTTATTCACAGGAGGCATAGTGGGGAATCAGACTTCCAGCTTCTGACCTAAAGCACTGAGCTATCTAGACAGTTTAGGTTGTTCTAATGCAGAGGCCTCATAATGGAGGGGTGGGGGAGGAACTCATGTTTTATGGTGAGTACCTTTTACTTTCAAGTCAGTTCAATTCTGTGACTCTCTATGTAACATCATTTGGGTACAATGTCAAAAGACAACATTTGAGGTCCTCTGTGATTAGCCCAGGGTTAGGAGTACAATCTGAGACATGGGTTATATGCAGAAGTGTTAGAACAACATGTCTGCATTTTTCTAAAATATCCCTGAAGTACATATTATTGGGAATGCTCTAGCAATGATAGATATGAACCCCTTGGCTGTACTCAAGCATTAGCCAAAAGCCATAAACTGAGTAAATTTCATCTGCCCAACTTGAGGCAAACATGTCAAGAAAGAAAGAAAGGTGTCAACAGATGTCAAGGTAACCAAATATTTTAATCAGACAAAACAACCCAACCCAACTCAATACAAAACAAAAAACTAGAAGGCAAAAACATTGTGGCACCTTAAAGACAAACTGCTGTTTTTGTTTTTGTCTCTTGTTTGTTTGTTTGTTTGTTTGGTCTTTTTGTTTGGTTGGTTGGTTGCACAGATTAACACAGCTACTGCTTTGAAACTGCAAATATTATAATTAAGCTTCTCTTTCTGTGGACTGCAGACTTTTAAGCTATGAAAGCCAGACACTGCAGCAGTAAAGGAAGATGATTTTTGGGACCACTTTCTACAAACTTTCTCAACTTTTCCCTAATAATATGTCAAAACTAACAAAGAGAACATTTAGATTAGCCCTAGATTAAAACATCAAGCTGAAATGCTACTAGGAAGATGTTCTCATGCACAGTTTAGCCTGCCCTCTTCAGTACTAAAAGCAATGCTGAAAATTACATTTGGCTTTTTACATTCCCCTTCTGGCTAGAGAACAATAATTATGTATGACTGATTATAATTATGCACAACATGACTGTTATGTCAGTTTACTTCCAACTTCATACGCACTCCCATGACACCACAAAAGCAAAGGCAATGCCAATAATGACATGGAAGGAGCCTCTCTGAAGAATGTGAATGCATTTGGGTGTCCCTTGGGGAACAACTCTGTCAGCTGATCCTTCCAATCCAGAAGCACCAAGTAAGGTCATTCACTGCAAGAACACCCATAGCAACATCGTATGCATGTCATACACTGTAGCCATTGACCCAGCTTCTGTCAGTTAAGAGCCTGCATGTTTATTATACAATCAAAGAGATGTGACTCTTTAGTGTTTCTGCTTCCTTAGTAAATTAAGTCTGGATAAATATATTAGAGGATATAATTAAATATACGCTACATTTATATATGATTAAATATATGTTACATACATTCTTCTAATTGAATATGTTACATATATGTTGTCATATAGTTGCTTGTTTTACATAGTTTTTTTCTACATTTTGTACATTTTTTAATTAGATAGTCATTCTAGCCACTTCCTTCTTAATTCATCCTTAGGGATGAATCCCTTATACAGCTGCCCAATCTGAAAAACAGCTCTTGGCACCCCTGACGTACGGGTTGGGTAGCTCAGTTTATAACTGGGGATAGATTTCAGGCTCAAGAAGCAGCTGTCAGCTTTACAGTCATAGGCCTTGTGATCTTATGAGCTAGTGCTTGCTAGCAGGATGAATATGCAGGACTTTTTCATGGGCTTGGAGAAAAGAACAAAAAGGCTGACACCATTAGCTCGAGACTGGCTGTTTGTCTGATCCGTTGTAATTTTCTTTGTATGTTTTTGGCACTTTGTAGAAATAGTCTCTGCTCCAAGCATATGGCACAAAGAGATAGGGCCACTGCTGAGAGGAAATGAGTGTTGAAAGAAGTGAACCACCAGCTTTGTTTATTTAAAATATTTTTACCCTGACTGTCTCCTTGAAAAGGAACCCAAGGCAGCTTACAACAAAATGAAAGACGACACTTAAAGTTAAAAACTATGAGTATACAACAGTGGTTAAAATCATATTTAAAACTATTAACAATGAGTAAAGAGGCATCTTATATATATAAATCTACTCCAGGAAATGGAAAACATGAAAATGGAAAACATGAGTAGTACTTAAAAAAAACCCAGCCAAAGCAGTAATGAACAGCAATCTATCTAAAACCACAGGTAGCGGTTACTGAGGGAAGGCTTGCCCAAAGCAGGGACTGCGATTCGTTATTTCACATCAGAGTATTAGAGTTTCTAGGCCAAAGTTATATAGGCCTGATGGAGTCCATTTGTTGGACATGGGGTTAGACATGCTCCTGGAGGATTGGCAAGGGGGCCTTAGGCCAAAATATTCGGCTTGGGGCACATGGCATACTTTGTAGCCTAGGCGGGTATTGCAAAAGGAATAGGTCCAAGTGAGTTCAAAAGGGGGCAATCAGCGGGTGCCAAGCCCCTCTCCTCTCAGGTTGGTATTAGCAGGAGTTAGCTGAGGGGAGGGGAAGCAAGGCATCCCATTAACATCATGCCTGGGCCATGCTGTTTGGTAGGTGGCGGGCCTCTCCTGATGACTACGACTGCAGGTTTTGATGGTTTGAAACATTTAGACAGCTACTTCAATTTCTATACTCTCCACAATCCTCAAGTTTTTGTTTTTAAAGAAAACTATCTAGCCTGGTTAGAAAATTCATAAGTTTGCACATACTTTTGCATTTACAGTTGATCCTAATAATGTATTGCCCACTTGTGGATTTTGGATTATTTCCATAGCTGATTGCAGTCTCATGGGGTGAAATGGTGGGGCAGCAGAAAAGGCAGCTTCCTGTTTTCCTGACAGCTTGTTTCACAATGAGCATCAACAGTGTACGAAAAGAGACAATACATTGGAACAGATTGTTCTTTGTTGGGGTGGAACTTGCAGCTATCAACTAGAGTTGCACTCACTTGTGTTCACTTTGGCAGCACATATACCAATTGCACTCACAGTTCCTGCAAACTCATTCTGCCTACATTCTACAAGTGACCTACCATATCAGTCCTATGTTCATCTTCTTGAGTTAGGATAGAAAAAACTTACATCAGTGGCAAGTACACGTTAGTTAACCTAGTGGAAGACAAGGTACAACAGCTTAAAACTTTCAAATCCACATTTTGGCTCACATTGAAAATGGGCCACCTTGAGTCAAATTGTTGGGAGAAAGGTGGTATATAAATGAACAGAATAAATAAAATAAATGATGCTTCCTAGATAGAGTAAAGCAGGCAGGCAGTCCTGGAAGAGAAATGATTGGGGGGGGGGACATTTCTGAGGAGGAAGAATAGTTCCAAGTGCATGATGCAAGCAGCTGAAGGAATGTGACACAATGAAGCAAAATTATCAGGAAGCATTTTACACTTAGTACTACAGGCGTACCTCGGTTTACGAACGCCTTGGTTAACATAATTTCAGTTTACAAATGCCATAGTTAATGTAATTTTTGGTTTACAAACGGAAATCCATAGAAAATAATGCCTTGGTTTATGTTTTTTTTTCCAGTTTCTTTCAGAGTACAAAGAAACTTTCCCCAGGATGCATTGTGCCTGGAGGTTTGTAGCACCGCCCCCGTTCTTATGGCAATCTGCATTTTGGTTTACAAATTTTCCACATTATGTAACATCCCATAAAACACATTAAATTCGTACACAATCAGGATCATTTATGGTGATTCTGAAGGAGGGATAGCAGACAGCAGACAGCATAGAGTTGTACAAATGGAAGGATTCCTATCACGTTCCAGAGAAGAATATATGATGATGGTAGGTGATGTCCTTTGGATAGAGATAGACACATTACTATGTATACCTTATTCGGAATACAGTGTCCAGTTTCAGCCCCAAAAGTGTGATAAGCATATTGAGAAGCTGGAGTGTGTCGAGAAGAGGGCTGCAATAATGATAAAGGATCTGCAAACCAAATGCTGTGAGGAATGATTAAGGGGATCTGATACATTTGTTGTTCTCTAATGTCAAATCAGAACCAATTTATGATGACCCTAACAGGGCTTTCCAGGTGAGATATTTCAAATGTGGCTTTACCAGTTCCACTCCCCCACTGAGTTTCCACAGCCAAGTGGGGATTCAAACCCTGTCCTCCAGAGCCTTAGTCGGTCACTCTATCTACTACACCACATTATCCTGGAGAAATTAAGACTGAGAAGTAATAAGATATTCATTTTAATATATTTGAGGCGATATCCCATGGAATAGGGAAAAAGTTTGTTTTTTCCACTACAGGCAGTAGCGTGTGAAATACTAGATTCAAAGAATAAACAAGGAGATTTAAGTACAGTGGACCCTCGACTTACGAAGGTCCCTACTTACGGAAATTTCAAGGTACGAAAAGCTTGGGCTGCAAAATTTTAGTTCGACTTGCGGCCGGAGCTTCAACCTACGAAAGGCAAGGGGAAAGGGTGGGAAATTCAAAGCCGCCCCTGCTGCCCTCTCATTTCCTGTCCTCGTAAGTCGAGGGTCCTGTGGACAGGAGACAGAGGGCAGCAGGTTCAGCTTTCAAAGCCCTGGAAGCCAAAAGCCAGCAGCGGGCATGGATCGGTTTTCAGCTTGCAGGCGGAAAGATGCTCCGTGCCCACTGCCGGCTTTCGGGGCTTTGAAAGCTGCTGTCTCAGGCAGAGGGCACCGGGGACAGGAGATAAGAGGGCAGTGGGTGAGCTTTTAAAGCCCCAAAAGCCGGTAGCAGGCGCGGAGCAGCTTTCAGCTTCCCGGGCTTCCAAGCTGCACCCGCTGCCCTCTGTCTTCTGTACCCGTGGGGATGGGAGGCAGAGGGCAGCGGGCACAGCTTTGGAAGCCCAGAATTTTTTTCTTTGCTTGGAATGGATTAAATGGTTTTCAATGCATTCCTATGGGAAATGGATCCTCAACCTACAGAATTTTTGACCTGCGGCCACCGTTCCAATACGGATTAATTCCGTAAGTCGAGGGTCCACTGTATTAAGATTTAAATATTTTTTTAAGTATTAAGAATAGCTTGCTGACAGAAAGGGCTGTTCAACAATGGAATAACTACATCAGAAGGTGATAGGTTTTGCTTCATTAGAGTTTTTAAAGCAAAGATTTGATGGCCATCTATCACTGGTGTTTTGCTTGCAGATTTCCTGCTTTAGCAGGAGGATAAACTAGATGAGCTTTGGGAACCCTTCCAGCTCTGCCAGTCAATGATTCCAAGTTATAGCCCATTTTAAATCCATTTCTATGTGTTATATATAGAAACTGACATTGTTTAGTTCCTTGAGTGCTTAATTTAATTCAGAGTTCTGCATTTCATTCTTAATCTGCACTTCACCAGCAAACTTGACACTAATGAAATTTTTCTACATCCATCCTTAAAAATAGTACAAAGAGAGAGCTTTTTCCTTTGAAAATGTACCGCTTACTTCCAAAGAACTGGAAGCTGAGATCCTCTATCTCAGGGGGAAGTCAGAAAATATGCAAATAGCTTCTTTAAATTCGTCTCTTGTAAGGTAGGTTGTTCATGTCAGGATGACCTTGTACCTTGAAAGAAATTATACAGGAAGAAGGTGTTAAGTTTCAGATAATTTCAATTCCAAACATCTCAGGGTGCATAAAATACTATAAATGTTCAGTTATTAATTTTATGCACAGGTCATAGTAAAGGGAAAGGAAGGATCAAATAGATTATAACATATATTAAAATACTCTTAGATCTTATTTTGAAAAGATTTATAACCAACAGCTTAATTTATACAAGCATCAAGAAATAAACTTTAAGAAATATACAAATACACTTTATAAAGTGGATCTGTAAAACTCCCATAAACAGTGAAGTGGCTATAGTGCTTAATATCAAGAGGCATATGTTGAGACCAGAGCTGGAAAGTAGCTAGATACAAATAACGGAATTACGTATGTATGATTTTTGTGGAATGAGGTTGTAACTATCACATGGAAGAAAGGAACCATACAGTAGTTATACCAATTCTTTTCATACCTCTGATGTACTGACACATTTTTTTCCAGCAAGCACATGGTATATATTTGTCAGCAGGAGTGTTCACATTGTTTTAATTGCATCAATTTATTTATTTATTTATTTATTATTTATTTATTAATTTTATTTATATCCCGCCTATCTAGTCGATAGACCACTCTAGGTGGCTTATAACAAAGGATTTATTTCTATTTGAGTCATTATAGCAGGCTACACTGTTACCTTTATAACCAAATAAAGAAAAGGACCTAGAGCTTGTTTGGAGGTTCTAGCAGGGGAGTGCAGCTATCGTATACTCTTGACTGAAGAGCGGTACACTCCTTCTATCTGGGATGGTTGTCCTCTTCCACCGAATGTGCAGCTTCAGGAGGGGTGCACATGGAGCTGTGAGGTAGGAAGGGGACACCCGCCTAGCCAGTCAGATCAGGCAAATCAACTCTGGCGATCAATGAGGTGATAGATGTTGCAGCCAGATCGCCCTCACATCCTCACCTCACATATTAGGACATTCTCACATCCTCACATAACGTATTAGGACATAATATCGAACTGGATCAATGGGAACAAATTTGGAAAACAAATATAAAATTAACTAAATCTGTTGTATTTAAAGAGAATACTGTATACACAAAATGTGATGGTACATGACTCCCACAACACTGGCTAAAATAAGCACCCAGATTTCAAATATATGTTGGAAATGTAAACAGAAAGAAGGAATGGTTGTTGTGGGTTTTTCAGGCTGCTTGGCTGTGTTCTGAGGGTTTTTCCTCCAAATGTTTCACCAGTTTCTGTGGCTGGCATCTTCAGAGGACAGGAGTTAGAACTCTGTCCACGTTGAACACCTTTGAACACAGACAGAATTCTAACTCCTGTCCTCTGAAGATGCCAGCCACAGAGACTGGTGAAACATTAGGAAGAACAACCTTCAGAACACAGCCAAAGAGCCCGGAAAACCCACAACAACCATTTGATCCCGGCTGTGAAAGCCTTCGCAAATACAGAAAGAAGGAACATTTTATCACATGTGGTGGATGTGCAAAGATACCCAAAGACACTGGAGTAAAGTGAATCAGATGCTACAAGAGATATTAGAAACTTTAATATTGATGGTACCAGAACTATTCCTATTAAATATCTTGCCAGATATACTGGACTCTGAAAAAATCATATTTAACTATTCATATTATAACAGCAGCAAGAATAGTTTTTGTGAAACACTGGAAGGAACACTGCAAATAGATGAAGTGATCTCATGGAGAAATCTCATCTCATCAAAACAGTCTGGAAGGAATTTATTCATCTTTCTAATCCTGGAGTAATCTGACACAACTATTGCAAGGGTATGAACTAGGAAGGATCTGTGGGTGGCTTTTATTATTTTTCTTTCTTTCTTTCTTTCTTTCTTTCTTTCTTTCTTTCTTTCTTTCTTGTAAGTGAAAGTGTAACTCAGAAGTTCACTTTAAGATATCAGAGTCTGTCTTTCTGCACCACTCTCTTGGTTCCCCCTGCACAGTGATGTCACTTCCAAAGGACATCATTGTCTCCAGAAATAATTGGGTCTTCCCTCATAACTAAGTCATAGCCATTTGCACTTTTTCATTCATTCCCAAAGTCTTATGTAAAATATTGTTTTTTTCTTTTATTCCTAATATTTTTCCCTTTTCTGAAATATTAAATCTTGTTTCTCCATTGACTTGAACCAGGAGAATGGCAGGATGTTGCCTTAAACTGGTGAATGAAAATGATAGGCTCACATCAGAGGCTTCTCTCTGATACTGTATCAATCTCAGCTGCAGAGGGTGAGGCTTGACCCCCCCCTTTGAGTGTTTAAGCACTAAAGCACTCTTGACATGCTCTATTAAGTCCCAGCCAAGTAGAAAAGCTGCTGGTATTTCATCTGAAATGGCTACCTGCCACTTTCCAGACCAATTCCTATAGCCTATTTGAATCTCAGCCACTTTTAACACCATGGTTTCTTTTCCAATCCCTTTTAGGGTCATTGTTCTGCCTTGAATTAAGTCATTCTGGGCTATCAGATCAGAATGTACTATGGAAATTTGAGACCCTATGTCCCTTATAGCAATGTATTTCTTTCCTCCCACAACTATCTCTTCACCAGCGTTTCTGAGAAGGGTGTTGTCATGTAAAATGTAAATGTAAAAACAATGTACTACAGGGGCTTCAGGAATGTCCTCCTCCTCCTCCTCAAGATCAGTAGAACCTGTGGTTGTCATGGAAGCAGGGCTCTGGTTACTGCTTCCCTCAGCCGATTCCACTTGTTTTAAACAATATACTTTTTTGGTTTGATTATCACTCTTCCCTGTGTATTAGGTTTATTTCACACACACTGGAATTGTAAATGGCCTGGCCTGTCACAGTTAAAACATTTATAATTCTTTCTCTCATTCTGAAGAGATCTGGTGAACTTTGACTCAGGGTTTATTAGCTTTGGAGGACTAGGCCTTGACCATTTAGGTGAAGTACTACCCTGGCCTTCTCTTCCTGTTGCTTTGCTGGGGTAATTTATATTAAAGGGTTTCTTATTGTTGTCCCAATTCTGCTTGTTAGAATTTACCTCAGATTTCATTTGGGTCTGAGAACTAGGCCGTGCTAATCTTTTCATTTCTATTTGAAATTTCATGTTTTAACTCCAACTCCATTTGACTTTTTTCCTGCTCAAATGCCATTTGTCTGGCCTCTTGCTCAGCTTTCCCTCTCTTTTCTAATTTCATGGCTCTTTCTTTGATTGCTAATTGTTCCAATTTAAATTCCTGTTGCAATTTCCATTTTAGAAAATCTTGAAAGCTTAGGACACTTGGTCTTTCTGAGGTATTTTCCTCAGTCTCTAACTGCTCTCCTGGAGTTAAAGGGTCTCCATTTCCCTCCATTTCCTGAGGTAAAACCTCAGCCTCAAGACTCCCCCTTTTGGTACATTTGGGTGGCATATTTACTTCTGGGATGATTAGTACAGAGTGTTTACTGATTTTAAAAGGACCTGTCTTTCTTCTTTTACTTCCAGTCACTAAAACAGTTCTATTTCAAGTAAAGACTTTCTCCTGTTTTCCCTCAGATCTGCTCTGACCCCTGGCTTCTGCTTTTCTTACAAGTGCTCTCTAAACTCTTAGTGCCTTGAGCCTCAAGCTAACCCACTGGGTCTTCAAATCATGAGGTAAAAATACAAGAATTTTCTTTCAGAGTCATTCCCTAACTTAGACACACACACCCCCAGATCTGGGTTCAGAAGCCCCCACCACTAAGCTTTTCCCAAAAGCTCTAGTGAGGAACCAAACTTCGTTGCCACAGACCTCTGTCTACAAGGTACCCTGACTCAAGAAAAATTCTTTTTTTAAACTCAGGCATGACTGGATTCCTTCATATCCTGCTGCTGGACACCAATTGTGGTGTTCGCCCCTCATGCCCCCTTGCTTGACTCAGAGCACTCAAAGGCAAACAATCCTCTCTTTTACACTGTTGCCACCAGGTGATCACTAAATCACCATTACTTCAGGAAGATGAAGATTCAGTTCCATACTTCAAAGTCTTTTAAATATAACTTTTGTTTATTGATTACAGAAATTCATAGTGATCCATGAATATCTTCTATAGGTAAATTTATTATTAACAACAATCTTCTATTTGATAATACACTCCTAACTAATCACCTCTCAGATTTCCCCAAACTCCACACTCTCATTCTCCACTTTTCACACTACTCATACTCTCTAACTGACTGACTCTCAGGCTCCGCCTCTTATCACATCTCTCTCAACTCTGCCTCTTAGCAACATGAATATGCATGGACAATTAACATAACAAACATGAACCATTGACATAATAAAGGGGAATGCTACAGTGACTATTACCCTGTTTCCCTGAAAATAAGACCTAACCTGAAAATAAGCCCTAGTATGATTTTTCAGGATGCTTGCAATATAAGCACTACCACCAAAATAAGCCCTAGTTAAGTGAAACCCCACACTCCACTATTGTACAGCATTGTGCAGCAACCAGAAGATGTCATGACTGTAAAATAAAACATCCCCTGAAAATAAACCTTAACGTGTTTTTTTGGAGCAAAAATTAATATAAAACCCTGTGTTATTTTCGGGTAAGCATGGTATATCCTCTCACATTATACACAGTATATATTTCAGTTAGTAAATGAGTACTATCAAAAAGAGGAATATATTAAGGGGGAAATGCTTTAGCTCAATTTGCACCTTCACCATTATTCTAAAGCAAATGCTATTTCCAGTCCTAAATCCACACCTGACTTACCATGCATTCTGAGCAATTTATACATTGTATGTGTGTGTGTGTGTTTAGTCGTTTAGTCGTGTCCGACTCTTCGTGACCCCATGGACCAGAGCACGCCAGGCCCTCCTGTCTTCTACTGCCTCCCGGAGTTGTGTCAGGTTCATGTTGGTTGCTTCGCAGACACTGTCCAGCCATCTCATCCTCGGTCGTCCCCTTCTCCTCTTGCCATCACACCTTCCTAACATCAAGGTTTTTTCCAAGGACTCTTTTCTTCTCATGAGATGGCCAAAGTACTGGAGCCTCAGCTTCAGGATCTGTCCTTCAAGCGAGCATTCAGGGTTGATTTCCTTTAGAACTGATAGGTTTGTTCCCCTTGCAGTCCAGGGGATTCTCAAGAGCCTCCTCCAGCACCACAATTCAAAGGCATCAATTCTTCGGCGGTCTGCTTTCTTTATGGTCCAGCTCTCACTTCCATACATCATGACAGGAAAAACCATAGCTTTGACTATTCGGACTTTTGTTGGCAAGGTGATGTCTCTGCTTTTTAAGATGCTGTCAAGATTTGTCATCGCTTTCCTCCCAAGAAGAAGGCGTCTTTTAATTTCAGGGCTGCTGTCTCCATCTGCAGTGATCATGGAGCCCAGGAAGATAAAATCTGACACTGCCTCCATATCTTCCCCTTCTATTTCCCAGGAGGTGATGGGACCAGTGGCCATGATCTTAGTTTTTTTGATGTTGAGTTTCAGACCGTTTTTTGCACTCTCCTCTTTCACTCTCAATACAAGGTTCTTTAATTCCTCCTCACTTTCTGCCATCAGAGTGGTATCATCTGCATATCGGAGGTTGTTGATATTTCTTCCGGCAATCTTAATTCCGGCTTGGGTTTCTTCCAGTCCAGCCTTCCGCATGATGTATTCTGCATATAAGTTAAATAAGCTGGGGGACAATATACAGCCTTGTCGTACTCCCTTCCCAATTTTGAACCATTCAGTTGTTCCATGACCAGTTCTAACTGTTGCTTCCTGTCCCACATATAGGTTTCTCAGGAGACAGATAAAGTGGTCAGGCACTCCCATTTCTTTAAGAACTTGCCATAGTTTGCTGTGGTCCACACAGTCAAAGGCTTTTGCATAGTCAATGAAGCAGAAGTAGATATTTTTCTGGAACTCTCTGGCTTTCTCCATAATCCAGCGCAAGTTAGCAATTTGGTCCCGAGTTCCTCTGCCTCTTCGGAATCCAGCTTGTACTTCTGGGAGTACATTGTATACATTTGGAAAATGCATCAAAAATATTTACTACATTTCTAAAATTTGCAAGCTTTGTGCATCTTCTGGAGGAAAGCTCAATTGTACGAGTGCTATATTTCTTCCTCCTGGTATGTTTCTAAAATTGCATTGAAACCTTTTATGTTTGTATTCATTTATTAACTGTTATAATTATATTTTTATTTAATTTTAGTATAAAGTTCTTTAAGTTTAGCTCTTGGGAGAAAGTCAGGATATGCATAGAATAAGAAATATGTGCAGAAATACAGGTTAGTCAATGTAGCATGCCTCCTATAATGTGTCCAAAGAGGCATGAATCTTTTTCCTCGTTTTAAAAAATCTGCAAATCAGGAGCATAAAATGAACTTGGAAAATGCTCTGTCCACAAAAGCAGGCATCTTGCCCTTCCTTAATTAAGTTCTTCCCCTTCTGGTACTCCAGATTGCCTAGACAGTATACTTGTCTATTAAATTAAACTAAAAACACAAATCCCACCCCCCATACACATTACTGCTGACGACATGGCTATTTCCACATTGTTAGAGAAAATAGTACATGAATCAATACAAGGAAATGTATACGGGGCATTTGTGTGATACACTGTATTTCCAGTACATATGAGAAATGATATGGTTGCTTGGAAGTTTGCTTTGTTTTGCTTTGTTTTTTTCTGAAGAAATTGTGGGGGGGGGGGGGAGGACATTTGTATGTTTATATTGTTTGCCAACAGGTTTTGGTTATTTCCATCACAACCCCTGCAAATGTCATAAAGATCTTCTTTGGAAAGGTCAACATGTTATGACATTTCTTTATGTATAGCTGTTTGGATTTTAAGATTGATCAAAATTCCCTTTACAGCAGAGGACATGTATATCTCAAAGACTTTTTATCAACCCCAGTCTTTGTTAAAAGCTACAGGCTAGGCCCTGCTCTAAGCATCTATTGTCCAAAAGGTTCAATCAATATGTGGAGAAGAATGACTTTAGCCCTCTCTGCAGATTGTGGAAAGAACTCCACAAGAAACTTAAATAATATGTCTCCCTCCTAATGCTCCAAAGATGACTTAATACATTGTTTTCAAGAAAAAGGGCCTTTGAACTTTCAGAATCTGGTGAAGTATTGGCCAAAATCCTGTTGCTGTGGTAATAAATTAAACTAGAGTAGGCCCATTGGATCAATGGGGATCTGGTAAATCAACTTCTCCATGAGTTCAATTGATTCAAATGGACCTACTCTAACTGTGGCTTACTTCAGGATAGTAAATTGCAGTTAAAGCGGGCCTATTTGAACCAATGGAGCATATAGAGCAATTGCTCACCAGATTTCTATTGATTCAGTGGGCCTACTCTAGTGTGATTTATTACACTAAGCAACAGGATTTTGGTCATTCTGTATATGTGTGTGTGTGATATTGCTTAATATTATGGAACAACACGATTATTTTAGTTGGATGCCATTGTTACCGTATTTTATTGAATTCTAAGGACCTTAAATTTGGAGAGGATAAATTAAAAATAATAAACAACTAATAATCTCACATTTTCAGCTTTCTGAAAACTGATAATGTGAGAAAATGCCCTGCAATTTTGATAGGCAGTTCAGTTTGCCTCATGGTGAAATGGTAGGAAAAACTACTAAAGGTAGACTTACCTTACACAATATTCTTAAATTCTTCCATGGTAAATGCTTGTATTAATATTGGTTCAGAGTTACACACACACACACACACACACACACACACACACACACACACACACACACACACACACTCTGACCCCTCTCCATGTGCTTCAGGCATCATAACTCAGGCGTCACTATATGGCAAATACAAATAACAAAAGAATTGTTGTGCTCTCATGCTTTCCTAGGGGTGGAAGGTAATTTCCTTTCAATTCATTTTTATGAAAATTTTAACAAACTTGCAAATAGTTTTGTATCTGGAGCGCAAACCTGAGAACAAAAATAGTGTAATGTGGAAGAAACTGAAACTCAAGAGATTTACCTGTCCAGAAATAGGGTTCAATGTGCTTAACCTTTAAAAAATTGAAGCCATGTTGTTTCATCCATGCTTGTGATGCCAAACTAAGGTTAGCACCCCTTTCCCCCTTTCTTCATCATATAAATCGCTGGCAGAGACATTGTCCTCTCTATGCCGGACCAATGTTCTGCTATTGAATTTAGCCCATCAAGTTGGATGAAAATTTCATTGCCATTTATTTTCCAGAACTGGATGCAATTTCCTAACTGCATATTTAAGTAAAAAAAAAAAAAACTTGGGGTTTGAAACATTTGACAGCAAGAGAGACTGCAGATGTCAGTTTTTACCCCTCTTCCTATGTGCATTGATGTAAATTGTTTATTTGAATTTTCAAAAGGGTTTCAATAAAAGCAATAAACCAAAATCTTTTTAAAAACGTTTATTAGTCAATTGCATCTTTAGCAGTTAACCAATAAAAGCAGCAATAAGAATAAATGTCCAGTCTCACAATGGAAAGTTGTAAACAGTAATGTTATGTATCAGAATTGGTATTTTATCATGTGCTAATAAGTGATCAAGAATTAGAGATAAACAGTGAAGTAGCCAAATTTGCTGATTACACCAAATTATTTAATGCTTTAATAATTATGCATGTGCATTGGACTTGGATGAGTCCTGAGATCCAAGCTGTATAAGGCATATTTAAAATTCATCCTCAGCTAAGGTGCTCAAAATTTCATTTGAATCCTTTCAAAGTTCTGTAAACAGAATAAGAATTTTGAGGGACACAAAAACACAGACATATCCCAAAATCCACTTTATATATATATGGACATGATTGGGTCTAAGGACTGTAACAATAAACTAAACTGAACTATATATATATATGGACCTTCCCTTTGTACCTGACCTTCTTCCTTGGTGGAAAGACAACCCCCCCACAAACACACATATTCTGGGGGGCTTCTCTGCTCTCTGAAGCAGGATTTATTTATTTATTAGTCCTGTAGTTGGGCACACCACTCATGGGAATAGTTCCTTGTGATCATGGCTGTTATGTTAGATACTGTCCACTTTTTATCCAACATTTGATCCTCAAAGCTGTCCATGTAAAGAAAAAGGTGGGAGTGACTGGAGGGGACTGGCTTTGTGACTCATAGCTCTAGTTTCCAACCAGAAATTGAACAGAGAAACCTCTTTTCCCCCTTTTCTACTTCTAATCAAATTTTGGAAGCAAGCATCAGAAGCAGCTCCTATTTTTTCTGCATTTCCACCTCAGGCAGCTAAATACTTTTGGCATCAAGCACTAGTATTTATAACAGAGAGAGGGGGGGGGGACGAATATAGCTTTATTCAGCCATGGAAGATGGGTTCTAGAACCATCATCTGAGGAATACATGACTGGGAGGCAGGAGATTCAGCAGCAGGAAGACAGAGTGCTTTTTCCCCTGAGTATTCGCAAAGCAACTATCTTTCCGCAGCATGGTGTGCAAAACTGGGTGACACCCTGACCCTTCTCTATTCTCAGTAAAGCCCCCTATGTGATCCAGGCATCATCAACTTTCTGAAGGGCCCTGTTAAGTAATATAAAGCCTACAGAGAACATAACGACCCTTCCAGCAGAAGAATGGTAAAGGTGCATTTTCAATTAAATGTTGGAAAGAAATAGCCTAACTATTTTTTGTTAGATTCAGTGGAAATTACTGGGGTGGGAGAATACAGAAAGGGATAATCTTGCATTCTTGGGAAACAGAAGTTATTAGATACAAGACAAAGTCGAGAAGGCTACATGCAACCTTTCCTCTCTCACCTCCTCTGATGCCATGCTTTGTAATAAAAAAACTACAGCAGCCTGACAGCTACAGCAGTCTGTGAAAACTATAGTAGTCTGAAAAGCTCTTGAGATAAAGTTTACCTGTTCCAGATAAAACTAAACTCCTAACACAGCAAAGGCAGCAGTAATCACTCTATTGTATTCCAGAATGTTCTGTACTGAATCCTTTTGTGTCCCTGTAGAATGACCTCATTAAAGCACTTGACTTTGCTTCCTCTTTGCTCCATCAATATATTGAATTCTTTGGTGACTATTAGAGAGATGGGTGAATAGACTTGAGGAAAGAAGGTAAGAACCAATTAATGAAGAAAGATGAGCCAAAGCAAGAAAAGAAACTTTTTTTGTTGTTATGTGGCATTCCTCATCTGAAGGAGAAGTTTGCAGAAAATATGTTTATAAAACTTTCCTAGAGGTTCGATGGTATTTATACTGCAGTCATACTCATCATCAAATTTCAAGAGATTTTTAGGAGTCAATATATCCTCTTGCTCTAATGTAGTTCTAGAATGCATGGTGGTGTAGCCTAGTGGTCTGTTTGGGCCAAAGCAGGAGGAAAGCAAACTCTGGGGACCAGAGGGTAAACTGGAGTGCCCTAGACTCACCAGGAGCTGCCCATTACTGCTGCCCCCATTGCTGCTGCTGCTCCTGAATTTGCTGTGGTATCGGCAGTAGGAAACAACAGGCAAAATGAATTTTTCCTCTACCACAAATATACATATTTGAAACCAATATGTTTTCCTTACAACTTGACTCGTACTTCTCATTAGAGCTGGGGACGACTCATCAGTTTGGCAAGTCGTCCCACTTTGTGAGTCGTCAAAAGTTTACAACTCACGAAGCACCAGGTTGCCCCCATGAAGCAATGAATAATGAAGTTATTTGTCGATTCATGGGGGGGTTATTTAGAAAAGCCACACCCCTGCTGTCCCCCTTCCTGTTACAAAAAAAACCCCAAAAACCACCATTCTACCTACCGACCACCAATCAGCAGCAATAGGCAGCCACCTGCCCACAGACATCCACCCCAGCAGCCTCCCCACCACCACCACCTTCTTCTCCCTACCTTAGCCACCACTCCACACCCAGGCAGGCTAAGGAAATCCATGCTGCCCCTTGCAAAGATGGCAGCTGCAGCTTCACTATCCTAAATAAAGCCACAGCCGCCATCTTTGCAAAGGGCAGACAGTCTCCTTTTTACATGCTGTGGCTGGGAGGCCAGAAGGAGACTTCAGCAGCAGTGATTAAGGTAAGGGGGTGTTGGTGAGGGTGGGGTGGGGGCTAAAGAAGGGAGAGGAAGGGGTGGTGGCAGCAGGCTGTGGACTGGGGGTTGCTACCTATTTGCCACTGCTCAGCTGATCGGCGGCCAGTAGGCAAAATGATAGTTTTCTTTTTCTTTTTTAATAGGAAGGGGGTGTTTGTGGGGGGTGGGGGAGGGCTAAGATAGGGAAAGGAAGTGGGTTGGGGGTAGGCTGTGGGGTTGGATGGCTGTGGGGTGTGTCTGCCTATCTGCCACTGATCAGTTGATCGGTGGCCAGTAGGCAGAATGGTGTTCTGTTTGGTTTGGTTTGGTTTGGTTTGGTTTGTTTGTTTGTTGTTGTTGTTGTTTGGTAATACGAATGACAAATGAAAACAGGTAAATATTAATCCCTTCATATTTGTGGTGGTCTCTGGAACCCACAATTATGAAGGGATACATATTTAATGAATCAACTATTTTTGTCAAAAAAGCCGATCCGTTTTTATATTTGTCCCTATCTCTACTTCCCATAGATGCAATTCTGTAGCTGCAATTCCATTTGTAAATGCAGCAGACATGGAAGGTGCACTTGTCTAAAAGGAGAAGGGGGGGTGTTCACCACTGTTATTACTTCAGCATCAAACTCAACACCAGCGGTAAGGACCCACGTGGGGTGACAGGGTTTGGGGCTATCATCTTATAATTGGGTATAAAGTTTATAGCGGTGGAATCTATTGCAGATATATTTCTGCCACTATAGGGAACACAAATAAATGACAGAATAGAGTCTCAGAAGAGAGGGCAAAGTTTCTTCTTGTTGTTGTTGTTTAGTCATTAAGTCATGTCCAACTCTTCATAACCCCATGGACCAGAGCATGCCAGGTCCTCCTATCTTCCACTGCCTCCTCGAGTTGGGTCAAATTCATGTTGGTCGCTTCGATGACACTGTCCAACCATCTTATCCTCTGTCGTCCCCTTCTCCTCTTGCCTTCACTCTTTCCCAACATCAGGGTCTTTCCCATGGAGATTTTTCTTCTCATGAGATGGCCAAAGTATTGGAGCCTCAGCTTCAGGATCTGTCCTTCCAGTGAACACTCAGGGTTGATTTCCTTCAGAACAGACAGGTTTGATTTCCTTGCAGTCCAGGGGACTCTCAAGAGTCTCCTCCAGCTCTACAATTCAAAAGCATCAATTCTTTGGCAGTCAGCCTTCTTTATGGTCCTGCTCTCACTTACATACTGTACATTGCTACTGGAAAAAACATAGCGGCAATACCTTTGTCGGCAAGGTGATGTCTCTGCTTTTTAAGATGTTGTCTAGGTTTGTCATCACTTTCCTCTGAAGAAGCAGGTGTCTTTTAATTTCATGGCTGCTGTCACCATCTGCAGTGATCATGGAGCCCAGGAAAGTAAAATCAGTCACTACCTCCATATCTTCCCCTTCTGTTTGCCAGGAGGTGATGAGACCAGTGGCCATGATCTTAGTGTTTTTTTTTTATGTTGAGCTTCAGACTATTTTTTGTGTTCTCCTCTTTCCCCCTCATTAAGAGGTTCTTTAATTCCTCCTCACTTTCTGCCATCAGGGTGGTATCGTCTGCATATCTGTTGATATTTCTTCCAGCAATCTTGATTAAGCAGGGAGACAATATACAGCCATATATGATGCCAATATTCAATTCAATTTAATTCAATGTAAAGTTTCTTGTTCCCCTTTCATTTTCTGATGCTTCTTACCTGGGGAAGCTTTGGGGAGCCTAAGGATCGGGGTGGGGGTGGGAGACCCTTTAGTGCCTCAAAACTTTCTCAGTAGTGGTTCTGGTGGCACTGATTTTCTGATCTTAAATGCTCCTCCCACTGCCCTGAGGCTCTCAAAGGCTTCCCCAAGTCAAAATAATCCCTAGGGAGCTGCAGAACCTAAGTGTGGAGGAAAGAGAAAAGTTTAAATTAAATTAAAGATTAACATCACCTGACGATGACATATCAGCATTTACAAAACGTCTTCCAACAGAATTTCAGTCAGTGAGTTTGCCAAGCCCACACAGGCTGTCTCTGCTTGCAGGAGACACCGTGGGGAATCAAACTCCCATCCTCTGGGTCCACACTGAACCACCAAGCTATCCAACCAGCTAAATTTTTTATGGCTTAAGTTTTATTTTCATTATACTTAATTGTAACGTTATTGTTTTTATTCATGTTTATTGTAGATCACTCTGATATTGTTGTTTCAAAGGGTAATATATAAATCAATGGATATAATAAAGTGTGTGAGGTTTTGGGAGATCCAGGTTTGGAGACTAATCTTCTTATCCCCACTGAGCCATGAAATTCAGAGACTGACCTTCTCCAGTCAAACTTCCTCTCCTTCATAGCTCAGTTTTTTTTCTTCACCTGCATATCTATGTCCTAGATATATCCATTTAGTTGTGTGGCACAATCTTAGTTATTTGTATTTAGGAATTGTATTTATATTCTTTGAACTAAAACATCCAGAAGCCTGCTGGAACTGGGCCAGCTAGAATTCTAGGGGTTTCAGGAATTTGTGATAACTTACATTTGGTGCAAACAAACAAAAAAACACCCTCTGAGTTCAGCAGCTAAAACCTCAAAAAATCTAGCTTGAAGTATTTTAGCAGATGTCTGGGTGCTGTAGTTCAGAACTATGAAAATCTCACTCCTATTTGGGATTTTTGTTTCAGAAGTTTGAATACGCAAACATACACCAATGTGTATTGACAGTTTCCTTAACACATCTTATGTCTGACATATGAAGTATATATTTATTTTAAGACCCTCATATATTACAGGATTGTCAACATTTATTTAAATGGCCATTGCATAGATTTGTTAGAATTAATAGATTGCAGCATCTTGAATAGGCAATATTCAAGTTATACATCCATGGATGTTGTACTGAAACCTGATATCTATAGCTTATCTTACTGTAAATTGTATGGTTAACAGAATGCCTACATTTCATATATTTCATTGTTGTTCTGCCATAATTTCCATCATATATTTTTTTCTTTACTATTACAAGCTCAAATCCTAAATCCTAGTCACCTGTATTTGCTGAGAAAAAAAATGGAGGCTGGCATCGCACTCCACGAAAAACATGAATACACTACCCACCCTCCAGTTTCTGCTTCCGAACAAATGAATCAGAAGGGCAAACTGTCCCAGGTAATGAATATTATATATAGGGATGGGACTTTGGGGTTAGCGCAAAGTGGGGAAAACACAAAAGAGGCCCTTTCTTTTATTGCTGAAATCTTTTATGACTTTACAATAGAAAGCCTCTCACATATATGAAAGATTCGGAAATTTAAAGGAGATGTTAAAAAATTTACAGTATTCTTATGCATTTTGTATTGCAGATTACCCTGCTTCTTTGCCTTTTTATTCATTTTTTAGACATATCCCCACCTCCTTTATTGTTGCCTGGAGTGCTTGCCTGACCTTTACCTGTTGGACTACTGCCTCCAATGCTGCACTAATGCTATCAAAGCTATTGAAACAGGTGTTTAGGGGTTGATTTTATTGTCCTTAGTAAATGTTCATGTGTTTTATAATGCTTATAAACATGATAATGTGTTCTCCTCTGTACTGTTTTTGTGTTGATAAATTAATAAGGATGGTGATGTGATGATAAATGTGAACTTTCAAGTACAATTAGTGGCTGCATAGCTCTGTGGGTGATTGATATTTCCTTTCTCTTTTCCACTTGTTACTCACTTTTGTTTCTGCCCTTTATATATATATGTCTCTCTCTCTCTGTGTGTGTTTGTGTGTGTGTGTTTGTGCATGCGTGCACACACACACAGAGAGAGAGAGAGAGAGAAAGAGAAAGAGAGAGTAGTTTTAAAGGTTCTGGCTCTAGTAATTAGCTCTAGTACAGAAATCAAAATGGGAGATCTTTAACAAAAGATGTTGGTTTCACTTCTCCCTGGTCTGAATAGGCTCCTTAGATGGACAAAGGACTGGAGGTGAGTAAAAATCCCACTCCTGCAGTCCTTCTCCACCCATTGTCATGGGTCATTAATGACTCATTAACAGTGGTCTTTCTGGTGCATGTGATCCTAATCTCCCTGGGGATGGATGAAACAACAGGAGCAATATAGTATATGTGGTCCATTGCAAAAGAGAAATGTTTGGAGCTCTACATTGGAGAAACCAAACAGCCCCTAAACCAGAGAATGGCCCAGACAGGAGGGGCAATGGCTCATCTGAGAATCTTCACAGATATATTCCTGGTTGTTACATTACTTCTAATATGTAGCTCAGACAAATTAACATTGCTACAAAAGTAATTCATTAGAGTTACTCTTTGTGGTGAGTTACTTCCAGGCTGTGGCCCAGTGTGACGTTGTCATATACCCTATAGAAAGTTTGAAGACTTCTATGACACTTTCAAAATCAGATCGTTTGTGTGTCTAACTGTTGCCTGCACTGACTGGTGGTGACTTGTTTTTTATAGGACCTGAGCAATATATCAGATTGTATTTTCCCCACATTTGAATTTGTTATACCTCACATTCTGAACCTCAGACTTTTTACACACAAAGGATGTCTTCTACTACTAAGCTATGTGGCCTTTCCCTGAGGTAGGAAACAGAAGATAGAACTCCATGTTATACTGAAGATTCAGCAGTTACATTACTTTTTATAGCTGTGTTTTTATTAAATTCTCTCTTCTCCTCTGTGTAAAGACAGGATATCATCCCCCCTCAACCCTGTGTGTAATTTTTACTGAGAATTCCTCAGCACCACCACCTGTCCTGGCATGTAGCTTGGGTTAAAAAATTGGCACCGAATGAAACTCTTTTTTTCCTCGCTAAACTGTGCAAGAGATCTGGGGATTCTGGGCAATTCTCCTGGTACAGTGAGAGCCGCCTTGAGTGGTCGTAGTGACCAGATAGGCGTGGTATAAATGGAATAAAAATAAATAAATAAATAAATAAACAAATCCCAGTAAAAAGCATCCCACCTGATAAAAACAAAGTAAAAAGGGGGAAATGAAACTTTTTTTGCTACCAACATCCTCAATGTTTGTAGTTACATCAGTTTTGATATATTTTTGCTGTTTAAGGATTGTGTAGCGCAGCACATGTACTTGGTCTGGCTGCAGAAGTGATTAGTATCTTATCCCTACCTTGTGTGAGTAGACATAGTGTGTAGAGATTACTGCAGTATTTCTCAGTTCTCTTACAGGTTCTGTGGGAATGCTTCAATCCATGCCTCTTGTTCTGCATATATAAGATAACAGTATAATAGTTTGTATCAGAACAAATAAAGTATGATTGAAGTAGGGAAACATTTGAGGACTTCTAAGATTCTTATTTCAGTTTCACCTCAAGCCTTTGATTGTGTGGAAAACAGCAAACTATAGCATGTTCTTAAAGAAATGGGAGTGCCTGATCACCTTATCTATCTCCTGAGAAATCTATATGTGGGACAGGAAGCAACAGTTAGAACTGGATGTGGAACAACTGATTGGTTCAAAATTGGGAAGGCTGTATATTGTCTCCATGCTTATTTGACTTACATGCAGAATACATCATACGAAAGGCAGGACTGGATTAATCCCAAGCCGGAATTAAGGTTGCAGGAAGAAATATCAACAACCTCAGATATACCACTCTGATGGCAGAAAGTCAGGAGAAATTAAAGAACCTCTTAATGAGGGTGAAAGAGGGGAGCGCAAAAAATGATCTGAAGCTCAACATCAAAAAAAAAAAAAAAACTAAAACCATGGCCACTGGCCCCTCACCTCCTGGCAAATAGAAGGGGAAGATATGGAGGCAGTGACAGATTTTACTTTCTTGGGCTCCATGATCGCTGCAGATGGTGACAGCAGCCAAGAAATTAAAAGACACCTGCTTCTTCAGAGGAAAGCGATGACAAATCTAGACAGCATCTTTAAAAGCAGAGAAATCACTTTGCTGACAAAGGTCTGCATAGTCAATGCTATGGTTTTTCTCGTAGTGAAGTATGGAAGCGAGAGCTGCACCATAAAGAAGGCTGACTGCCGAAGAATTGATGCTTTTGAATTGTGGAGCTGGAGGAGACTCTTGAGAGTCCTCTGGACTGCAAGGAGATTAAACCTATCCATTTTGAAGGAAATCATCCCTGAATGTTCACTGGAAGGACAGATTCTGAAGCTGAGGCTCTGGGAAGGTGTGAAGGCAAGAGGAGAAGGGGACGAGTTGGATGGACAGTGTCATCGAAGCTACCAACATGGATTTGACCAAACTCCGGGAGGCAGTGGAAGACAGGAGGGCCTGGCATGCTCTCGTCCATGGGGTCACGAAGAGTCGGATGGGACTTAATGACTAAACAACAAAAATATTAAGGAGCATGCTTTTCCTGGCTGTCATGTGTTTATCTAAATTTCCATTGGTTTTTTGGGGGGGGAAGCAACAAAAAAACACAAACAAACCAGAAACAGAGGGTGACGCTTTCAGTCTGGCTGAAACTTTTCTTCCCATGCAAATTTCTCCTCTCAAAGAATAGCGATTTAAATTGTTTTATTTTAGCTACAGTAATGCATACCCACCAGTTGTGTATGATTATTAGCCATCAATTAAAATTATTATCTGCCTTTTAAGTAAATGACTACTTACCTCTCTCTCACTTTCTCTTATCTTTCTTATTATTTGCAGAAATATAGAGTACTTCTCTTATTTCTCCAAAATATACTGGCTTCTGCAACAGTAAATAATATTATGAAATTACCAAATTGGGTCAGGTTAATTTAATTTGTGTTAGGTTCTACTGTTTCAGATTATCCGGTGGGTTTATAAATAAATCACAGATCGGCTATACGTGATGTTATCTGGCCTTATTTTAAATGAACCAGTTCTGGGGGAGGGGGGATTAAAAGGACATACTAATGAAAATGACTGCAGATTAAGCAGAAAGAGCTGGGACAGGCCTTATAGGTAAAGTAGGCTTGCATTCAAAAATGACTTATCTTTGCCGAGCCTAGAAAGAATTTAATTAAATCTCTGTGCCAACCTATCTGATATTCAGGAGAGAATTAGTGCTCTAAAATGTACTGTGCTGTGCTCCTCTTGATGATTTCCCTCTCCTCTTTTCCCCTGAAGCTTCAATGAAAAATAATCTTAAATGGGAAATGATATACAAATTCCCTCATATTCATCCCCATCTCAGTATATTCAATCAGAGTTCTCACACGACAACATGGCTTAGCATTTTAACCCCATATACTTTAGTTAAGCAATGGAAAAAATGTGTGGCCCCAAACTGTTCAGCCATCAACCATGGGTCATTTTTCTCTCTTTATGCATCTCCTGACTTTTTGGTAATTTGTATGTGAGAGTTACTTTGTCTGTACACCATATTTGTGTTTCTATATTCCATAGTGCAGCTATTGTGAGAAAATAGAAACTCATAAAGAGCTACATTACTAGTCCCCCAAGGCTTGGACAAGTCTTATAAGTTTTTTGTTTACTTTTCCCTTTAGAAAACTGATCCAAATCCAATTTAATACTTGCAATGTCTTATGCATCCCACCAAGCTGTGGAATAAAATATGCATACACAAGAACAGCAAAATATTTGTGTAGCTTTAAGCCTGTGAGGCAGGAGAGTGACACATGGATAGCATATGATTAACACAGAAGCTCTGTCTACATGTTCATCTCAAGAAAGGAGAATTTTACTAGTAGCTCCACTCCCATTGTCCCATTACTAGCCATATTGTGAGGCAAATGGTGAATGATCTAAGTGTTTGATCTAGGACTCTAATCATTCAGGGTTCTTAATAACATAAGAATCTACATGGGAAAAGGATATTTCCTTCTGTAGACATTTGTCCTCTAATAGTTAGCAGGTGGTGTAGCTGGCAATAGGGAGATAACTAAAAATGCAGAGGAAGCCAACATTATAGTGTGGTTGGAGTACCGGTCTAAGATGGGGCAAACTTGGATTTAAGCCAATACCTACAGATTAAGCTCACTACGGTTATTGTAAGAAGGGAGACAATATAAGCTTTTCAACTTCTTTGAAGAGAATGGAGCATAAAAAAAAAATAGTGCTCACCATCTCTCCTCATGATATTTTATTACTGAAAGGGAATGAAGCTTCATAAAACTTATGAGTTTATTCTGAGTAAGAACTACTCAGAGCACAGTTTTCCCTATGAGTAAAAACATACATACTTCCCCTGAGGCTGCTAAGCTGTGAAGGAGCCATTGGTTCATTGAAGCGAGGCATGGACGCTATTGACAAGACTAGAAACAGCCAGGTATAAAACAGGCACTTTGATTTTCCATTCCAAGGGAAAGGGAAAGCCAAAAATAGAGCAGAATTAGATGACGAGAAAAGGAATGACACAAATGAGAATAGGTATTTATTATAAACAACATATTCTGGATCTTAATGGTCAGAGAATTCTAGAATAAATATACTGCTTTGCTTTTGCAAAGTGTGCTGCTTAGATACTGCCCCATAGTGCTTTAAGCACTTTCTGGGTGGTTTACAAGTTAATTATGCAGGGTCCACATTGCCCCTCCCCCCAGCGAGCTGGGTACTCATTTTAGTTACCTCGGAAGGATAGAAGGCTGAGTCAGCCTTGAACCAGCTACATTGGAGCACAGTTTTGGCTGCAGTACAGCAACGAATCCGCATAGCGATGCGTTTTTTGCGATAGCAAAAGTGATCACATAACGATGTTTTAGATGGTAAAACATCGCTTTGCGCATAGTGATGTTTTTTCTAACAGCTGATCGGCGGTTCCAAAATGGCCACCGGGTAAAGAAAACAGCCACCCGCAGTGTTTTCGCGCCCTTTCCTCGCTTACCGGGCAGCGAAAATGGCGGCCGCATGGAGGATTTCTGGATAACGGTGAGTTTTTTGCCCATAGGACCGCATTAAACGTGTTTTAATGTGTTCCTATGGGCTTGTTTGCCCCACATAGCGACGAATCCGGATAGCGACCATTTTTTTCGGAATGGATTATCGTCACTATGCGGGGCACCACTGTAATGTGATGACTAATTTTTCCCCAGGCAGTTCCCCTGTTAATAAACTTTGCACAAGCTCCCCCTTGAGGCTGGAGCCAACTTATATACTCACAATTATTAACCTACTTAAATGCCAAATTCCAAATTCTGATCACTCTAAAATCAGTAAAGTTAACAAATCAAAGGCTAATTTACCTAATTTATTAGTTAATCAATCACTGCAATTTATTCAATTCTTGTAATATTTAATGTAATTGAATTCCTATACTCACAATGAACTATCTATACATTATTTAAAATTAAATCAATTTATCTATCAATCAATGAAAGCTAATAACCAATTAATTAATTATCCTAAGAAATATACAATAAGCCAATGGATCTCCCCCACTCCAAATTAACACTGTCCAGGAACTATATAACCCAATCAAAATCACAATAGACTAAACTTTTAACTAGGGTGACAAGGCTAATTAATTCTTATTCTATAATGGGTGAGGGAGAAGGGGGTTGAATCTGTTGGGGGAGGCTGAACGCATGCTTTGTCCACTTCTCTTAAGTGAAACTGTCCCCTCTTTGACCAATCCTTCTTTTATCTTTCCCCCTTTTTCCCCCCTTTTCTTTTTTTTTAAATTAAATGATTGAACACTTCCACCTAAGAGCCTAGCTGGCATGCTGACTGGGCCAAATGGCCACACTGCTCCCTGCCTGGCACTCCTTCCTCCCTCCTCTCTCTCTCTCTCTCTTTAAAAAAGTATAAATTAAAATTAATGTCAGACAAATTAAAATTAATGTCAGACTATTGGCCCTCCACTCACGCCAAAGCACAACAAGCAAATCGTGGGGAGGGGGGCACCGATGCAACCCCCCTTCTAAAATGGCAGTCTCAAGAGTGATGCAGCAAGAAAAAGGTTCTGGCTGCAGTGCTCCATCCTCCTTCACTGCTGAAAAGGCTGAAAAGGAAGAGGCTGAAGGTCGGAGGAGCTCTTTTTTAAATATGCTCTCCCCCCTCCCCCGTGTTCTCAAGCTGCTCTTGCAAGACTTGTTTGTCTCATGCTATCCCGGGAATGGGATAACAGCAGCACGTGCTGCCGAAGAGCCGAACAGCGGACCAGGCATTTGTACCTAAGAGCAGCAGCAGCAGCAGCAGCAGCAGCAGCAACAACAACAACAACAACAACAACAACAACAACAGCAACAGTGTGTTTGCAATTCAATTCTGACTTAGAGCAACCTTTCCCAGGGCTTTCTAGCTAGAAAGTATTAAAAAGTGGTCTACCATTTCCTTCTTCTGCGGGCATCCTGGGGCTGTGCAGCTTGCCCAAGGCAAGGCAGAGTGGGGAATCGAATGTTCAACAACCAAATACCTAACTCACTGAGCTATCCACCCAGTACGGAGAAAAACAGAGAGCTAAACAAATGTAGATATTCCAAATTTCTTACCTATCATCCACTCATCCAGCTTTGAGCGAGAATATTCATAATTGGAAAAGAACAATTAATGTGTAGATATCAAATAGCAGCAATTTTATAATTTAAAAACCCTCTGCAATCTCTGTTACATACAGTTCAATTATATTTTCTGCTACATGTGGTATTTTTGTTTCTCAAATGTAAGCAGAATCTTTCTCCACCCTAAGAAATAAAATCTGTAATTAGCAATGCAGTATTTCCTACCCACACCTATTTTCCTTTGCCCTTGCTGCTGCTCCTACACTATATAATGCATCTTTCTCTCCCCCCCAACGCTCCCACATTATTTTTTTATTATTATTTATTTTATTTTATTGCTGTGTGTGAGATGAAAGAGAATGATTTAAAGCTGCACCCTGTACAGCCTGAGCTATTGGGGAACTGCAGTGTTTGCAAGTTTTGCCGGGTTCTGGTGTGCAGAAACAATAGGCTTGTTGGTGATTATACACTGTCATGCTAGCAGCATTATTCTCCAGAAATAATCAGCAATGGAATTGTCTTTCAAAAGACATTGTTAGTCAGTGCTGCATGTAGGTCTAGGGTGGTGGGAGGAGGGACAGAATGTCCCAGTTCGCTTGTGGCAGTCTTTCCCAATCTCCTGAGAGCAGTGGCACATTTCACCCCCAAATGAAAGCTAGAGGCACACTTTGCCCTTAACCTCGAGAAGCTGAGCATGCTGCAAATGTTAATTAACAATAAAATACAGTTATTGAATCAGGACTAAATTCAGCTAAATGTTCTGATGCGATGGAGGAGTTTTATGTTCAGCTATTATCCAGGTTTGGTTATATTTGGAGGGGAAATTGTTTTAATTATTGAATTCCTTTATTTCTACATGTTAAGTATCGGTATAGAATTTACCCATGGTGCAGACCAACACCTCAAGAATGTCTACAAGCAACAAATTTGTGACCCTAAATCCCCAGAGAGGCAGCCCAGCTGGTTGAGATATTTTTTTTCCTAATTCGCACACAGCTCCTTATTGCTGGCTATTTCAGTGTTTTAGGCATCTGGTTGCAGAGACAGAGTTTGTGAGCTAGATTCCTCACTGTGCCTCTTTGACAAGGACTGTGCTCCATGATCCATAGGGTCCCTTCCAGCTCTACAGTTCAATGATGATTATGATTAGTATTACCATTAGACCCTCTTTTCTAGTACTAAAGCTGATCTTCTCAAAGCTGATGGCTTCCACTTGTAAGTGATATGTCTCCTGCAGAAGCTACTCCCTAACAGTTATGATCTTGAGGTCTCCTCCTTTTCAAAATCTAGCTTGAACATCAGACACTTTTCATTCTATATAACGTAAGAACTCTTATTGCAACACCTTGAACATCGTTTTGCTTGCATGGGAAATGTGAACAATGGTCGTATAGTTTTTGCAGTCCTTGACATCTCCTTTCTTACGAAATGAAATTGATCTTGAACACTTTCGCTATGTGGCCCATTGTTTTATTTTCCCTTCTTCTTAGGCATCCTTCAGTCTCAATACAAAGACTATGGCAACATGCTCTGTATGGAGGACTTGGAACAGTGTCTAGTGTGGCTGAAAAGGCCAATTTGAGAGGGACAATCTCTTCCACACTGAAGACAAATACTATCTGTCCCCTGTCCAGCTCCCTGATTGTTGATATACTGTTGCTAGGATTTTGATGGTTCCTGTCTCTGTGGCTTGAAATACCAGCATCCTATCTAACCCTGATGATTTATTTCTTCTCAGTGTTTTCAAAGCAGCTTCACTCTAGAATTTCTTGTTCTTCCTCCTAGGATTCTTCTTCAAAGGAATCTGTCTTTTTCTCTCTCTCCCTTTTCTGTATAGATCTTCAGTATACAGTTTCCACCTTCACTTTAGTTTCTCTGGGTCAGACAGTGTGCTTCCCTTTTTGTCACTTGTAATCTAGATTGAAATTTCCTTTTGATTCCTTATATTTTCTCTTATTTTCCCCTCTTTCTCTTCTGTTTCTTTGCACTCACCTTTAAAGTAGTTCTCTTTGTCCCTATGCAACAGTAATTGAAAAGCTGCATTCAGGGTTCTGACATAATTTCTGCCTATGTGTACTTTTGCTTCTCACCTTCCCTTAACATTTTTTCCCTGTAATCAGTCTAGGTCTTTCTTTTTAATACAGGAATTGACTTTTTTTTCTTTTTCCCCTAATAATATCTCTGGTTTCAATTCACAGTTCTTCTGGTTCTCAGCCAACTGAGTTTAATAATGCAGATCTGTTTTCTTACGTGGACTTATTCTTAAATTTATAAGAAATGTTTAAATTATATTTTGGTACTATGACTCTTTTAGTACTTTTCTTCTGATATTAGCAGTTCAGGATCAGTATCACAATCTGCTACTGGTCTTGTTTTGGCAGAGAGAATACAGCTTCTCCATCTCCTGCTTCCAATTACAAAGTCTATTTGATTTCTTTACTGGCCATCTGGTGATGGCCATGTCTGTTCAGTTGCTTGAAACATGTATTTGCAAAAAAAAAAAAGAAAAAAAAGTTTGCAAAGAAAAACAAAGGGTCTTGGCTTTGCAGAACTCAAGAAGTCATTCTCTTGCTTCATTTTCACCCAAATTTTCCAAGAACATTGGTTCTGCTGTCTTTCCTACTTCTGTGTTCCAATCACCTGTTATTAGAATATTGTCTTATTTGGTGTGTAATCAAGTTCCTCCTGGATGTTTACATAAAAGCTTTTAGTTTCATCCTCTGCTGGAGAAAAAGGTTTGAATGATGGTTATATTGATCGGGTTTCCCAGGAGTCTGATGGATATTATTCAGTTACTCCTTGTACCCTGTTTCCCCTAAAATAAGACCTAACCTGAAAATAAGCCCTAGTATGATTTTTCAGGATGTTCATAACATAAGCTCTACGCCAAAAATAAGCCCCAGTCCCTCCACCATTGTGCAGCAATGGGAAGAAGATGGCATGACTGTTTTTTAATAAACATAGATTGTTGTACATGAACAAATAAAAATAAAATATCCCCTGAAAATAAGCCCTAATGTGTTTTTTTTTGAGCAAAAATTAATATAAGTCTTATTTTTGAGGAAACACGGCATTACAGTCCCTAACTGCCTGTGCTGTCTTGTTGTAGTATTAGAGATACTCCATTTGTTCTGAGTTTGTCATTTCTAGGGTTAAACACATCATAATTGTTTGTTTGAAAATGTTCCACTGAAAACCCCTTTAGCTCATGGACACCACACACTGCAACATTTATACGTTTCATTTCTTGCTTTGTGGTTTCCAGTTTACCTTGATTTAAACTTCTCCTGTATCATATTCCAGTCTTATCTTTCACCTCTGTGCACATCATCCACTAGACATACTTGTGGCGTTAATATAGTTGTGTCATTATCAATAGTGCTATTCATACTTGTCTTTCACTCTTTCCCAGTAACTGAGTGTTTTCCAACCTGGGAATCTCATCTCTCAGCACTATCTTTTGTTTCATTTAGGACTGTCTCATCAAAGGTTTTCAAAATATGAAAAATTCAGCAGGGGTTTACCATTGCCTTCTTTTGAGCAATGCTAACAAAAGTTTTGACACAACTCCGGGAGGCGGTGGAAGATAGGAGGGCCTGGCATGCTCTGGTCCATGGGGTCACGAAGAGTCGGACACAATTAAACGACTAAACGATGACGAACAAAAGTTAGCTTGAGTGGCACCGTATTGTCTTTGAAAGATTGTCCACCAGTGTCACCTCCAGCTGCAGCAGCTGCCCAGTAGCTGCCCTCCTGGAGTTTCTCCAATTCAATTAAAAATGTGCTGTTTATATGCCGCACCATAGGACTTAAATGACTCTCTGAATAGTTTACAATTTTGTTATGCAGGCTACACATAGCCAACACACATACACACCAGCAAGCTGAGCACTCAATTTACCAGCCTCAGAAGGACGGAAAGCTGAATGAACCTTGAACCAGCTATCTGGGATTGAACCAGGGTCATGAACAGAGTTTTGGCTGTTTAGCTACAGTTTAGCTACTATGCCATGAGGCTCTATTGTCATGAGAACTATTCATTCTCATCTGCCAATGTGGCCATTATTTCTGAAGAGGGTGGATAAAATTTAGTCTGGTGAACATTCCCGCCTGGTGGACTCAGACAAGAGTGCAGGCTCATAATGGATTCTAGCTTTCTGATTGCACTGCTCTTGGCTTCTCTGACACACTCAACTCCCTTAAGATGTCCAACCAAGAAGGGACAGATTTTGAATGCCACTGTTTATATAACCAAAAGAAATAAAACCAGTTGAAACTTCAGGAAACTTATGAAGTATCTGCCCCTCCTCAAAATATAAAGGAACATCTTTAAGTTAAAACTTAAACTAAAATCTCAATGAAGAACAAGTGTGCTCATAGGTCACATCATGCGGACTAAATGTCATTCAGTATTTTCTATTAACAGATCTCTTTTTTGTTTTTGCATTACTGAGGTGTGTGGACAAGTTCCACAAAGAAATAATTGTCATGTGTTTGTATATATGACATCACATTTTTTGTGTGCAACATTTTAAGGGTCAACATGCAGGACTCTAAGTTCATCTGGAGATAGCCTGAGCCGATTTGTTCTTGGCTTTCTCCAGATATTTGTGTGCATTTATATGTTTCCAGATCTGGGGTGAGGAGATGATTCCAAATGAGGAACATAAAAAAACTATGACCTGGTATAGGGATAGGGCGCTATTAAGAGCATACACAGAAAAATAATTCTAAGAAGTCCACCCAGTCATGCTGCTAAAGTCTCTGGGAGAAATTCTATGATGATACTTGATGCTGGAAGTGCCGTGGATCAGAGATAATGTGATGAATACCTGAATGCTGCATAGTGTGTGTTCTACCTACTTATATTTATAATTTTACCAATTATTTTCCTTTCTTTATTTTTTTAATACTAATCCAAGACTTCATATATTTACTTTTTCCAAAAGATGGTGCTTCATTCATGTATTTTTCTTTCATTCACCATTTTGTTTACTATAATCTCATAGGTATGTTTACAAATTGTAACCACAACATTCATTCAAAAACAAAACAGTCATTCAGTTGCTAAGATGTTCATGAATTCAATGATCTTGTTTGGCCATAGTTGGCTCATTGTTTTGCAAAATGGGGAAGGGGTGTCTTTTGAAAACAACCAAGTTCAAATCAAACTTTTGAAATTAGATTTGCTTTTAAAGCACTTTTTTCTGGCATCCCCATAGTAATTGTATTACTTTTATAGTTCTCTTAAACATACAAAGTTTCAGACCTGGACACCTGAACTGCCCTGCACCAGTAATGTACAAATATTCTTGCTCCAGCAAACTCTACATATGTTTGCTCTGTACAAATTCAGACATATATAATACTAATTACATTCTATCGAATCAGTTCTGATTTATGGTGACCCTTTTCAGGATGTTCTAGATATTGAGAAGTGGCTTAACCACTACCACTCCCTTCTCCCAGGGGCACTTTTGATGTGCACAGCTACACAGTCTGGCTTTTCTTGCAGTGAGGAATTAAATTACCAGTTTCCATTTCAGATATCTAACTCTATCAAAACGCAGAATTCAAAATGCTTTGATTCTACTGAAATATCAGCTAACTAAGAACTTATGGGAAATACTACCTGCACCTGTATTTAGCTGTGCATGTTTTAAGATCAGTGGGAGGCCTCGCTCATGGTCTGCCCTGAGGATCAGTTAAAACAGTTAGCACTAGAAACAGAGCTTTCCCAGTTGTGATCCCTATCTTATAGGCCAAAAGATGTGTTTTGGCCTCCTCAGGTGCAGTATTATAAATTGTTTTGAAAACCTACCTGTTTGGACAGCATGGTGTTGGGCTGATATTTTACTCCTGGGACTACAAAATTGATTTTATGCTGGCTAAACTATCCTTTAGCATGTTGTTGGTTGGCTTTCCATTTCAAAGGGTTATGACAAAATGTGACTTGCATTTTTAAAAAAACACAAACTTGTATTTTGCTGGTTGCAAAAGGTAATTTATACATTATTTACTTTCCCCAAATAAATTGGAAAGTAAAAACAGTTCCAAACTATGGGGAGGAATGTAGATGAGGAGAATTGTAATGGCATAGCAGAATTCTCTGCCCTCAGAGGATGCTGATAGGAAGCAAGCACATCCAAAACTTCACAGGAACATTTCATGGGTTTATTCCATGTGGTACAAGAGCAGTTCTCCGAGGGTCTATTTATGTGTGACAGCCCATGATTTGAGGATGACTAGCTTCCAGTCTTGCGGCTGTGCAAATGGGTAACAACAGTACAACAGGAATTAGGATGCAAGAGTCTGGTGAAGCATAAAGCACACCTGGGCTCTTCTTGTTTTGTTGTTTTCACTTCAGATATATTTAGATTAAAATCAATTACAACCCTATTGATGCCATGCTAATGCTCACCCGGTGTCTCTAGAAGTGTTGCATTTATTGTGAGAGCACTCAGCTGAAATACAGAGCATTATCTTCTTCTGCCCTGTCATTAGGTAGTTAGAATTGTCTATTTGCTGACCATCTTCAAGTATGCACGGCTGAACATAGTCTCTCAGTGAGAGGCTTCTCAGCTATGGGTTGCTTTCGGACTCAGTATTCAAATACCTCTTTTAGAGTGCTACGTGCTTGGCTAGCAAAAAAACAAAAACAAACCAAAAGAAGGATAAATGAAAATAGATAACTCTTACACCAGCCACATCCACGCTAAAGAACTCTACAAAAGATAATTGGTGCTTAGAACAAAATTGAGATGACGCAGACAATATTTTGTATCCTTAGTGCCAGCTATGAGTTATTTGCATAGTGAAAAAAGTCAATTTTGTTTTGCAAGCTTAAAGCACTATGTGACTTGCAATTACTTCTGCCTGCAGTGTGCTCAGGCAGAGGCTGGCTGGCTGTGAATTTACTGTATGCTTTTTAATGAGACTCATTGTTGGATCCAAATTTACCCAAGTGTAAGCTGCTGGAGCTCAGTTAACTAAACTTATTTAGTTGACCCATGGGCAAAGCCAGTCTTGAACATTACAGTTCCTCATTTCATTTATTGATAACTTTTCATATTCTACTCTTTCTTGAAAAAAATGAATATGGCTCCTATTCATTCCCATTTTACTCTTACAGCAAACCTGTGAAGTGGGACGGAATGAAAGAAAGTATCCTGAGGTAGACCAGTGTGTTTCATCAGTCAGTGAGAGCTGGAATCAGGATATCTCAGACTGATCTCTAAACCAGTGGTGGATGATCCCAGGAGGATTGGGCAGCAAGCATACCCACTGTCTGCCCTAGGCTTTGAAATGACTGTTGACATAATTCTTTTAAAATAAAAAGTAAAGAGGAATTGCCTAGATAAGGCACTTTTGGACTGATATTTTGTTTAAACAAATGAGGTGAGAGCCCAAGAGAAATTACAACCCCCACAAGTAAAAACCAAAAGAAAGCAGGGCATGTTTTATTATTAATTATTATTTTAAATTTTGTGAGGGCTGGGAGAGTATCAAGGACAGAAAAATGCCCTAGGGAACTGCACATGGCCCACAGACTGCATGATGTCCACATGTTTTCTAACCATTGTACTGCAATAGCTCTCACAGTAAGACCGTGGTGAATCCAAGGGGGAAACCAAAGACTGAACCCACCACTGTTGAACCTGCAATACTGATAGTTGAAAAACAAAACAAAAAAACTAATCCTGGTTATCCAACTGTGTATGTCTACTTTCTTAGGATGGGGATTGTATCTCTGAATATTAGGGCTGTTACATTGAGGTATTTGGGGCTCAAAATCTCCAAATTCTTGAAGAATTTCCCAGGCAGAATTCTTGGAGCTCCAACCCACAAATACCCATCTTAAGACAACTTCATGATATGCCTTATTTCATGTCTACGTTTCTTGGAGGTGGCAGTCTTGTCCTTGATACTATATAGAGGATGCTTTCTGGAGAACCACCACCTCCAGGAAGCACTGCAGGAAGTCAAATCTAGAAAAAGGCCTAGAAAGGGGTCTCAGCCTTTCTCCACATGACTGAAATGAAGGTGTCTGTAGATATTTGTTTATGGACTGGAATGTCCAGAATTCTGCTTGGAGAACCCTTCAGTTCTGAGATTTGGAGTCCAAACCAGAACAACCCATTCAAATGGCACTATTCCTGGTGAGTATTATTGTTACTGGAAGCAAAGGAAAATGGGCTATTGTATGATATTTCTACAGTCATAGTGTCTTAGAACTGCAGAGCTGGAAGGGATCTTATGGATCAGCAAATCTAGCCTCTATCATTGTGGGGAACTGAACTCCCAACGTCTCACTCCACCGCCAGATACCTAAACCACTGAGCCATCCAGCAGTTAATCTTCATGTTTCCAAAAAGCTTCCAGAAGTAATATTTGCCTGGGAAGCTAGCTGTGCATGCTGTACAGGTTTTGTTCTGGGGAAAAACGCGTGAAAAGTTTACTTTTAACTGTCAGCCTCATGAATTCATAAGCAGAGATGGAAAGAACAGAGATGGATTCCTGCATTGTGCAGGGAGTAGGTTGGACTTGATGGCCTTATAGGCCCCTTTCAACTCAGTTACTCAATGATTCTATGAACCCTGAGAGCAAATTGGGACTTGCAAAAGAAATGAAGACACATGATGGATTTGGTGCACGCCAGAAAATGCTTATGCTAACTTCTTGTGGAAATTTGCCAAGAAGATTTACACCAGTTGCATTATCCTGAGGTAAAAACTCAATAGGATTTTAGCCAATGTTTAGGAAATTCTTATGAAGCAAAATTATAATTACTGAAATTACTAAAGCAAAAATCTCCCCCAAGCCTCCTGTGTATGGTTGTAACCCCAGTGGCTTTTGTTAGGAGCCTGTCACTTCACATGGTCATTGTCTTGTCTCTCATTTTTTTTTTTACAGCAAGGAAGTTTAACCTGCCCTGTTCTCTCCTAATGAAGCTGAAACAGCACTGAAGCAGGAAGAAACAGCTTTTTCTTCCATTGCTTAATGAGAGTTTGTCACAAACCCCAAGGCAGCCATGAAGTTGGAATGGAATAAATGACTCCAATAACTTTTGAACATAAGAATGCAACTGCTGTACCACTTGAATACCCTAGTTTTGAAGTGCCACATACTGTGTTGATCTGAGATGGGCTTTCTGAATAGATTGCATTTTATTTATGAATCCTCAGTCTTTTTTTTCCCCTGCCTTGTTGTTAGCAAAAGAATTCTTAACACTAGTATTGCAGCCTATAATTGATCTGCCTTTGGTTAAGCTTCTGGAAGCAGCAGTACAAGTCAAAACCCAAGAGAGCTTTTGCTACAACGAATTATATTTTTGTTTCCATAGCATGTTAGCCAAGAGTGCTTCCACAATTCTTTCCAAGTAAAAGTACAGTTTTGAAATACAATTTAGATTTCTTCCTTTTCTTCTTCTTTCACCGCTGCCACTTTTATTTCTTTATTTCTGCCACTGATCTGGATTAAAATATATGGAGCTTCCAAAAAGCTCCAAAGCATTTTCAGGCACATTAGCATTGTATTTGTGTGTTTCCTTAATTATACCTCTATCTAGCGGGAGCAAAAAGTTCATTACTCTGTATTGATTAGTAAATAAAAAAGCTGCTCTAAACTCTGGTTATTCATCCAAGGGAAATGGGGAAAAAAACCCTAGGAGTAATTTCCCCTGAATCCTTTAAAACCCAAGAGTAAGTGCTTCTGAAGAGTTTTTGTTTGTTTTCATAGTTTCAGGCAAAATATCTATCTCATTCTATTTTTTACTGCTTCTTGATCATTTACATGGCCAGTTCAAAAGATTTTGCTTTTTGAAGAAATACGATAATATGCTAATATAATGCTCCCTCTTATTCTACATGCAGAAACTAACTGCACCGGTTGTTGAATCTTGCTTCAACATTTCTCGTGAGAGGACAACAAACTAGTCCTGGAAATTCAGGATGAACTGCACAGCATCCACACTTACATCCTCCATTTTCTTTTAGCTGCTTATCACCCTGTTCTAGTAGTGGCCATGGGGGGCTCCCACCTCACTGTTCATAATGACAGAACTGACCCTTTCTAATAATGATAGGATTAAGAACCAGAAAATTATTCCCCTCACTCTGGAAGAAGACAAGATACTTCAGGATGGTCTTGGCAAGAGAAATGAATGAGAACAATTATTATTTGTAAATTAAGCAAAATTTGTACAAATAGTGGTTTTAGTGCAAGTAGTGCTTTAATATAAGTAAGGGGGAAATGCAAAATGATGTCAGTGGTGACTTCCCCCTCCCCCCCCCAGATTTTTGCAGATTAAGAAGCATTGGCCAGTCCTTCAATGCTCAGATGTGTGGGTGCAGGTGCTTTGTCTGTCAAAGTGAATGAACACATACCTTATACAGAGAGAGAGATGCATGCTAACGATGAAAAACTTATTTGAAAAGAAATAAAGAATATGAGAAATGAAGCTGAGTGTCCAGCTGAGAAGTCTGAGATTTTATTCGCAGGGAAAGAGTGAGAATTCAAAGTAGAATTCAAAGCGCTCGAGCTTTCATTCTCATGTGCAGGGATTCTCAGTGTAATTAAGGAGCTGTCTTCCAAGCAGGGTGACCAGATGCAAAAAAGTCAGGAAGGTTATGTCTATCATGGTTCTGC